>NW_026067921.1:8495495-8738848 GCF_014885135.2 Alexandromys fortis
GTGATTCTCACCCAGGGGTGCATGGCCCCCCAGTAGCCTATCAGAACCATCTTCTAACTGGTGTTATTGTTAGTATTTGTGAGCAGATCACTGCCTCACCTCTGGTGTTCTGATAGGCCACCTGGGGCCGTGCCCACCCCCCCTCGGGTGGAACCCCTCCACCCCCCACCCCCACCCCCGGTTAAGAATCACTGCAGTGGATGGCCCCCTCTTCTCTCAGGTCTTCTTTCTCCTATATCACAGTTCTGACTTCCTAGTGGTGACCATTTGGTGTCCTCACTCAAGCATCTTGGTGTTTACCCCATGTTGTACAGACCCAACGCTCAATAATTGGAATCACTTCCTTTCTCTCTGTTTCCTTTCACACACAATGTTCTGGGAGCCTAGTTTGTGTAAGAGAACTTTAAACAAATATATTCCTCCTCATTCCTCATAATTCCCAGCAATTAGGACTTTCAGACATTCTGACAACAGTTTTTACTTTAACCTGGGCCTTGTGCTTGCTTATTATCCCCCGACCCACTTCTGATTCTTCCCTCTTCTTTACAGTATCACAAAGATTCTGGGCAGAGCATTCTATTGTCATGTCTGTCCTATTGTTACAGATCAGCACTTTACCATTGTTATCCTTAACACCCATTCCCTGCTGCAGCTGCTCTCTATCTTTTAGGAACCTCAGCTTAGTCACCAGCCTGTATTTATCAGCCTCTGTACTCAAGGTGGAGTCTTTTATGGGCTAAGCTCAATACCTGTATCCTGGCTTGTACCTTCTCAACGTAACCCTCTCATCTCCCCATGTTCAACCCACTACAAATAAACCTCACCCTAGCCAGCCAACCTTACCTGCCAGCCACCCATCCCTCACCAGTCTGTACAGAGAACCTGGCCAAAGTTGCAGTATCCAAGCACTTTCAAGGCTTTAAAAACTCATCTTCCATTTTGCCTTCCCCATCCCCAGCCTTGAAGGCTGGCAGAGTCATCCTAGTGCCCTCATTCCCACTCTGGCACCTCTCCTCTTGCTTCCTAGCCTGTTGTTGCCAGCCTCTCTCCCTTCCACCCTACTCTTGCTCTCCATCTTCCCTGGGTGCCTTTTGCAACATTTGTCTTCCATAAGTGACTGCCACTCTGGGACTGCATTATTGTCCTGTCGCCTGTTCCTCTTTTTCCTACCTACATTACAGAATTCATCCTCCCATTTCTCTGAGGCTTATACTTCTCTCGGCCACCTAGTGTCTGCCACTTCATCCCCTCCCCTGCTCTGTTCTTCATAGGAGTCTTCCTGGACCCATTTGCAGGAAGACTTTCCCTATCACCTTCTCTTCTTCAGCCAACAGCTGTCACCTTTATTGATACTCCATTCATTCCGGCTTCAAGATACACTTAGGCTGCTTTTGCTTTATCATTGCAATGATTTGGATTGCAGTGGGAGTTGTCTTTCATCAGAGTCACTGGGTTCCTCAAAAGTCTTTACACTGCTGCCTTTGAAGCTTCCCTTCTTCTCTTGTTTCTAATGCACCAGAATCCTTTTCTAAAAAGTGGGACTGCACTCTTTGTGGGAGTTGCCTTCTCACTATCAGTCCTATAGTCCAGGTCACTCTTGTTTTCTTTTTCTCATATGGGCCCACTACATTATAAGATTAACACTCACTCAGTTTTGAAGTCCTACTGTTTATACACATACCAATCTTCATCCTGTTTCTCTTCTTTATCTCTTTCTCTTTGACAAGAAAATAAAACAAATAACAATAAAAACCTAGCCTGTGAACTCCTAATCCTCAAATCCCTAGAGCCTGCTGTATCCTGTAAAAATACTGTTACCTACTTTCTTTACCTTCTCAAACTAAACCTACAAACTTCATGAGGTTAGAAGATCCCCTGCATTAAGGCTCACTAATCCCCTGACCCTGCACAGTCTCTCTGTTGTACAGCACACCTCTCTCCTTTCAGCCAGTCTTAAACAGTGGAAGCACAGATTTAGTGGTCACTGCGAAGTGGCTGTTCCGCATTGGTACCCGGCTGTGCCTCCACCATCTACATGCATCCTATATCTACCCACATACTCAATTCTTTCCACTTTCCCCATATCCCTGAGGTTGCCTTCCAGTGCCATCTGTTCAAGAGCTGTCATAAAGTGCATGTCATAAAGCCAAGTCGCTTTGACCCTTTACTTTACCTTTTCCTAAGGGCCCTATTCTGCAGCACTTGCAGTTTGCTTCACTTCTTTTCTCCTGAAACTTGACACTGATATTCCCATCCTACTACCTTTTCCCCTGAGATTTGACAATGCCCCCATTTAGAGAGCTTTACATCCAGACTCCCCCTTTTGTATAGTGGCCCATTTGCTTTAGCCAAAACCACAAGATCTTTCCATTTTCTCCTGAATTGAGTCTTCTTCTCTTTTTCTATCAGCTCCTCTGATCCACCTTGACTCCCACTGGGCACTTCCCCATGGCAGCCAACTGCAGGCTCTCTTTCTGCCCTGAATATGAATTTAAATTTTGCATGGTGTTCCCCTATGCCTCTCTACTATTGTTTTCCAGAAACCCTCCACTTCCCTGTCAGCATCCAGCCTTGCTTGTTCTGTCACCTCCCAACCAATCCATAGACTCAGGAATCTTTCCCTTGGTGTCTGCTCTGCTGTTGACCTGTTCTCATTATTGCCAGTATTGTAAGCCTCTTTGTGCCTAGCTAGCAGTGCTGAGTCCATCTGCTGTCCAAATTCACCTCTAACCTTCCATGTTTATGTTAAAGTCAGTGACATACTTGGATCCTCTCCCTCATTTATGCACATCAGTGATAAAGTACCCATGACCACCCCTCCCTCATTCTGCTTTGGTCTCATCTGCTTCTTTGCTGTACACTTGTCTTCTGCCATGTTCTTTGTCTTTCCTGGGTCCTTTTAGGCACTTTGCCTGCATTAAGACCAAATTTCTGCATGTTTCCTATTTTTATTCCCATGCCCATGGTCTTTGCCATATCTCTCCCGATGTAATGCCCTCCTTAATCCTCTGATCATGCCTTTTATTTCTTTCCTGCTAAACTACATACTTCATTTTCTTCTTTCTCATTCTTGCCAAATGGGGTGTCTTAGCTATCACAGGTCTCCCTCGGGTTGAAAACCTCTAACCTCTTACTTCTGGGCTCTGAATAACCATTTATTTTGCTTTTCTCTCTTGTGCATAATAAAATACTATCTTACCACTATGCTTTGCTATGCTTTGAGCTTTCTGTCTGTAAATCCTCTAGCTGATCTAGTAGACACTTCCATGAGTGCTCCCTTCCTGAGCTACCCTTGGTGCCCAGTGATTCATTGCATTCACTAAACTGGAGTCATACTATACCACTATACTGCCATACCTAGGCACTCAAAGTTGCCTTCTCATGGCCTGAACTAAGGGATCCTCCCAGCATTCTACATCTGCAGCATGAGTTAATATCACATTGCCTTTCACATTCTTCTAAAAACGTGCACAAGGAAAAATGGATCTTTCGTGCTTTACTGTGTTCCTATCCATGCATGCTTTTGTCTTCTGTGCTCATTTTGTTCCCACACACGACACCACCTACCCACACACCCCCACTCTGAATTGCTGGTGGGTTGACAGCTCTCTTCCTGGGTACTCCAGTCCATGATTCCTTTTCCTCTTCCTTTAGCATTCATCTCGTTCCCTGAGTTCCCCAACCTGCCTCTCCATGGACAACCAGCCACACACACCCATCACACCTATGTATCAGCCATCTCTTCCAGCCTCGCTCCTCCACCTCAGTCCTCAGCAGGGATCACAGTGTTGGCACTGCACTCCTGCCCCTGACAGGAAACCTCACACAGCTCTCATCCTTCTCACACCTTCCTTCTGCACTGCATCCAGTTGCTCACTGTCATCCCCCTGCACCAGCGGGACCTTTTCTCCCAAGTCTGACGGTCATGACTTGATGTCTCCATCTGCCTGGACTCACAGCCTCCATCTGCTCACCCTTCCTTCTCTGTAGCCATCTCCAGTCCCCCCCCCCACCTTCCACCAGTGATTCTCACCCAGGGGTGCATGGCCCCCCAGTAGCCTATCAGAACCATCTTCTAACTGGTGTTATTGTTAGTATTTGTGAGCAGATCACTGCCTCACCTCTGGTGTTCTGATAGGCCACCTGGGGGCCATGCCCACCCCCCCCCCGGTGGAACCCCCCACCCCCCCCTCGGTTAAGAATCACTGCTGTGGATGGCCCCCTGTCCTCCCTGGCCTTTGTTCTCCCATTCCATGCCCCTTGCTTTCGGGTGGTGACCACTTATGTCCTCACTCAAGCATCAAGCACTCTTACATGCACTGAGACCTACATTCTCCTCCAACTGCCTCCTTCCTTCCTGTGTTCACTCCCTTCACAAACGTGACATACTGTAACCCCAGTCCTTATGAGAATTATTCTCTTGAAGACCCTACCCATTGTACTCTCCCATCCGTATGTCAATATCTTTGATTCCACCCTGATCCTCTCTGGACTTTGACTTCTTTTCCTTAAATCTCACTTCCTCTTTCTAAGCAGAGACACACGAGGAGCCTTTGCAGAGCATACTGCTTTTATGCAAATCTCTTCTTTCCCATAAAAATGGCCCCTTGCTTTTGCCCCCTTTTTTACTATACTTAAAGCTGCTCTAGTTTATTCTCTTTGAAGACTTCTTCAACTTGCATTAATCATCCTCATCACTCAAAATAGAATTTACAAGCTCAGTTCTAGAAAATTGTTACCTCTATGCCTATGTCCTCAATTCCACCTCCAACATTACTACTCTCAACCCTGCCTTCTAGGCTAGCCCAGTCTGCCTTCACTCAGTGCCTATCTCAAACCCCACCTTAAATCCACCCACCCTTTCCTACTAGATCCCAAGAATCTGACCAAAAGTTTACACCCTCGACAGCATTTACTCTCTATCCCTTTTCTATTCTCTCTCCCTCTCTCTAGCTCCCTCTCCCCTCTCTCTCTTATCCTCTCTTATGCCCCACCTCCATGAGCTTATGATGTGCTTACCTTCATGTAGCCTTGGAACCACTTCCTTCCCTTTGGTCCAGTCTCTGTCTATGTCGCTACTAGCCTGTGCCACTTCTACCATACTCCGTGCTGTCTGTCCAACCTCGTGCCTCATCTCCATCTGTCTTCCATAGCTGTCCTTCTCCTCATCAGAAATCTCCCCACATCTTTTCTTGCTGCGTTTTTCTCTTTTTTAGCCAAGAGAAGGCTCCCTGCCTCATATCTAAGCCATACTCCTCATTTCTTCATAAGGATCAACTCACTTTAACCCATTCTTACTGCTCCCTCTTCTCCTTATCCCACTGTCTCTTCAGGGTCTTTGACTACCAGTTTTTCCATTGATTCCAACCTTTTCTTTTTCTTGGTAGCCTTTGTCCACTTCTCCCCTGCTAATAATAATTCAGCCTCTTTCTTCCCATCCCATGAAACAAATTCCCACAAAGCTCTTTTTTCTCCTTTCTAATAATCATTTCCATTTCCCCTCTAAAAGAACCTCCATTGATCATAGGCTGTCCAATTTCATTTGTTTCTGCTTTCGGCATTGGCATGCTACCTTCATACACCCATTTTCAGATGTTAAAATCTTTTTCTTAAGTAATTACTATTTTCTAGCCTGTTGTTCCATATCCTCTCTTGCCCTTTGAATCAGCTGACCCAGAATAGAAGCCCACATACAGCTCCAAAGCCCTTTACTCCTAGAGCCTAGTTTCCTCTCCTTTCATTTGCCTACCTTCTTTACCCCCAATACTAAACTCATAATGCTCAGTGGGTTCCAATGTCAACTTCTTACCCCTCCTTGTCTTATATGTCAGCCAATTACAGACTTCTAGCCACTCTGAAAAGGGGAAGAATGGATTGAGTTAACCCTACAAAACGTCTTCTCAGCATTGATCAACAGATGCTCCTCCACCATTTACAAGCCTCTTTACCCACATTCTGGACTTGGTGTACATGGGTTCATCTCCATGTTCCTGAGATTATCTACCAATACTGCCTGTGCAACTTACTGCATGTAAACACTCTCCCATGTTCTGGATCTAACATAAGTCACAGTGGCTCTGTGCCATATTCTCTTAAGTATACTACCTTGTAGATGCCTGGGCTTTGGATTTTCTTCTCTGCTGTGCTCCTGTGCTTTGACATTGATGGTGACTTGTCTCCTGATGCCTGCAGACACCTCCATATGGGAACTTTGGATCCCACTTGTCCTTTTCGTAATCAGCTCACGATCAAGACTGACCATCTGCAAACTCATTACTTACTGCCCCTTATGTAACTTCCAAGTGTTGTCTCTCCAATCAGCTCTTTTAGGTGAAAGCCAATCTCTATCTACTACATTCCTCTGGCAGCTTTAATAGCTTTCTTTCTACTTGGACATAAATTAACCTTTATATCACCACCGCCACCACCCATATTTTGCCTGAAAGACTGTGCTTGTACTGTAGCATTTACTTCTCTGCCACTGTCCAGTGATTTTCCCTTCTCGTCTGTTCCCTTCCTAAAATTGTCATCGCTGCAATGTCACCAGCCTCTTTGTCTCTAGTGTACTATCTGAGTCAACTTCTGTCTGATTTCACTATTAATTGTCCTAGCTTTTTAGTTTTACTGCATTAGACAAAGTTGTTTCCTACCTTTGGGGCCTTCCCTCAAAGCTGTTCTCATCTCCCCATGTCTTTCATTAACATGGTAATCTTAGAGTAGATGCCTTCCCAATCTCTGTTTCCTGCTTTAGCTGGCCTGCCCAGACTCTCTTCCTTCCCAACTTGGCTCACCTGGTTTACTCTTATCTCTCCTCCTCTTTGGTGTGGTGTAGTGCCTTTCCCTGAGCTCTCTGTACTCTGTACTGAGTTCTCTTAGCTGTTTGCTTCTTCTACTATTTCTCATGTTGGTCCAGTGGTCCAGCTCTTCTTCTATGCTCTCATGTTTTTCCAAACTGCACACCTCCTCTCCCATCCCCTGTGCCCAGCTAACCCTTTCTCATGCTGTAATCTCTTCTGCCCTATGTCACACCTTCAATGTCTGAAGCCCCCTTCAGATGCCCTCTTTGATGCTCTGGTGTATTCTGTGGATCTCTGAGCCTGCATCCCCCCCTCCCCCGCACACACCTAACCTGTCCTCCACACCCACTGCTTCATCAGACTGGCTGCACCATTTCTTCACCCTCCTCCCATGAAGCCTTGTGACCCAGGCTTATGAGTTCCTTCTAGAACCCCACATCCGTAGTTCCCTGTAGCCTGTTTTGCTTCCTTTCACATCCTTCCAGTCATGCTCTGATAAAGCTCTCAGGGAGCATCTGCCTCTCTGTTCTTGTCACTGTGTGATTTGGGTATTCTGCTCCACACAATCCACCCCATCCTGACAGTATCCTGACTTGATCATAATGACTCTTCCTCCTAATGCTCCTGCTTCTCTTCCCACTCCTCAACATTCAACTCCTTCCTTCGTCTCTATTTTGTTACTGGCTCCATTCTCCTCTTTCCCTACTTCACCCTGGATGACAGGCCTCAACTTTCATTAATTCTGAACACTACCCATCTCAGCCTCGCTCCTCCACCTCAGTCCTCAGCAGGGACCACAGTGTTGGCACTGCACTCCTGCCCCTGACAGGAAACCTCACACAGCTCTCATCCTTCTCACACCTTCCTTCTGCACTGCATCCAGTTGCTCACTGTCATCCCCCTGCACCAGCGGGACCTTTTCTCCCAAGTCTGACGGTCATGACTTGATGTCTCCATCTGCCTGGACTCACAGCCTCCATCTGCTCACCCTTCCTTCTCTGTAGCCATCTCCAGTCCCCCCCCCCCCACCTTCCACCAGTGATTCTCACCCAGGGGTGCATGGCCCCCCAGTAGCCTATCAGAACCATCTTCTAACTGGTGTTATTGTTAGTATTTGTGAGCAGATCACTGCCTCACCACTGGTGTTCTGATAGGCCACCTGGGGCCGTGCCCACCCCCCCCCGGGTGGACCCCCTCCACCCCCCCCACCCCCTGGTTAAGAATCACTGCTGTGGATGACCCCCTGTCCTCCCTGGCCTTTGTTCTCCCATTCCATGGCCCTAGCTTTCAGGACCACTTATGTCCTCACTCAAGCATCTCAGTGATTCCTCTTCTTGTATAGACCCTGCACCCTTCTTCGGGAACCACCTCCTTCCCTTCCCTGTCCATCCTGTCACATACAACATGTTCTAACCACAGTCTGCACTGTATGATTGATAGTTTACTCTTCATTTCTACTTTTTTCTCTTTAAAAGTTATTCTTTAGGAGACCAGTATCTGGTTTTCCTTGTGTTTTTTAAATTTACCTTCTTCCATCAGTGCTTCCTAACATCATTCTGTTGACACTGAGCCTGCTTTCTAGGCATGGATGTGCCCTTTTCACCTTTCCGCAGCTTCATTCAGTTTCTTTGCTCATTTCTTAAGTTCCACTTTGTTTGAAATTAGACTTAAATATTCTTCCTAGTCCTTTTCCTCTTGTTATCCATGATTGTCATCCTACTTACTTCTCTCCCACTCACCATTCCCGTCAGGATATTTGGGCTCTCTAGTTCTCTAGTCCTTTCCTTGGCTTATACGTTCATTCTACTGGCCTTATTTTATTGTTGGTTGTTGCTAACCTCACTCTTCACAATCTTGTAAAGCTAACTAGCCCTATATTTACTCAAAGTTATCAAACCCATAGAGCGCTTAGCATCCACCTACATTCTATTCCTTTTGATGTAATTCCAGTGCCAAGACTTTTTTCCAACATGTCATCTTCACATGGCCTTTCCCATGTATGGGTAAGTTTTACCTTGCTTTTTTTATCCATTTACTTTTTTGTATTCTGCCTGGGGTAGGGAATGGCTAATTTATCATCCATATACTTTTTTTGTTACACATTTACCACTCAGTCTGTTTTCATAGTTCTGCTTTTTCTGTGCTGTGCTCAGCTGCTCTAGTTCTCTCTGTTCGCTCCTTAGTAGGACTCCTGCCACTTGCTTTGTTTCATGTTTACACAACTTAATTCTTTTTGTTTGTTTTTTTTTTTTTTTTTTTTTTTTTTTTTTTNTTTTTTTTTTTTTTTGAGACAGGGTTTCTCTGTGTTGCCCTGACTGTCCTGGAACTCGCTTTGTAGACCAGGCTGGCCTCGAACTCACAGAGATCCACCTGCGTCTGCCTCCTGAATGCTGGAATTAAAGGTGTGCGCCACCACTCCCAGGATGGACACACACACACACATATACACACACCCTAATTCTTTTCTATTACATATTCCTTTCTTTGTATCCATAGTTTCCTGAATGTTACCCTTCCCTCCCGAGTGTCCTGTTTTTGGTTATTACTTGATTTCCTTCCCTTTTTTCCTTTAATAACTGCCTCCCTACACCACCTTCTTCCTGACACATCTGCTTTGTAAATAACAGTTATCATTAACTCCCCCCCCCAACACACACACACACTTTTTATAGTAAATACACTGCATTCTGAGTTTAAAAAAGCCTTCACCTAGCTCCCTTTTGGGGGAAAAAAAAAGCACATTTTCACAAGAATCATTAAAATGATAATGAAAAATTTTAAGAATGTTTTACAATATAAACCATGTTAACTACTATTTTAAATGCAATTTTCAATAGAAGACACTTTTTATATGGTACAAAATGATCCCATACTATAATATGAAACAGTGATTTTTTAACATAAGTAACAAGTTGCTTACCTTTACATATTAAATATATACAATATAAATAAATATTTTGGAAATGTTTACTTACCAACTGATGAGTTTCTTGAGTTATCTTGCCCATGTTACTGGGAAGATGACAGGAATATTTCACAGCATTTTTACGGTCCTTGGTCATAGGAAATGAGCCTACTGATAAGAAGTACTATGGCCATAAAAAAAACTATGCTACCCCAAGCAGGCTTATGTACAAGGGAATCAAGGGAATCACTATTACTAGCATCTGAATGTCACTCACTACATCTGACTTCCTAAGCACATGGGTGGGTGGGTGTGTATACATGCAACTTGCTCTTTGACTGCAACTTGCTCTTTGACTGTGTGCTGTAGAGCTAGCAATACTTGCATTCCTTTCTGGCCTGACACATGTGACACTCTGAACCTTAAGAGTTCTAAACCAACCTCAATTTGTGTATTTTATCGCTATTCAAGCACACACATATTTTCCTGATTGTGGTCTCACTTCTCTTACTTTCAGTTGGTTCTATAAGATTCCTTAACAGTACCCCAGCAAATCCAACCTCTAAATTTCCTGTCTGTCCTCTGCAGTATCTTAAACATTTCTGTGTGCCTCGTCTGACCTGCTGAGTCTGTGACTTTATAGTTGTAACACATTTAAGAAACACTGCTCTTGCCTTTCCTTCCACCAAGCCCGTTAGTTAAAAAGCAAGTGTACTCCAGCTCTCCCTGTTCTCTTTTCCGTACACTCGTCATTGTGATCAGAGTTTAGTTCTGGAAACCTCTGGGCTCCATGTCTCGCTCATTACTGTGCCACCTCAGAACCATTCTATAGGTTACAAAGTTCCTTCGGGGCGTTAACCTCTCTCCTTCCCGTCTTTTAACCCAAATAAAAGGTTTCTCCTTCCAGTCAGTACCTCTGTTACTTTCATCTGTTATTTTCCCATTCCTTTCCTCCTCACTCTCTGTCTTGTCCTAAAATAATATCATCCCCTCTTGAAGAAGCCATATGTGTTCCTCTTGAACAGAACTTTCTAGCCAGGTTCTCTCCCTAGTAGGTCTCTCCTCTCTAATCTGCTCGTGCCACTTTTACTGTTAACTCTCTTCAGATGACTCCGTCTTTCTCATGTTCAGTACAATTATGGCTTAGTCCAGACTTTCAGAGAGTTCCTGCAATTGGCATAGCTCAGAGCCGGCTTATTTATACTCCCAATCCCTAAGTCTATTAGTTGCTTCAGATAGCATCCAAGGAAAGATTGCCAGATGACAGTCCTTCATAACACTGTCTCAGAGCCACATTTCTTCCCTCCATCTTTGGCTGCGATCTAGCATAACACATAGGTCTCTCCTCCAAATTCAACTCTGTCATTTTTTTTTTCAGCATTCCTCATTTTGGCCCTCTATAATGCCCTTCCCTACTCACTCTTTGTACTCACTCTGTCCTTCCACTCAAAATCCTACTTTTTTCTTTTTCAGATTCCAACCTCTGTCTTCTCTGTGATACTTTCATACAGGCTCCCTAAGTATCATGTCACTCCGAGTCAAACAAGATCCACAGAGCATCTCAGCAATTTGGATGGCACACTATGCAATAATCTTCATCTGTCATCCTTCCCATTTCCACCCCACTACAGTCAACATGGATGCAGAATTCTTTAGATGTATTTGCCTCCTCATAATCTTCACTCATTCTCCACCTTGTAACAGGATTCTAGTCTCAGAACCAAGCTACCGCCTGTATTCCCCACTAAGCAATCCTAGTATCTCCCTAAGTTGTCATCAGTCACTTCTGTCAGCACTGTGGCATCTTAATTTTTATAAACCTTCCCTCCTTAACAACCCGATTCACCATGGTCTCTATGCCTAAATGTGACCAAGTAGATTTACATTGAGCTCTGACAGGACTTTCCATTTGAGATCTTTATTCTACACTTTGTCTGCTTGTTGGCTGGCCCTCTGGCATGTTTTCCTTCCCTTTGCTTCCAATCTACCTTTCATTTTCATTCCTTCCTGATTTGGGGCCCAAGAGCTATCTTAAGTTTCATTTGATGCCTGCCATTTCTTAGTACTGGCTCTTTTACATCTGATGTTAACTTTAATGTTGATCTTCTGTACTGTTTTTCCTCCTTTAGCCAGGAAAAAAGCCTTAATTTTCAGCATCCCTCGTGTTCTGTGTGTAGCCACTCACTTTTTCTTTTTTACATTCACTGCCTAACACTTCCATCCTCCTTAATTTCCTGTGTATGATATTGCATCTGCTCTCAGCTCATAGACCTAGGTGGATCATTATGGATAGCCTGTTTCAGACCCATTCCTTTAACCTCATTCTTGCTCTCTTGGTACATCCATTCCTTCAGCTATCTAGGAATCTCTTCAGATCTGTATCTCTTCATTGTGCCATGGTCTTCCCCTCAGTGATTAACTTCTCCAGCTTTCCACCCTGACATGTGTTTACTCTACACTCTGTCTCCAGCCCAACTGCACCTCCCTCTCCCTATTTAGCTTCCAGCATTGATCTTTGTTTCCAATTCTGTATTCTTCTCAAACTTATCTCCTTAGCAGATGACTCTCATAAAATTTGCTTCATTTTTTTAAGCCTCTTTAAGAGGTCTTCATTCAGGTTTTGTTTTCTTTCTTCCTTTTGGGTTTTGCCTTTCCTGTTCAATGAAGCTGTAACTGTGATGATAGTAAAGTGCTCTGGCCCTGAAGGGTCCCTTTGACCTCCTCTCTTGTCTCCCAGTGTCTGTCTCGTCTTTGGTTTGACTGGTGCATTACTACCACTGACTTTTAATGTAGCTCTTGGCAGGTTCCCTGCAAGTCCTCATTGCATCAACCAAATCGTTTAATGAAAACTGGCACAAAGGTTTCACTCACACCTTCCTCCTCAGTCCATCCTCAGTACTATTAAGTGCCTTCTCTTTTGTCTTCTACATATAAGTTAACTAGTCTGATCCAGTCTGTGATCTAGTCTACCATTCATTTTGTCTCTCTTTAATTTATCCCCAGGCTCCTAACCCTGCAGCTTCACATAGCACTCTGTGAAAATTTATACTAAAGGATCTGTGGCATTGAATTGTAGTGTCAAGAATAGATTAATCACACTAATTTAACTCTTTGTCAGCTTTGGAAACAGAAGTCATGTGTCACTCATTTCTTGTGTATACCGCATTCCCTTATACCTTTACTTAAATGTCAGTGGGATGGAAGGATGGATGGATGGATGGATGGATGGATGGATGGATGGATGGATGGATGTTTAAAGACGGAAAAAGTACCTCTTATTCCCATACTACCATAAGTGTTTACATTTGCATCTCCTTTCTTCTCTTGCTCAAACCCCCAAATAGCTTTCTAATGCTCCAATTTCTAGTATTTTGTGCACATAAACTTTTTCTAGATCCCTGATTAGATCATAGACACCTTTCCTCCATCCATGTTGGCCAAATTCTCTCCTTTAAACTGGAAAACCCTGTCTTCAGCAAAACTTCACTTTCCAAAATTGTGTCAATTTTTTATTACTCATTCCCTACTTAATTCTGTCAGTCATCTGAAACATAGTGAATGCTGCTTGCTTTTCCACTCTGAAATAGACTTTACCAATGGTAAAGCCTCCCTTTCTCTACTCACCGCAGGTTGGAAGCTGACTTAGTTTATTCTGGTGTTCTGTGGATCCACAAAGTCCACAGTCTAATGACAGCACTGAGACCCTGTACTTGGTCAGTGTTAATCCGATGGTTTGTGTACTTTGCTGTCAGTACTTTTTGCTTTATTGTGGTCCTAGAGCATCGAGTGGTTCTTGTTTTTCAAAATATTGGCTCTTTTAACCAACATGACAGAAAGTCCCCCCAAAATATCTCCCCCTCTTTCTTCACATCAACACAAAAACAGTTTGTTCAAGTCATCTCTTCTGTGTGCTCTTCTAATCTACAGTACAGAAACATTTTCAATCATACTTTGTGAAACTGGCTTTTTGACCGGCTTGCAAGCTGCTCCAAGAGCTCGCCCACCTTAGAAGAGGGTATGCAAATGTTAACACTTGAAATGTGGAACACAATACTGAGCACCGTGATGATGGAAATGTGCTTGTTCTACCCACTCATGTGGATTTGCCTGCTCTTCCCTCCAGTAGCAGGCACCTTTAGCTGTACCATGAAGTTTACAGTCCGGGACTGTGACCCTAACACAGGAGTTCCAGATGAAGATGGATATGATGATGAATATGTGGTGAGGCTTCCCTGCACACCCTGCACCTCCACAGCATCAGCAACTGCTCTCACAGAGCGTTTCCCTAGAACAGCTGACCGAACTCATGGGACCTAGACTGTCCCTCCCTGTAATGGAATTGTATCGTGCCAGAGAGAATTTAAATGGAGTACTTTACCACTAAACCAAAGGAAGTCACCTTTTTTCCTCTATTAATGGGAATAACTGATAATTGCATCATTTTTAATGTGATTGGGTTTATTTATAAAGTAGGTTTCAGGAACTTTTTGATTGGTTAGTTCTAATACTGGTAAGTCATGGACTGAATAGCCTTGCCAGAAAGGAGGGGTGATGTGTCAAGTTAGAGGGTGTGTGGCCTCCACGAGGGGTCTGATTGTGGCAGTGACTACTGTGCACCTCAGGGCCATTGGCACTCAACCTACACTCACTTGGCTCCTGCCAGGTTGTTCTTGCTCCTCTATACTGGAACCTGTAGTGAACCTGTAGTTCTAGTACAGAGCTTCCTTTAGGCCTTTGCATGCTTTGCAAACAAAATGCCAAGTGATCAGTTCCTTCTATTTTTGTTGTAGACTCAAAGGACTTTTATTTACTGACTCCTGCTTATTGCCCACTAGCTGGAAGATCTTGAAGTGACTGTGTCTGACCATATTCAGAAGGTACTGAAACCTAACTTTGCTGCTGCCTGGGAAGAGGTGGGAGACACCTTTGAGAAAGAAGAAACCTTTGCCCTTAGCTCTACAAAAACCCTTGAAGGTGAGAATTTTGCTGCCAGTGAGCTGCCTGGGGCCAGCATAAAACCCAGGAGGCATATATGCAGTTCCAAAGGAACTCCTTTCTGTTGAGTATGGTTTAAGTCATCTACTCAAAACCCAGTTACCTGTCTGTATCATCTGACCAAATCAGCCATTTTCTAGAGGAGTAGCCTCTGTACCTGCAGCTCCTAGGACAGACCCTCATGTTCAACTCTTCTAATGCTGTCACATCAACTTTCTCAACAGAGGCTGTGAACAACATCATCTCATTTCTGGGCATGCAGCCATGTGAGAGATCAGACAAAGTACCTGAGAATAAGAATTCCCATTCCCTCTATCTGGCGGGTAAGAGATTCCCATCCGCATTCCCTTCAAGTGTATAGAATTTAAAAGGAAAGGATGTGGATAGGCACTCCCTGCCCTGTTGTTGTCTGTCATCGGATTATTTAACAATTTGACACTTGAATTCAAAATGAATAACTGATTGTACAGGTTCTCCTTAGGTTATTCTTTTAGGAAGCACAATGGCTTAAAATACTTCAATCTCTAACAGATGCCAGCTCCACTCCCTGAGTACACTAAGTTAGTGATACTCAATACCTTCCATGACCTGGTTTTCATATGAACATTTAAAAATTAGAATTATTCACTTCCTGTAAATTTCTATAAAGGTGAAACTAAAATAATAGAAAGGAGGTATGGGCAAAACATGATAAATTCCATTAGTCAGGGCTTATTTGAAGTTCTTAATATACTTTCTCTAACTTTTTTCTCTCAGGTGTATACAGAGGTGGCTATGACTTATTGGTACGGTCTAGACTGGCCTTAGCAGATGGAGTGACCATGCAGGTGACTGTGAGGAGCAAAGAGAGAACACCTGTGGATGTTGTCTTGGCTTCTGTAGGATAAGTTCTTGCTGGGAAAGGTGGTGTTGGCTATGCTCTCCCTACTGGTGGTTTTTAAGCTTATGGCATGAATTTCCCAGAGTCTCATTTAAAGAGTAAGAGACTTTGAAGAAGCAAATCCAATGTTTGGCCCTGAGCCAGCAGATCAAGCAAATGTTTGCCTTTGTGCATGGATTTTAGTGTTTCTTCCCTTCTCATTGTCTCACTTGTTCAGCTTTGGGATGACAATGCAGCTTTGAATGATCTTGAAAACCAGATACTATGTATGCTATTCTACAGCTGCTTGGCTTCATTGTATGCTCTTATTTAATGTGTGAAAACTCTTGGCAATGTTGGAAAATTTTATCCCAGAAGGGTGGAGCGGGAGGGGAAGCCGGAATCCATTTTTGTCACAGTTTGTTTTTATTAATAGAAAATAAACACTCATTCATTCCAGTTTCAAAGTTGCTATACTTGAAATTTCTAATTTAAAAAATGAATTTAAAATAATCAATAATGCTGCTTTAACTAAGTTAAAACTGTGGCTTAAAAAAGTTTTCAGCACCATTGCTCTTTCAGCATTTGTTCTTACATCTCAGTACGGGAGTTGCTGAGTTACGTGAGAAAGCCTTGCTGAACAGCTAGTAGGGTGGGTGCTAAGCAGCCATCCTAAGAGGAGTCAGTGGGCATTTGGCTGTTACATGGGCCCCTCGCCTCCACTTCAAACTGGAGGAACATGCACCTAAGTACTGTTGCGAGGAGGAAGGCTGTTATTTACTGTTCAGCATGGACTTTCTAGCCAGTGACAATAAAGCTCTGGCACAGATACAACTGGTTAATACCTCGTGGTTTTAGGAAATTCTGTAAATAATTTGAATCTTTTTATTCACAAATTATATGTGTGATGAGGTTCTCTACTCTAGCAAGTAAGGGCCAACATCTTAATACCCTTAGAAAATACATACATGAGTATGCTAATAAGTCTCAAAAGCATATTCAGAACATTGTTGGTTTGGTAAGGGGTTTTTTTTTGGGGGGGGGGGTGCAGTTCTGGGGATTGAACCCAAGGGCTTTAGCTTGCTAAGCAGGCACACTACCACTGAGCTACATCTCCAGCCCCCTAAGCCAATGTGTATTTCAACAAAATGTCTATAATTAGAAGCAGCTGATGAAACTAAATGTAAGGCATGACAAGATAGTCCTTCTCATAAGCTGTGCTGTATAGAGAGCTTGAACGGGAGATAAGCAAGCTCCTCCCTCCCTCTTTACTACAGGACTCCAATTATGGTTGGGCCACAAGTTAGCATTTCTGAGGATTTCAGCAAAGTCCACACAAGTTAGGGTTTTTTTTTTTTTAAGTATTTTACGAAAAACAATGTCCAATGCTGTCTTTCTACATAATTGAGAAGTGTTATTCATCAGAATTTTATAATAACAATAAAAAGAAGATCCATACACTTGGTCAGATGTCACAGAAATGAGGGGAGGAGTATCTTGTCACCCATAAGAGAATGAGAGATGGATTAGCATGCCATCCTTAGAGTTTCTGCTGCCTGTTTTCTATAGTTTGCTGACCAATGTGAATCAAATGGACTTTTATGAAAGAATAGTATTTGATTGCCAGGACCTCTTTGGGGCATTTCTAAGTGGAATACACACAAATACGAGAATGGGGGAGGTAATTAATACAGGGAAGCTACTCTTTACAGCTCAGAAGGAGTTGATGAAGCCCATATATGCATTCAAGAAGCCCATGGGATCCTCTAGCTGTGGGTAGTGGCTAATGTGGTCATCCAGAATCGACACTGTGGACCGCGGCAGCGTTTTCCTAGTGGAAGAGAACAGCATGGAGGTAAACTTAAGGCTGGAGGATGAGAGGATGTAAGCCATGGGAAGCCCCATAAATGCCCATGTAGACAGACATACCACACTGGAAAGAGCCAACAAAGAGCTTGTTCATCTCCTACTTGGGAACTATACCTTAGCCAGATAAACTTGCCAGTTCCACTTAGACTGGTTTCAATTGTTCAGAACACAACAGACAACATCTTGCAAATACAACACTTCTGTAACAGTCCTCAAAACATGACTTTCAGCTCCTTAGAGAAGCATCAACAGGTGGCTCACTCTGCAGCTCACTGCCCAAGCAAAGATAAACAAAGAACCTTCCTTAATCTCATGAGGAGATTGTTTAAAATTCTAAACAAGCTGTTTATTGCCAGATTGTATCTACTAGGACACATGAAGGTATGGAACACTCTTACATGACAGTCAAGATTTCATATTCCAGCACCTTCTGAGTAAGTACCCTGAAGGAGTAACAACCAATGAAAAAGCCTGCTCAGTTGAGGTCAGTGAACTGGCTTTAGAATCAGCTAACACATTCCATAAGAGGTTCCGGTCACATGAAGGTTTTTCCCCCTTTCCTCTATACTTAGCAATAATATAACAACCATGTCAGTGAAAACAGGACGTATGAATCCAGAGAATGTATAATCAAATCTCCTTTGGTGAGAATAAGATTCCCTATACCTAACTGGTCTATTTATTTTATGTTTTCAGTGAGATCGGAGGCAATAGCTAGTGCCAACAGACCTGTTAAGATGAAATATCTAACAAAAACAAAACCTCTGAGGACTCACCTGTACAGCTCCAGAAACTCTGGATAGGGATTTATAGGATCCAATGGCCCATAGATAAAATGAACTAGGAAAGAGAAGAGGAAGGAATTTCTAACAACTCACATCTATGCTTCTGTTGCTACCTTAAAATTAACTTCCCTCCATTTATTTAAAAAAATATGCGAATAAAATTTTTCTGTAGAAAATGTTCTTATTTGGTGAGCTATAAAGAACTTATAGAACAAGCCAGTCCATCTTCTACATAGAACCATTTGGTCCCTTCTTGCTCTTGTATACTCTGAATCCAAAGGAATAAGCTCACTTTGAAGATCTTCTTTCTAGAAATGTAGGTGTAGATAGAATCATCATCCTTTGCTCCCTCTGTTGTGACTGACCTCTGACCTCTGACATATTGATCACATATAGTATGTGAGACACTGCTGATTCCCTTCGCCATACCATATGACCGTCATTAATGACTTTACTAGCTTCCTGTCCCAACAGTTCCATTTTCACCATGGTAGGCAAGCCATACCAGCTCCATCTATGTAGTAGCTCAGTGCCTTCCGCCCTCACTCTGGCATTCCAGGTGTTTGCAATAGGGTTGCCAGTGAATAAAGACTGGGCAGTTAGCTGGGCGGTGCTAGCACACGCCTTTAATCCTGGCACTTTGGAGGCAGAGACAGGTGGGGGTCTCTGTGAGTGAGGCCAGCCTGGTCACATACTAAAAGTAGCTGTTTTTATGCAAGACTCAGATTGACTTGTTTTCATTTGCTAACCTTGGTAGCCCTGCATGGAAATCTTATGAGTGGGAATTATGTTAAGTCACTATTCCCCAAGGGTCCCTGTCAAGAAGTGACAGAAGATTGCACTTAGATACTCACTAGGGATGGTCACAGAAGCAAGTGCTCCCACCCAGCGTCTTCTGAATTTCTTTCTTTGATTGATATACTGTAAAAGACTAGAGCACAGGAGAGTCAGCAAAAGCAGAGCAAGAACTAGTATCAGTGCAGTGTCCAGAAAAGCATCTGCATACAGAAGCAGCCTCAGGTCCCAGGAATAGCCTACTTCAGCCGTTGGTGTTAACTACCGTGGGACAGAACAGTGCTATCAACATAAGCGCTTATGTTCTTTGCATTTCTTAAGCAGGAAATGAGATCTTCAGAAGGATTACAGTTGGTTTGGAATGTATATAATTTAAAACCTGGGTCTAAGAATCCAGTTTTGATCCCAGCTCTGTGACTCTAACAAAACACTTTTTTAAACACCTAAATTCCTCATTTGAAACTAAGACCAAACTACATAATCTCTGAGTTGATAGCCACCTCTAAAAATGAAAGTGTAGAAGTTTATGGGCTCATGGCTTCATTACTATACTTCATCTGACCATGGAGTGGAAGACTCCTCCTGTAGTGGAAGCTGCCAACAGCCTCACTGCAGGCAGCCCTGACTGCTCTCCCGAACTCTGGGGCAGTTAGCAAGGCAAAATATGAGAATAATGTGTTTAAAAGAGAGGTGTACTTGTTTTCAGTTTGATTTATATTTTACATATATATATATCTTGTGGGCTAGGATAGGGAGGAAGAAATGGCTCTCTCACAGAAAGCCAGCAGTTTAGAGCACTGGGAGTCAGACCCAGCTCGCAAAAGGCCAGGCCTCATCTTGAGAAGCGATGCATATATTGCATCTCCCAGTCTTTCCAAGGAGACCGCTACAGTCTTACTAAACCAAAGCCTTGCTTCTCAAGCCATTGCTACTGCAGGAATAAGCAGAAGAGCTTTGTACTTAAGAGACTTGAGGCTTCCTTCGAAACTGATTAAAACATTCTGAAATACTGAATATTAACCAAAAGTCTAAAGACGGATATGTCAAAGTCATTGAATCATTTTCATGCAAATAAGCACTAAGATTTGCAACTATTTATCCACGTTCTCTGTGCCAAATAATTCAGGAGTAACTCACCCTGTGCTTGATTTCTTTGTTGGAAAACACAGACTAGGACTGTCTCGGGTTCATCTCATAATTCCTAACCAGCCCCCTTGGGACAGGGAGTATGCCAGCAAGGAGGAGAACATAATCCTGCACCTGCCCCTCTCTCCAAGAGAGCCCCACGGGGGCCTAGAGCAAGGTTCCTGTCTCACCTGTCGATGACCAAGTTCCCATCATTGTTGCGGATTCCAGCCCACATGTCCCATAGCTCACTCTCAGAGGGTCGAGTGTACGGTCCGAAGACTGGAGTCAGACTGAAAGAGTACAGATGCTAAGACAGTGTCAGAGCGCCAGACAGAACTAGGACCTCAGAAGGCCATACTGTCTGACCCTTTGCCAATTCAGAAATTCTTCTAGAAAATCTCTAGGCCCAGGCATGCTTTGGTCCAACCCTATAATAGCAGCAAGTTTGGCTACACTGTTCTCAGCTCACTCAGGCTTTGATGATTGATGACTTACCCTCGAGAGAACACGAAGAAGTTCATGAGCCTTGTGAGGATAGGTGAAAGCACGCCTCCATCTTTGAGGAGCTGCAGGTCAGAAGTGCAAGTAAGAATCAGGGATCCAGAGAAAGTTGACAAAATGTTTTTACACCAGATAAAATAGAACTTAGCCATGTCTTCTTCTGGGGAAAGAAAATGTATAACCCCTAAATCTAACTGATGAAATCATCAAGTTTAGCCTAGGATCTCAATTTATTTAAACATCATACTTAAGACACAGATCTTCATGTAGTTCTATTTTTCTAAATAGTCATCTCTTATTTCTCAGAAATGTTTGTAGGTTTTATGTAGGAGAGCCTGCTTTATTTGATTGAGGATGAAAAATTAACTTGATTAATGTGAATTGCTGATAAAGATCTCAATGGAAGGCTCATCACCACAAGTATGACCCTTAAGGGTCCCAGGTTTGTTTGTTTGTTTGTTTGTTTGTTTGTTTGTTTTACTGTCGCAGACATCTGAACTAAGGAGCTATGCAGTAAAACTGCCAACCTTTTGAAGAAGGAGAGGACGGTGGGTCTCAGGAAAGATACCTGTGGAAAGAGAGACATTTACCCATTTACCGAAAACTGCAAGTTAGAAAGACAGCCATTGCCAGAAACTAATTACCCTATTTGTTGTTACATTTGGAGCTTTCACTGCCAAAACAGAATTAGGAATAAAAACAGCTATACACTACGTAACAACTTATACTCAACATGGAAACTACATACATGTGTTCCAATCTGAAGAATGATTATACTGCTAATTTCTACAAGATTCTCTGTGGAACAGTCAAGTTCCAACACCCTGATATTACTTTCCTCATTTTAAAGGTACAGAAATGGATAAAGTAATTCATAGGCTCTTCCATAATGCATTGATGCCTAGGCCTAAACTCCCGTCAGTATCTCCTCAGCTCAGAATACACACTGATGTTAATGAACTGGTCTGCAAACACACATGTATGTGTATTTTTCTCTTGAACTGATAAAAGGGACAGACCCACTATTCTCCCAAGCCACCCAAAAGGCATTCAGATGGGGGCATTTGGGCATTTCTGAATTAATGAGCTCCAAATAATACTCATTCATTCCCAGCCTGACAACCTGGCATTGCCACCAATTAAGAGTTTACTAATGCAACTTCCCAGCCAGACCATCAGATCACATTTGTGGTAGTCTTGTTTGTTTGTTTGTTATGTTTGTTTTTGTTTTGGGGACAAGATCTCTCCATGTAATCCTAGCTGTCATGGAACATGTTACATAGATCAGGTTGGCTGTGAACTCAGAGATCCACCTGCTTTTGCCTTGCAAATGCTGGGATTAAAGGCATGCACCACCATACCCAGTTCTTTAAAAACAAAATCAAAGCAAAACAAAAACCATGGTATTTATTGTGTTCGTGAGTACATCGGTGCCAAGACACGTGTGCAAAGGGCAGAGGGCAACTTGAGAAGTCAGTTCTCTCCTTCCACAGTGTGGGTTCCAGAACCAAATTCATATTGACAGATTTAGCAACAAGCACCCTCACCCACTGATTTTTTAGATGTTTGTAAACATATATTCCATAAATGCCATCAACTATCAGAACTATTCATGGCACAATAAAGGTAAAAGATGTCCCGTGTTTAGTGTCTGCTTATAATATCAGATTATCACTTAGGTGTCTTTATGACTTAGAAAGGTGGCCTTCCTAGACTACACCCCACTTTACACCCACCACCAAGGCAATTACCTCCATTTGACAGACAGAGACTCTTTATGGTAAGCCGGCCAGATCGATTCTGCTTGTACCTGTAAAGGACAAGAAGAAACATACGTGTAGCTGAGCAGCTGGCACCCATGCAGAGGGCTGCAGACAGCCCCCAGAGTTTGAAGATCCCAAAACCACTTGACTTCCCATCATCTTAAGCTCCTGACATCTGTGCCAAGGACAGAAGTCTGGTCTCACCTGTACAACAGCTCCTGAGCAACAATATCTCCATAGTCATGAGACAACAGGTTGATTCTGCGGTTTTGGAGTCCCAGGTGCCGAAGGAGGGATTCCACAATGCTGGCTTGCTCAAATATGGAATATTGATGTGGTCGCTAAGGAAAGAGCCAGAGACATAGCATGACATCATCAGAGCCTGACCTGCATTCATACCCATCCCACCCATCACTGGGGACCACCTCACTGCTGCTTACCGGTTTGTCACTGAAGCCAAAGCCTAAGAAATCCAGGGCAATCACTCGATGAAACCTCAGGGTCAGACCTTCCCAGATCTGTAAAAAAAGCAAGCATGATGTGCATTCTACTCCCACGCGCCAATGCCCTGCCCACAGCACAAGACCCATGCCTATATGTCAGCTTGGATAATGTGAAAAATCCCATGAAACCATCACAGGCCTGGGTGATGCTCTGGGAAAGGGTATGATTCCTAACATTTAATATATTGAGAACAAAACTCCAGCCTTAACTTGGCAATGATTCTTTCTGGGCAGCCAATTTTTTACTCCCCTATAGTACATGAAAAGCAATTCAATATTTAATGGGATTTTATCAAGCAGTTCAGATCTGCAAGGGCTGACCAAAAAAAAAAAAAAATCTAGAGTTTGAATATATTTTTAGGACATAGCAGGACCTAGAAATCAAACTTCATTACCTTGTACCAATCATAGCTGGATGTTGGAAAGCCATGTAAAAGCACAACTATCTCAGGGCTTCCAACCACACCAACGGAGTCTAAAGGGAGGAAAAAGAGAAATCAGGCAAACTCCTTGCAAAGTAGCCTTGAAGACAGCAAAATATTTCAGTAGAAAAGGATCAGACCAAATTAATGATATTAAAATGCAAGCTTACTAGATAAGAGGAGCTTCCTCTTAATCTGTATTTTAAATTGTAAATGGCATACTTTACATGAAAATTCTTGAAACAATTTGCTCATTATCACTTAAATTTTTTAGAGATATTCCCTTGTAGTTATCAATATTAAAATGCAAATTATTTTTCATTTAGTAAAAAGTAAAACACCTAAATAAAAAATAAAACCAATTAAAATGTTACAATCACAACAAACTAAGATTCTCTGCACTGTTTATCCAATGCTAGCAGATACACCCAACTCCAAAACAAACATACAGAATTCTGTTTCAAAAATGGGCTAATGATGACAAACTTTTTTCTGTTTGTGACATCTTTCAGATTATTCAAACAATAGAATCCTCGCCACAGTACTGGATTTAAATTAATACTGTCAGTGGCAGAAAATATTGGTAATAAGCTTTCAAAAATTGTTTAATTAGAAGCAGTTAAAAATATCATGTACTGTACTTAGGCTGACGAATCTACAAATACTATAAAGCACTAAATATTAATTCTGGAAAAGAACCAACAAGCCAGTGTAAGGAAAATTTCATACTTACTTGACTGTGGATAACCAATGAGAGGAGGTCAGGAGCAATAATGAAAAACGGTTTACGAAAAACAAACATTTTTCGTTATTGCTCTTGACCCCCGCCCAAAAGAAATCTTTCCAATCTGTCTCTCAGTCTCTTCACCTATAAAATGAGATTAATGACACCTATCTCCAAGTGCTGTTATAAAAATTAAATGAAAAATGAAGATAATTAAGATTAAAAATATAACAGAATGCCGTGAGTGTGGTAATTAAGTGGCAGTCATAATAATTCCCAGTAAATCTCATCAGTTTTAGATACATATAACAAATCATGGAAAATAATAAAATGACAAACGGAAAGGGGGGGGCAAAGGTGTAGACAGGTCGCTAAATATCACGTTACCTGACACTAGGGGCGCTCAAGAGAAAACTAACATCAAATACAAATGGAACTGGAAGAAACTTCCTGAATTAGGTACAATTCCATCCCCACCCCCACCTCTCCATTGCTGAGTGCCCTGTTCTCAGAAGACCAAAAGGAGTTAGTCCGTTATACTCCAGATACACCTTACACAAACGGGGTTGCTCCCCTTCCCACGACCCCCCGCCCCGTCACTGCGGAGCAACAGAGACCAAGGGCTATAAAATAAGTACCTCAGCTGAGACCCACATGACCCAAGTTTGTGAGATTCTCCCACAGTCCAGTTCTCACCTTGGTAGAAGATGCGAAGTCCCTTGTAGGTGAAAAACTTGCCGGAAGTCTTCCATGAGTGCAGAGCGGGGGAGAGCTGAGGGGGCGGGATGTGCAGGTACGCAGCCAGCAGGGGCACAGCCAGGAGCCCCACTTGGACCCACCACTCCCTCATCCTGTGGGAAAAGCAGCCAAGGTAACATTGTACATTTCCAAAAATCAAAACAGAACATGGAGTGCAAAACTGGCACCACGTGACCGTGGCAGGAAAGTTTACCAAGAAAACGTAAAAAACGTCACTACCCTTTGCAGTACTTACCACCATTCTTCCATATGTGATCTTCAAGCGTATGTGTAATTTATTACCTGTCATTAAGCAGAGAGCTGCTCCTAATTTTAATACACACCTTCTGGCCAGCGAAGCCTTATTTGGCCCTACTATCTGGATTTGGGCTAAGAAACTGATGAGGGGGAGGGGAAGATACTGAAAGCAAGATGGCCGCAGCACTTCACATTCCAGTAAGCAGCTTTGCCCTGACCCTGAACATCTAATCTCTTAGAAGTCTGGGCAGCAGATTCTATTTTTGCTTTCTTTGCAGACTCTTGAGGCGGTTCCCTTTTTAAAATTAAGACCCCACCCACACACCTAGCACTCAGGACTTGGTTTTGTCTAGCACAAATTTGTGCCCCCAGCTTGCTATGCCCAAATTTCAAAAGTCCAGATTAATTTATCTCCCCTGGAGGCAAGGATTTAAAGCAAGATTAGAAACTATTTTACCAAGGAAAGGGTTCTCTAAGTTGGAAAATGCCTCCTAAACTGAACTAGAGGTGTCAGGAGGCTAGCTACAGGTAAAACAAATTAATCGCCAGAGTCCTGAGAAGCGTTGGCTTGCTGGCTCACTTTGTATATAAGAATGCCCTACGGCACATTACCTGCAATCTCGCAGAATTGGCTTTTCTTTTTTTGGGGGGGGGGGGATGTTAATTCCAGCACTAAACCTGACGTGGTAAAAATAAAAAAAATGACACACCTTGAGAATCCTCAATTCCCTGCCTAAACTTCAGACTGCGGCTGGACTCTGGCTTTTTTTCTGCCCTCCAAAGTCTCTGTTCAATAAACAGTCACGATGCCTTGGTTCTACCTTTCAAGGCAATACAAGAAATGACTGGAACAGTGCCAGGACGTGATGGTCTGTGATCCGCTAACTGATTTTACCGTCGAACCTCCTTGAAAGGCAAATAACAAAAGCGTTAGGTTTGGGTTTTTTGTTTTTGTTGTTGTTGTTATTATTTTTGATTATTTTCCGCAGCCTCCATTCGGTCCTGTTACCTGTTCATGCATTTTCACGTAACCTCTGGGGCATCCAAGCGGGTCTCAGACTGAATCTGCAGTGACTCAGCAGAACACGGGGAGGGGCGCCTACGGCAGAGCCAACAGGGGCTTCCCGCCTGCGCTGGGAACAGAGGTGCCACACCCACGCTCTCCACACCGTACGTCGGCGCACCTCCTCCATTTAGGAAAGGGGGCAACCCCCCAGGGAGTCTTAGTTACTTGGTTAAAAAAAAAAAAATCCCCCCCAACGTTTTATGATTTTCAGTAGTCAAGCAAACTGGCAATCAGGCGAAAGGTTTAAACAAATTTTTAAGTCAAATCCCCGTTATTTAATGGCACCATGACTTAGATTAAAAATTCAACACACCCCCGTAACAAACTTTACGTGCCTTGATTTCTTATTTCTGTCAATGATGTAAAAATACATTGATCTAATACCACCAAACCAGCCCATCTAAAGACTTCTTAGCGAGAACTACACTGCGAACCCACAAATCGAAGCAAACATTTCTCATTACGTTTTAACAGTCTGGCCGCGTGCCCGGTCTCCCGAGGGTTCCCATTTCTGGCTTCGGAATAACACTTATTGCCGCGGTCACACAGCGCGGCAAGGTCCGGTCGCACCTATGTGGTAACTACGCCACTACGATTCCAGAAATCTTAAACCGCACCGTGGCAGTCTCGACTCCTCGAATCCTCAAACACACACCAGGGTCTAGAAATCCCAAGTCACGCAACAACAATGACCAGCTCTACACCGGGGCGTTACCGAGGTTCGCAAAACCTAAATTGCACCGCACCACCACCACCACCGCCTAAATCACACCACAGCAAAGACCCTGACGGAGATAAAAAAAAACTAATTTGCACCAGGGTAATACGGAGATCCTAAAATTCCTAAATCTTACGCAGCTGACCCCCTGTTTGAAAATAAACCACCAGCAAGGACGATCCCGAGTTCGGGCCGAGCGACCACCTTCCAGCCGGGGCAGCATGGCCACCTTTTGGTAAGGATTTTGCCACGGGCAGCTCCGGGGTGGCAGAGGTACCCACACGGAGTCGGGCCGGCCACACCCCCCTCGCGGCACGGCCGGCAGCACCCACCTGCGCAAGCGGTCTCGGCGCACCATGGCCGCATTATCCCATGCCGCTCGCCGCAGGATTGCGGAGCACGGGGCGCGCCGAGGCGCCCACAACCGTACAGGATCGGAGGTGGCGTCGGCGCAGCCCACGGTCCGCTCAGGGCGGCCCGCGGCAGCGGCGGCTGAGACAGCGAGCGGCCTCTCGGGCGAGCCTGCGGCACTGCGCCGGTTGGCGAGGCGCGGCTGCCGCAGAGGAAGGCTGCTGCGTCTGCGAAGAGGCACCGGGATGTGCTGGTGGCCGCGGCAGAGCGGAGCGAGCGGGCACCGACTTTTAGAGCCTATCTAGCCCCGCCCCTGACCCACCCACCATGCTGCGGTGTCCCTCCCTCCCGCTCCCTCTGCAGAGCCCTCCCCATCGCTGCAGAGAAGGGGGGGGCCTCTCTTGTGGGCGCCTTCCGGACTATCGACCCCCTCTTTTCTCGCAGATCTCTAATCCTGAACCCCACATTCTGCTGAAGAAAAAAAACCTTTTCCATGTGATAATGCCTCAGGCAAAGATAGCAAATATCTGAGACTCCCCGCCACACACACACACACACACACACACACACACGCACACGCGCGCACACACACACACCCTTCCCTTGGAGTACGCGCAGGTCCCCAGCCCGAGAAGGTAGCTGTTAGGCATAAATCACCTCAGGGCTAGGGTGCTCGTTGTGCCACCCACTTCTTTTCTACATCCTAAGTGTGTGCTAAATCCTAGGAGTGATTACGCGTTCGAAAATGCGGTCCACCAGAGCGCGGCAACCCCAAGCCCTTAACCCACGATAACAATGAAGGAAGGGCACACTAAATGTCTAGGGAACCGACAAGTTCTGTGGTATCCTACGCTGGGGTAAGTGGACACATTCATGGAAGGGCCGTGAGCACATAAAGCCGACCAAAGTCACTGCCGACACCACGGTGGCACCAGTACACTTCCTTTGCAGCAAGCAACACGCTGCGGTCGGCATGCCAGAAGCTGCTGCGGCATCCAGCTGAAGCCCAGCTGGGGACCGTTTATCAGGGTCCAAGCCTCCTTTATTTGTGCATAACACAATCACAATGCGAACACCCTAGAAGTGCAGGAAAATCTAGAGACTTTTTAAAATATCTATAATCCTTTTAAAAGGCATCTCTCGCACCTTCGCCAAATGCCAAGCATTGTGGTGCCTGTGTGCCATTTGGAGCCACAGTGAAATTCTAACAGCTCCGGCGCCAGCTAGGGACACAGCGCAGACTGGCCCAACGGGGGCGCTGCAGGCCTCTTTTCTGCGCCTGGTTTGCTGCAGCTCTGGCTTTGCGGGTTTTCAAGCCCGGCCATGCAGGCAAGCAAGATTCGGCCAGAGGCCCGCAATCGGTCAGCCGAACCCGAGGGCATCTAACCTGTGGGCATCTAACCACAGTCCTAGAGTTCAGGGCCACGCAACAGACACTGAAAGTGCCAGCACCTCAGAGAGGGTCCTCAGAACGCATAACGCGGTCGAGGGTATACTTCTGCGGGGATGGCGTGAAATAAATGATTGTAAGAACCTCCCCAGGGCGATGCACGGGGTTATGAGTGAGTGAAGGGTGGGAGCGTGGCACTTTATACATTTTATTTTTGTTTTCAGAACATTTACTAACAGGTCGGCCTCGTCTTTCCCATCGTAAGACCCTCAAAGTCTGAACCATGTTTTCATTCACCTTTTGTATCCCGGATCCCGCCATGGGGTGGGCCACAAAGCAGGCCCCTAACAAATACCGCATGGATAAGTTCAAGAATTTGAGGGCGCACAGGGGAGGAAGTAATTAAGGGGAGGGAGGAAGGGGTTGTCTTGAGTGATGAATAGATATTTACTGGAGACAAAGAACATTCCAGCCCGCGGGGACAGCTTTCGCAAAGCACTGGGGGCTCCATACCGCGTAACCTTTGGTTAAAAAAAAAAAAAGTGTTTCCTTTGGGCGCCAGCACTGATTGGGGGAGGAAGGGGGGACCAGAAAGTATAGTCCATCGGAAGGAATGTGGAATTTGTCCTAAATGAGAAGGGGCCGATGTATTTAAAGCCCTGTAAGACCGCAATTTAAATTAGTACCTTTACAAGAAAGGATTACCTGCCTACATTAACTAACCACCAAACCTTTTAAAGACCAAATTACTTAAAATTTAAACTAGTGTTTTCTATAGAGTAAAGGCTTTCTGATTTTAGCAACTGCCCGTGCGGAAAGCTTCTGCAGTATATGGGTTTTTTTTTTTTTTTCATATTTGCTGTCAATGGAATCTTTGAGCCTTACAAACAATCCCACTTTGATTCTCACTAGGCCGAAGCACCAGCATCTAAGATGAAGGCAATTTTCTAATTAATGGACTGAATGCCCCACAAAAGATCTCATTCTGAAGACGGGGAACAGTCTACACACACGGAACAAGAGGGTCGTGGGGATGGGCACGTTTAAGCCCCCGAGGGGAGTAAAGTCAGTGAAAGCGCCGAACCACAAAAGCAATCCAGTCCAGGCCCAGGGGAATCCTTCCTGCTCAGGAGGACTAGGAATAACTCAGCTGGTAAAGGGCGGGATGCGGTTGAAATGGCGTGGACCGCAGAACTTGGTTAGACAGAGAAAGCTGCTAGCGACTCCGACACAAAGGCAAGGAGCCGAGGACCACGCGACTACTGGGAACAGCTAAGGCTGGGGAGAGCTTTGCTTTCTAATGTTCAAAGGGTTAGGAAATCTTCCAACCAGGACTGACATTTCTAGAGGGAGCTTCCTCCACAGCGGGGAGAATCTGACCTACGTTCTAAAAACCCTGGGGGCGCCTGAGAAACAGAGAAACTTCATAAATGAAGACTCGGCTACCGAGTTTGCCGCTGGTGCTCCCCCCCCCCCCCCATCTTCTTCCAAACTATCCTTGGCAGAGTGACCCGCTGCAGAGTTCCCTCGGCCAACAGCTTGTCGGACATTCCCTTCACATTCCTTTTCTAACGTGGGTTCACCTCATAACAGCACCTCAAATTTGTGCGAAAATCAGCATAGAAACGTCTCGGTTTACGGTCTCACAACAGCAAGCAGTGAGAAACCAGCCCGGCTTCTTTCTACTGTAGGTTCAATCATCATTATTTTTCTGACCCCATTTTAAGCGCTGTAATAATAGGACAAATGCAACTGCGCTTGTAGACTACAGGACAGAGCCGCTTTCCAAAGCCATAGTTAACAAATTTGAATAAACTAAGAAAGTACGGAATGGGACTGGTTTGAACAAAAACACTTGGTTAAAGAGATTTGGGGCTTTACTTGATTTTTAAAAAGGTTTCTTTAGGACAGTGAGATGGCTCTGGGTTTTTTTTTTTTTTTTCGGAGGGGGGTAGAAAAAAAAGCTACTGTGTCTGGAGTTAGGACAATCTACCCAGAATAGCCTAGTCCTGTACTATTTTACTCTTCAAACACCACTGAGACTATTTTATTCTGCTTCACAGATAGATATTAAGAGACATTTAGGCACACACTAATGTATTCAGGGTAAAACTAAAACACTCCGAAAATCGTGAGACTCAAAACAGAGCGACTAGCCTAGCTGAAGTCTCTACTGTGAGCACATGTATGGCCCCGTGTACCCCCATGTTCTCAGGAACCGGCTAGGTGAGAGTTTCCATTCATCCCTGAGAAAGAGTCTGTGTCTCAGGGTACCGTGTGCAACCACCGAGGCGCTGGGGGCTGAACATAGATGGTCTGGCTCCAGAGCCAGAGTGGTTCCTTCCACTGGCCCACACTGCCTCGCTGTTTGAAATAACTGGGCATGTTTAATCTAAAGAAAAGGAGCCTTGTGGAGTGAGTGGAAGGAGGAAATGTGTCCACAGTCTTCAAATATTTGTGGAAGCAGTGTTAGACATTTTATTCCATACGGCTCCAGTGAGAGCAAACGGCACAGAGACAAAAATCCGCTCAGCATAAAGAATTTTTCAACAGTCTAGCCCTGCTAGAAGGGTTGAGTGGCTCGTGACAGGCTCCCTCACTCAGGGCTGGGCAAGCTGGCCGCAGGTATGTAAGGTCCTGGTCTTTGAGGGCTCTGACATTCAGTGGCACTGAGAGCACAGTGATCCCCTCTGCCCAGGGAACAATCTACCGCTCAGGCTTTCCCGAGCCTCGCTCCGGAGCCCCAGACTCACTTAGGGATGTATTAGGTACCCTGGGGGTTGGGCAGGAGGGACGTTGCTGAGACTTTATTGATAATTTCTTCGGTTTCTTTTGCTTCCAGTGCCCCCCTAGCCAAATGTATCTAATATATTTCTAAGTGGTGCCTTCCTCCCTTTTCAGACTCTTTGAGGATTGAAAAAAATGCAGCAAAGAGCCCCCCAAATGAATGGTAGTTGAGGGAATAATATTGAAGCCGAATAATCAAATAAGAAGAACCTAACGGACAGACAGCATCCGTTTCCTTCCGCTGCTGTATTACAGAACACCCCGAAACAATCCTACTCACCCGGTTCTCCACGCCTCGCCTCCCGACAACCCAAACCTGGCGCTACCGAAGCCCACTAGCCCATCGGTGGAGGCCATCTTAAGCACTCGGGCATCACTGGGCTTGAGGGATTCTAATTAGCTAATAGTATCTTGCACTTTCACAGCCTTTACCCTGCTCGCGCACATTATCTCATCTGCTGCTCGCCACGGGCTCTCTAAGGAACAGCTGCTTTCAAGCAAGCAGGCGTTCTTTTCCCAGCTGCCTGGAAAAGAAGGCTGCCATATTCGACACTGTTGCTCCCTCTGGGCCCCTGCTTCCTTTTTTTTTTTTTTTTTTTTTTAATTATTTTTTTTTTCTATCTTTCAGGGTTTTCTTCCAGCTCGGAGGAGCAGCCCCTGGGGCAGGTGTTTTGGGTTGTCTTCTTGCTCTCAACTTTGCCCCTTCCTCGGCTGTCCCCACTCCTACCCCCCCAGCCCCTCAGGGGTCCCGTGGGGCACACCAGCACTTCTGTCTGGGGGGGGCCTTTGTCCCCAGCAACCTGCACTCCCGTCTCCCTGGCTGCCCAGGCCTCGCCCTCCACCCCGCAGCTATTCCCACGTGTCTTCACTACCCTGGGCACCCACCCGCACCCCACCCGATCTGCACTGCACTGCAGTCTGGCTTCTCCAGCTAAACAGGAGAGGTACAGGAGGGAGCAGGCCTCAGCCGAGGAGGGCTGGATTTGTGTTCTCTTCACTAGAGGGGCAGCCACAGGACAGGGATGGGCGTCACTGTGAGGGTTCCCACAGCCCCACGCCATTGTCACTCCCGTGGTCCCATGACTGGTGAGGTCCACCCTCCCTGAGAGTGACCAGTCTCAGGGGCTAACTGATTCAGATGAGACCAGACCTACAGGACACTCCACACCCACCCCCCACCCCTGCGGGCGATAGGGGGAGGGAGGGTGCTCATGCACTTCCTGGGACCAGAGGTATGTTCCCTCCTTAGCCCAGTAACCAGTATCTATAGGGCCAAGCCACTGAATACCCGGATCTAGCTAGAGGTCTCCACCTTGGCACACTAGCCCACCTCCTCCAACCCGGCAGCATGCCGCCTTCTCCCTGGCAGGCCCCAGCGCCACCTCTTGCATGCCCGTACCTTAACTATGGCTAACGGAGAATACAGTCATCTGAGCACTTTCCACGGTCCCTCATAGAAGTGAAGGCCAAAGAAGCGGTACTTGGATAGTTCTTAACTAGGGAGCCATCTCGGCGAGTCTTCCATTCATCAATCAGCCTTCCTCCTCACTTCGTAGTTACCTCAAGTCTCCATGACTGCAGCTCCAGCCCTAGCTTCTGACCGGGCATCTATAGTTAACCATGACCTCTGATCGTCTTTACATAGGTAACGAGCATTTCATACACCACAAGGTCTAGGTTAAATGTATCGCCCTGTGTCCTCTTTCCCACACTGTTCTCTGCCTCCGTCTGCATCCTGTCTTGCATCCTGCATCCATGGCAATCTTCCATGCACACGTTTCTTTTCATTTTCCTCCCAAGTCCCTCTTGAATTTCCCTGGCTCCCTTCCCTTGCTACCACCACTTATTTCCCTTAGCTCAGGCTCCTCACCTCTCACCCGGACCTTTGCTTCCTAATTGGCTCCCGGGTCTCCACCATGGCTGCTTTTCCAGTTCCTCCGGGACACACCTGCCAAAGTGATTTTTCTAAAGTGAAAATCTGGTGGCATCGCTTTTCTGCTCAAAATGTGTTACTGATGTTAAATCCAACCTCCTTAGTTTGGCATGCAAAACGCTTCACACAGAAACCTTCGAAACCTTGCCTTCCTCTAGAATCTTCTCTCCTGCCCTCCTAGTTGTCCACCCCCCAACACTTCATACTCTGATCAACCGTGACACATGGAATTACGCCAGGCGGTTTCTTTCTCCTTCGCACAAGTCCTCTGCCCTACTCAGAGGTATCCTTTCCCACTGCTGCACCTTATGACGTCCTATTCATTCCTCAAGAGTGAGCTGAGTTACGGTATCTCTTGTCTACCTTCCATGATGCCTTTCTGTGCCTTAGGCACACTTCAACAGACTCTCCTACCACATTCTCTGGAGGAGACACTTGGAGATCTGCTTTGTCTCCCCTACCACACTTCTGAACTCGTTAAGGTCAAGGAACCATGTCAACTATTTGTGTCTCCTCGGTCCACCCGACATTTTCTAGTGATGACAAGAACAGATGATTGTAAAACCTTGCTCATCATTTTGTACGAGACCCTGTCTACATACCAAACAACTGAGCCTCTGAAAGCCTGAGGATTCCAGCCCAGATTTCAAGACTGGTAAATTGCTAGGTAGGATTTGAATCCAGTTCAATCTAATTATGTTTATGAATTCATCAGAGAATCTGGGAGAATTAACATAATATTTGGGGGAAGTCATTCCCTAATGGTGCTGCGTTACAGGTTTGATTTCTCTCTTCGAGGGAAATTACGCGGCAATTCTACCCAGTGGATGGACACAGAGTGTTAAACTGCTCACACCAGAGGCTAAAGTTAACAGCTTTGCTGACAGGCTGATGGGAAAGCAACCCTGTTATTATCTCATAGCTTCAGATCTTAATGGATAAATGTGAATATTTTTGCTAAGGAATGTCATGATTCAAAATAATGTCTTCTTTTGTTGTTATTGTCCCCCAAACTCATGGGTAAGTTAGAGAACAGAGATCTAAATTGAAAATCACTAGAATGTTCACGAAGTTGCCAGAGATACCACGAGGTCTAACTGAGGTTGTGTGTGACACTAATGTGCCTGGCACACAGGAAACACTGTATTATCACAATTACTGTTGTCATTAAGATAACTAGCTCTCAGCCCAGCATTGGGGAAACAGAGAAAAGAAAAATGATAGACCATTTAATACAGCTGTGATCAAAATGCTAAGGGAGCATCAAGTGAGATCCACCAGGGAACAAGGAGAGGTAAGGAAATTAGATGGTACCCAGAGGTCTCATGATAGAATTTTCTTGAACTAGAACTCTACCAAGGGGAACCAGAGCATCAAAAAGTGTGGAAGAGGTCATGGAAACCTATGCTGGTATGGCCCTGCACTCAAAGGAAGTTCAGGATGCAACTGGAAGTCCAGTAGGGACATCACACTTGAGGAAAGAAGAGCACATTCCCATCCCCCGCTGCTGGACTCCGTGGTGGCGTAGAAGAAACAGCCAAGTACAAACACAGTGATGTGTACATTAAGTGAGCGGCAAGGGAGAGGCCGGGGACCAACTCTGCCAGCATAACCCGCTAAGTCCCACCTCTTTCCGAAATCCCAACCCATGCCAGGTGTCTAGCACACTACCCCACTGTTTCCCCGGGCCAAATGACATGGAAGGCGGCCTCAAGATCGACATTCTTCACCACAGGCCATTAACTTTATATAGGCAAAACGTATTTATGTTCCTCCAGTTTTTCAACAAACAGAGAAAAGAAAATTTCTGTGAGTTGTTCAATCTGTCCACCCCCCCCCTCCCTCCCCACCCACCCCCAGGTCATTCCACTGGGAACTGCTAATGAGACACATGGCGGGGGTGGGAGGGTGTTCAAAGTTAAACAGAGGAACACTGTTGGTAAAATTCAATAGATCTATCTTTCTCTTTTTGAGGATAATTTGGCACTATCAAAATGGACCCAGCAATATCACGTTGTCAAATTATCCCCCACGTATGCTCCCTGGCATGTGTCCAAGGTTGAACAATACTTCATTATTTAGGGGAAAAAATGTTTTCTAAGCTGGAAATGACTTCAGTGTCCATTTATAGGGTGAAGCGAAGAGGTCCTCTAAGATACCCAACTTCTCAGTATTGTGTGAAAGAGCAAAATGCCTGCGCATTGTAATCGTGCCTGCAGAAAAGCACGTATGCTCCATATTGTTAAATATAATACCAGTATGTAGTTCTGAGAGTGGGGGTATGTGGTCCATATTGTTAAATATAATACCAGTATGTAATTCAGAGAGCAGGGTTTCTTTGGTCATGTGCCAAGAATGCCTGTAAAGCCCTCGGGTGACAAAAAGGTTGGTTTTAGATTTACATTTGAATGTCTTAGGAGAGTGTCCCCTGCCGTTCCCATGAAGCTGCCTGTTCACCCACTGTCCCATCCCCTCAGCCAGTACTTGACCCCTAAATAGACATGAAAACAGACCAGAGGGTGAGGAGGACTGAATGGGTGCTTAGTCCTTACTTTCCATTCTACGGGGCAGGCAAACATTTCTTTCGCATCTCAAGGGAGTGTGGGGCTTGGACCCAGGTCTTTCCTGGCAGGGAAAGGGTATGGGGGTGGGGACTGCCAGCCAATAGGGATCTGAATGAAGAGGCACTAATTCAGAAGCTGTGACTATAGTTAAAATAACAGCCAAGGAAACCATGGCAAACAAAGCCTACATTTGAAACTTCTGTTTCATTTCACTTTCAACCACTGCGATAAGAGACTGTCTCTGTGTCTTGTCTTCTTCTCCATGAAAACTGCAGCCTGAGGTTCATCACCTGAGCTGGTGGGCAAGGGTCTAGTGTACAGAGGAAGAACAACTGGCCCTAACTATCCCAGAGGGGCTCACTCTCCAGTGCCTCTGACTTAATTCCTCCCCCTTTATTGTATTGGCACCAATGTATAAGAAACAGGAGTTGTTCCAGCCAAGGTACCATGGAAATCAAACTGGAACATCCCTGAGCCAAGGACTCCAGAAGATTAGTGCTATCTTGGCTCATGCTGCCCACCAAAAAGGATTGATGGTTTCCACAGTTAAAAAACCTTCAAGTCTGCAAAAGATTTACCTTAAAAGAACAAAGAGCCTTAGTGTGGGAAGTCTTTCTGTATATGTGTTGCTTTTATTGGTTAATGACAAAACTGCCTTGGACGTATAGCAGGGCAGAACAGAGCTAGCCAGGGGAAAACTAAACCGAAGGCTGGGAGAAAGAAGGCAGAATCAAGAGAAGCCATGTAGCCCTGCCAGAGACAGATGATGGACGAAACCTTGCCGATAAGCCATAGAAATGGGTTAATTTAAGATATGAGTTAGTCAGAAATACTCTTAAGCTATTGGACAAGCAGTGATTTAATTAATAGAGTTTCTGTGTGGTTATTTCGAGTCTGGTCTGCCAGGAACAAACGAGCGGGCCTCCTACAACAGAGCCTCTCACGAAGCATGCTCTAGTTCTTTGGCAGAAGCTACACAGACTGGCAGGAGAGTTCCCAAACTGTGCCGCACTGCTCCATCTACTTTAAGTTTTTCAGCAGAATATTATTTGAAAAAGTTTTACTTCAGGAAGGTGGGTAATTCAGAGCCATCTCTTCTCTGGAAGTGTTGTTTAACAGTGTCCTCTGAGATGCAAACATTCTCTGCTGCAGTGTAGGGACGCAGAAAGGGAAACAGCTCAAACTAGCTTCAGGAAGTTCCTGAAACTGACCAGATTCACTAGGTCACTCTCTGCCATAGTAAACAATGAAAGTTGAGAGTCTGTCTCAGAGAAGCAGCGCTGAGCTAGTGCTAAGAAGCCCTTCAGACAAGCTAAGATGCCTGCAAGAACTTTAGACCAACCTGTTGAGCTGCCAGCAGGCTACACAGTGTGATCCAGGTTTCCCGGCTTCTGTGAGTTGTCAGCTGTACTGGGGTGGGCTTTGGTGATGCAGCTGTCTTTGAGTCATTTCTGTTCCTGTAAGTAACCCTTCAACCCTACTCCTGTAAGTAACCCCAATAAAATTCATCAGTTCCCCAAGTTGGACTTTGGCGGTATCTATCCTATTGCTGTCATGGGATCCCCGTCTGGGGTGAACCAACAATAGAACACAACAGGTGTGAAAATGGGGAGTCTACCATGAGGCTGAAATGGGGAGAGTAGTCTGGGAAGGAAGCCAAATCCACACTTGCCTATCATTTTGTCTTCATTTCTTAGAAAAGGAAAACAAACAAATAAAAAAAAGAGAGTCCACAGGCGTAGAAGCAGCTGGGTCACCAGCCACTACTACCTCTGTTTCTGTCAGGCAAACCTGAAAGGCCCATCATCTGATGGCTGGATGAACAGAGTGTGCCACGTCCATACAATGGCACAGAGCTGATATGTAGACCAGGCTAGCCTCATGTTCATAGAGCACCTCCTGTCTCTGTCTTCCATGTGCTAGAGTACATGGGCATGCACCACCACACCTAGCTCTTTTAACTTTTTATTTTAAGACGTGTCTCACTAAATTGCCTAGATTGGCCTTGAGCTCAGCTTTGTAGTCCCAGTAAGACCTTCAACTTGTGATCCTCCTGTCTTAGGCTTCATAGTAAGTGTGATTATAAGCTTATATCGCCAGAACAAGTTATAGTTGGAGTTTTTAGTTTTCTTTTTTGATAACCTTTAGAAGGAGTAGACAGAAAATCAGAACACAGGATACGTGAGCAACTATCAGCTTGAACTCATTTCCATTAAAGAAAACTTCAAGCCACTAAAATAGAACACACATTATTTTTAGCTACACATGAAATAGTCACCAAGATAGGTCATTTTCTGGACTGCAAGTCTCAACAAATTTTGAAACTCATATGACCCATTCAAAAACTGCAATAGAATAAAATTACAAATTTATTTGGGAATCCTGAAATTCTTAGAAATTAAAAAAAAAAATACATGTCTAAGTAATCCATGGTTCAAATAATGACCTCACTAGAATAGAAATAGGAGCACAGCAGAGTAGGCTTGTAGGGTTAACTCACACTGTGCTATTATGGCAGTTTGGGTAATGAATGTTTCAAGAAGATGTGTTTCAAATAAAAAAATACCATCTTCTACATAGAGAATCTAGCAGGAATAGTGAACCCAAAGTAAAGAGAAGAAAAGAAATGTAGAGAAAGAAGCAATCAAACAGAAAACCACTATTTAAAAAAAAACAACAAAAATAAAAGTTAACTCCTTTAAAAAAAATCACTACAATTTTAATAAAACCTCTAGAGAACGAGAGAGAAATTACCAGTATCCAGAAGTAAACTAGAAAGAATCCTTAAATAAAAAGGAAATGTTGTATTGATACATCCAAAAACTTCAATAAAATTAATTTCTTTAATCCAAACTATCAAACTCATTGAGTAGGGAAGGTGAGGATCCTGTATCTACTCAGTGAACTGGACTCAGGGTTCAAACTCTTCCTGAAAAGAAAATCCCAGTGACTTTACTGAGTCCTTCCAAATATCTCAGGAAGAAATAGCCTGTCTTCCAGTCTCCTAGAGCCAGAAGGGGCCACTTCCAGCTTAGTGTATGAGGCTGGCATCATTCGGTTGCTAAACAGGCAAAGGCAACACAAGAAAACGACACACCAATGGGTCCACAAAGGCCATTTGCACAAGTCCTTAATACATTTTTTTGGCAAAGTGAACCCAGCAATACATAAAATGGATGACATATTATAACTAAATGGAGTTTGTTACAGAAATGCCAAAAATCATTTTAATATTCAGAAGACAATATAATTCAGCAGATTGAAAGGCTAAAAGTGAAGAGTCATCTCAATAGATTTAGAAAGGCATTTGGCAAAATTTAAACTCCATTCTTGATTAAACTCTCTCGGCAAACTAGGACCAAAAAGGATCCTCTCAGATCTAAGAAGGGCTCAAAGCCAGCATCACTCCCTGGGCCTTTCCCCCTAATAGAGCAAACACAAAAAGGGGGCTTTCTCACCCCTTTCTTCCACATTGTTCTGGACACCTTAACCAGAGAAATAAGGAAACAGAAAGAAAAAAGACCACAGACATTGGTTGAACTGTGGCCATGTAGACACACGACTGTATGCGTTGAACATCCCAAAGATCCCACACAGAAGCTACCAGAAGCAATCAGTCTGGCAAGGTTGTAACACGCCAGGTTCATAAGATCTGCTTCCTAATGAGGGGCAGTTAAAAATTGTACTTCAAAAACACCATTTACAGTAGCATCCAAAAATACAAAATCCTTCGGGTAACTTAAATATGCTAACCAACCAGCACACTGAAGAGAAGTCGATTATCTCAGTAAGTGGAGAGTTCCTCTAAGCACCTAAACTGGAAGACTCCATTTTCTAAAGTGCCATTTGTCCTCAAACTGATGTGTAGATTCAATAAAATCACAAGAATCTAAAGGGTCCTGTAGTAGAAAATAGCAAACTGAATCAATTTATGTAAAATTTTAAGACTCACTGTAGCCATGCAAAGGTGATGCTGGTATAGGATCACACACATAGGACAATGTCTCAATAAAGAGCTGAGAAATCCCTCTAAAGATGTATAATCATTTGACCACCAGAGAAACCCAGACTAAAAGGATAATGTATACACAAAACAGAATGAGCGTGCATGTGAAAAACATGAAAGAATAAAACCCTTATGTTGTTTACACACCTTAATTCAAGAGAGGTCACGGGCATCATTAAAGTATACTCAGAATGAACCACAGAGCTAAATATAAGAGCCAAAGGCACTAGAAAAAATTCTCAGTGGACTTCGGCTAGACAAAGTGTTTTAACTAGAACATTGAAACAACTTTTAAAAAACTTCTATTGCATCTTTTAATGCTATAATTTCTATTTTTTCTTAAGATGACCTCTATCGGTCTTTAGGTTGTTGATAAAGAAGCAAGAAGCAGAGGGATCTGCCATTTCTTGTATCCAAAGAGTCGGAGGTACATTTGTACACGGCCAACTCAGGCACTCCAGTGAGTCCACTGTGGACAAGGTGTCCATCGGCCGCTCTTTGTGCCACCTCCTTCCTGAGCAGCTGCTCCGCCGGGATGATATGACAGAGCCTGCCACCTTGACAAGCCCAGAGAGAGACAGAGTTAAAGTCCCGGACCAACTCTTCATGGCCCAGCTTGGCTACTCGGCCTTCCCTGACCATGATTCTGATGGCCAAGGCCAAGTACAGACGAGGAGGAAGAGAAGAGAACACGAAGGAGACGAAGAAGAGGGCTTGCAGTCAGGCAGGTGAAGGCTTGCAGCCCTGCCTAGCTGAGGACACCACTCTTGCAATCAGAAAAGAAAGCTGTTGCTTTCTTTTCAATCTTTAGAATGTCTGAGCGCAAGGGAATAGCCTTCGGGGCATCTCTAAGAACAGAACATGAAGAAGGAGTGAGGTGTTCTTTGACCCATGTACCGGCACTCTTGGAGATGGGGTAGAGAGGGTGAAGGAAGGCGTCGTGTGAGGGCACCCCTTGTCTCTTCGGGCTGAAACAGAAGGTAATTTGCTGAAAGAGGTGAAACAGGATTAAGCTCTCCGGGTTTAAGATAGTCCATTGAGGTAAATGCCACAGGAAGTTCACTAGGTGTAAATAAAGAACCTCTGGGTCAGTTTACAGGTGGGTCACCAGTGGGGTCCCTTCTTGGGCCATCACTTTTTGTGCCGTCTGCCCTCAAGCTCCAGGATAAAACTATTGTACTTTCAAAGGTCAGACCTATTTTGCTTGATGGTAAAATCATTGGAAACACATTCATATTCATACAAATAGGAATTCGTTATGAAGTCAAACACAAACATTACATGAATTTGAAGATCAAATGCAAATTTTGTGCTCACAGTAATCCCTCAAAAATTGCTTTGTGCTACCCCTTCATGCAAATGCAGCTCTCTCCTCCGTGGTTAGGAGGATTCTAGTGGGAACATTTGCAAAGTACCTCTTTAAGAAATAAGGCCTGGAAATCAGGGATGTTCTCGGTACTTTTTTTTTTTTTCCAGTGTCCAGACACTTTGGCAGAAGAAGCCAGGCAAGTCTTCCAAGAGGAAGGACTAGGACTGTGGGGACAGCATTGACATCTGGTTGGGCTGGCGGACCGGTCCAGGCACATGCATGAGGAACTGGTGCCTGGGGGCTGCTCATAGGAGCAGCTGCATTCCCGGGTGACCTTTTGTGTGGAAAGCATGGGATCCTGCCCTGGCCTGGGTCTGCATGAGTGTCTCTGGGAAGAAGTGGAAACCTGGTGTTCTCAGAGAGGCAGACTGGGATCGGAGGACATCCACCTAAGAGCAACCTGCTCCAGCAAGCTGACTTTTAGCTTCAGAGTCTGTGAGAGAAAGAGATGGAGGCCAGACAGAGAGGTCTTAAGCTCCCAGGACTAGTAAGACAATGGAGCTCCAAGGAGACATCTTAGGAAGAGAGTTGGGGGGGTGGGCGTAGGGAGGGAGGAAAGGAGGAAGGAAGGAAAATGAGGATAAAGAAAACTGATAGCCTTCCCCCAGGAACAACAATGTCTATAAGCTAGCCCTCCTTTTTATATTTTCATGCAGACTACCAAAAACTGTTTATGAGAGGCCACACTATTCAGAAGGACTAAGAGTCAGTGATGGGCAGGGTAGGTCCCCATGCTCAGAGTGAAGATGACTTCAGGGGAGTTGGGGAGAGGGCTTAGGAAGTGCTTGCTCAGTAGATGCGAGCTGAGTTCTAGTGGCAGAATCCATGGTGGTGCTTGTCTATGAGCCCAGGACAGAGAGGCAGAGACAGGCAGAGTTCCAGTCAGATAGTCAAAGACCTTGTCTCCAAAAAAAAGGCAGGGTCTAGATGCCTTCAGAGGAACGCAAGGTTGACCCCTGGCCTCCATATACAGATGTGCACATATACAAGCATGCATGCACATAGGCACATACACACAAGGAAGAGACACAGGGAAAATATAGAATGACAGACTGGGTCACTGATACAAAAGTGGCTTACTAGAGATGGTTTTGTTGTCTCAACACTCCCGTGAGCGAAATACAAACCAAACTTAAAAGTGATCACTGTTAATATTTTTGTATATTAATCATGCTGAATTATGTAATTTTACAGGTTATACAAGAGATGTATTGTCCTTTCATCCACACACAGACCGAAGGATGGGTCCTTGGTCATCACCACAAACCTGCAGCCCGAGCACAAGATGTCCAACAACACAGCCGTTTCTGTCTCTCTTGGTTGGGGGCCCTCTGGAAATGTTAATCAATAGGTCTTGATTATCACAGAGGATTTGAAAGGATGGAGAAAAAAGGGTGTCAAGTGGGAGGGAAGAATTAAATCGCAATATAGCTTCTTTGGCCGCGGTGGTTGAAAAAAAATTAAATAAGCATAAACCCAAAGGCAAAGGGAGGGGGAGGAGCAAACAAGAGAGAGAGCAGGGCAATCACAGTCACCCGCGGCACCTGGAGCATTAGGCGCAGAAAATCCAATTTGCACATAGCAAGTGGAAGGGCCTTCGCTGAGGGGGCAGGGGCTGAAGCCTTGCAAGGGAGCAGAGGACCGTTGCCCTGGAGACAGTCCTCTGCTTGGAAATGGCAAATAGGAAAATAGCAAGGGCTTAAGGGAGAAAAAAGGGGGGTGGGAGGGAGAAACGGGCCCTACTTAACAATGGTTGAAATCTTAGAAACCAGACCAGACCACATAAAAGAATTGTACTTAAAATGACAAACACAGATTTAACCACTTTGAAAAAGAAGCCAGGAAGAGGGCTGCTCTTCCGTCGTCTCCACGGAGTGCTGAAGTCGGTGATCAGACCCTGGAGGGGTTTCAGATTGGGAAGGAGGAACATTTGCTCGGAGCACAAACGGTCTCTTCATTTCTGCCCCCAGAACACACCAACAAAGCTGTTCCCGGGGAGCCATTAATAGAGATACGGATGAACGCCGAGCCTCCACGCAGGTGCCCGTGACCACCTGCAGCACCAGGTGCAAAGGGATGAGTGCAGAGTTATTAAAGCAAATGACTTCCTATCAATTGGTTAGTTTCAAAGTGGGATAACGATGGAAGGGAAATGGCTTGGGAAACCTGGCCAAGGGGCTGGACAAATGGCTGAGCAGTGAAAGTGTTTTTTCTGCTCTTCCGAGGACCAGAGTCTGGTTCCCAGCACCCACCCAGGGTGGCTCACAACCCCCTGGACCTCTTGTGGCCTCCATAGGCACCTGCAAGCTCGAACACATACACATAAAACACAAAGTAAAATAAGTCTGGGACACCTGGTCCGTGAGCTCCTAAGCTAGAATTTGATCAGAAATGATCCGAACACACAATTCAAGGTACCTTAGTGTTGCGGCGGGGAGCTCCTTCCGCTCCTTCGGCCAATAGCGGGGCTGAGATACCAGCCCACTGGGGCATGGTCTCTCTCCCTTTAAAAAAAGCAGCCACTTCAACTAGGCTCCTTCCTGTTTGAGCAGAGGGCTGTTGTCTGGGACAGAAGGAGCTCCTGCAACACCTTAGGATTCGGGGGCTGAATTCGGGACCCAAAGAAGCCAGAGCATGAGAATGGGCCTCTACCTAGCGGTGGGGAACATAGAGTCAGGGAGATAGACCAACGAGTTCAAAGAGGGGAGAAGAGAGTCTAAGTCCGAGAGGAGCACGAAGGATGGGTGTGATCAAGTAAACAGCAAGAAGGCACCCAGGGGGCTTTCCTGCCACTAACTGAGCTGTGGCTACGAGTGTAATAATGTACAACAGCAACAATTAGTAGGAGATAGTAAGGCATTAACTCTCTGTTCCCATGAATCAGCTACTCTAGGGATGGGAACCAGGGGCCTGCCACAAACCCTCAAAGCAGTCCTGGTGTGCCCTGAGGACTGAGAAGCACCCTCCTTGAGCCACCCTGACTCGCCTCTGATGGAGACTGGGTTCACACTTGCTGGGGAGCAGGCACCTTAAAAGTCTACAAGTAGAGAGGTGATGTGATCACCCACGCAGGCAGTCACAGCTGGGTTCGCGATGGGCGGGCAGGAGGCTGATGGTGGAGACACGGGAAGAGAAGCCTAGGAAGCCTAAAGCAAACCAGCGTAAGTGATAGGGCTCTGGGAAGCGGCAGGATTCACAGCCACCTCTCCGCTCTAGAACAAACTATGGAAAACTACGGGCTTGTGACAGCAGAATTAGTGAGCCCAATAAGGGAAAACAAACAGAAATAACCGTCTGATCTCAACACTGGCCAGGTGTGCAGTTCAGAAGGCCCCCGGGGAAACGAACGAGGCACATTTTCAGCTTGGCGAAACCAGGTAGTGGAGCGGCACGAAGTTTTAAACACCAGGAAGCAAACATGCAGACATAATGGGCTGGGGTCAGGGCACTAATGGAGAAGGCGGCAAATGACTGTGATTTTCAGACCTGTGAAACCGTAAATCGGACCAGGAGAACTCTGCCTGCTGTTAGCGTGGCATCTGCGCTCACGCCGAAGCAGCTGGAGCCTGCGGAAGTGGTTCCAATGATTCTTGGAAAACGGGAGAACACTGTACGTGCGGCCTAAAGCCCTGACTATAAGGACCTGCACCAGCATCAGGGGTAAAACCACGTTCACATTTCAGCAATGCGTGGACAGATTTTTACAGCTAAAATCTCAAGGGCATTAAAAACAAACGAACTGCCTGTTCTGGCTACCAGTAAGCGGTTAGCTTTATGTACCAACCGTAGAAGGGCCCAGCTTGTCCAGGTGGGGACTATGCGCAGGAATTACGGGGGGCAACAAAGCTGTGTCTCTACAAATAGCCTCAGCTTTGGGGACCAAGAAAGCCAAGAGACATCCCAGAGCTCAGGAGAGACTGAGAGACCTGGTACCTTCTTCACGTTCCAACCCCTGAAACAGCAGACACCAGCGCAGGAAATAAAAACCAAGACACAAAGTGAGGATCAAAACACTAGAAGAATCCCAGGATGAGACCAGGAGAGTGCGGGAGCCCAGAGGCGGGTGACTGCCAGAGTCCCACCTCCTTATCCTAGAGCCTTCGTGAGGCCTCTCTCCATTTTCAGTGTTTATACGTTCTTAATGGCTTCACCTATAATCGCTGTTGTACAATGTACATTAACAAGCTATTGTTCCGTGTACAATAACTTTCAAAGAAAGTATGCGGTTTCACAAATCCCAGCACGTGGTAGACTCTGAAATAACACCATGTTCAAAGCAACGGGCACATCCTGTATGCATTCGTTAGCAACATTCACATCTTTCTAACCCACTTCTTGTCCTTCATCCCTCCTCCGGTCTGCTCTTCGCCACCCCAGGGACTCACCTACTGATTCAGTTTCTGTTCCTGTAGATTAATCAGCGCATTCTAGAATTATATGTAAATGGGGCTATGTAGTAAGTACCCCTTTACTCTTGTGTTAATTTATGCATTTGTATGTGTGCCGTGGCATGCATATGGACATCGGAGGACAACCTGGGAGTCACTTCTCCCCCCCTACTGTAGGTCCCAGGGGTTGAACTCATGTTGACAGTGCTGGCAGCAAGTGCCCTTACCCGCTGAACTACCTTGCCAATCTCCTACGTGCTCCCTTCTGACGAGCTTTTCTCCCTGAACAATTTGTTTTGGAGTTTCGTTTATTTTTTCATGACTAAGTTGTATTTCACCATGTGTGAACAGATTTCTCTTAGACAAGTATGGAGGATGCAGTATTTGATTTTACTAAGATGAGTTAGTTTCTTTATCTTATGATATCTTTGTCTAATTTTAGTACCTAATTGATGCTGATCCTAAAAACATGACTTGGGAAGGAATTCTTTTTTCATCCTATGGAGTCTTTTGTATAAAATGAGTCATATTCCTCTCTTAAATATTTGGTGGAACTATCAGTGAAGACATTTTGGCCTGGAGGGTTTGTTGGGTAGAGGGTGAGCCTGCTTTATGGAAGAAACATTTTAGTCTATACATAGGAACCCTTTTATAGCTACATTACAATTCTTGTCACCTGCTTCCATCTTGAATGAGTTTGAGTAGTGTATTTTGTTGTCAATTTTTTGGCATACTTTTTTTCATAAATATCAATGCCATTTTGGCATCTGCGGGATCCATAGTGATACCCTCGCTCATTCCATGCAGAAATAGCTTGTCTCTTCTTTCTTTTCTTCTTGACAAAATCACTACACATTTATCAACATCATTGATAATCCCAAACAACCAGATTTTAAACATCCCGAGAGGAATGTGCTCTTGAAAAGTTTCCAGGACTTGGGACTGTTAACCCGCTACCTATCTCAAGAATATTCTAGTCCAATACCTAAAAAGACTCACAAAAATTTGCCTCAAATTGATGGCCAGCCTGGGCTAAAAGGTAAGTTCCAGGATCGCCTTGAGACTAAATAAACAAACAAGCTCACGAATTAGTGCAGTTGTCAGGGGAGTGTGCTTACAAATCCATCTTCTGTCCCTCCAGCTGCCTGAGTCCATAGCAGGACCAATCACACTGGCCTTCATGACACCAAGAGAGTCAATTTTCCATTCAGAGTGAAAAAAATCTACAGGTAATTCTTAGACCAGCACTGAAGTTCACTGAGGACTAAATGCTTTCCGAGCCTTGTGAGAGCTCCAGAACAGAGGAAGTGGAAGCCAAGTTTCTTCCTATTGGAGAGGGATGTCTCAGAAAAGCAAGACAAGACAGTGAAAATGAACTCTGTGGGACTGCGTGGTAGTCAGAACAGCACCATGAACTTACTCATCTACCTACCTACACACACACGCGTCTGTACACATAAACACACATACGGAAAAACATTTAGAGATATATTTATTTTTATAAATCAGCACATATACACATTTCCTAGGTCGATGTGCTGTGAAATCTAAAAACAATGAGCAAATCTAATATCAACATCTAGCTTAGTAGATAACATTAATCAAATTAACACAAAAGTTAGGCTAGGGTGTACAGCTCAGTGTTAGGCTAGCACACACGAGGCCCTGGGTTCTAGCTCCAGTGCTGGAAAAAAAAAATACAGTAAATTGAATCGAAACAGGCTTCTTGAAAAGACTGGTTGATGCTGGAGTGGGATGGGCAAACCAAAGTTGGAGCACTTTGTAATGCCAAGAGGTAGGAAAAGCTCAAAACACAAAGGGGTGGGCGGAGGCTGTGAAGGACCAATGGGGAAGACTCCCTAAGACCAAAATCTCAGTCAGTTCAAACAATTCAAAAGACAGCATGGAATGTGAATCCAATGTAAAGTAAGTCTACATCAAGTCCCAGGTAAGTAAATAAGTAAACAAGGAAAACAGAAGAATTCAAGCTCCAAAAAACACCCAAAGCCATCTGCAGCTATTCTCCAGTCCAGCGTGGAGAACCGCACTCTTTCTTCCGCTGACTCATGCTGAAGAATCAAGTGTGAAAATGGAGAATAACACCTATACCACAGAGAAGGCAAGCACAGACTAGTTCACCCAAGGATGGTGGATACCCTCACCAGTGATGTCATGTGGATAGGATGTGTCTCCTCATCTTCCTGATGAAATTGCATACCCTCTGTCTTATCACAAGAAATTGCACCAGGGAAATCTTCTGAAGAACATTCAGTTTTGCAAAACAATAAGAGACTAGACAGAGGCCAGAAAAACCTAAGGATGCATGACCTCAAGAATGCATAAGCAGCCTGGCCCATCGCACAATGGTAGCGCATCTGACTCCCAAGATTCATGAGCAAAGGCAGATATGAAAGAAGGAGGGGGTGTTGGGGAGAAAAAGTGGGAAGTGGGGTGGTAGAGGATAACGGGGAGAGAAAATGACCAAAGTACGTTATCTGTATGTATGAAATTAATTAAAAAGTGTGATATGTATCTGGGACAGGATCCAGGAACAGGAAGACTGCTCATGGCAGAGCAGCCGCAATGCAGAGGAAGTCTAGAGTTCAGTTCATAGGAAGGTACAATGTCGGCTTCATGTCTTGCCCCAGGTGTCCTGTAATGTAAGATGTAATAAGGGGAAGGTAAGGGATTAGGAACACCCTCTGTGTTGTTTTTATTCTCTTCAAAATAAAAACTAATTTCTACATGAAGGTGAAATAAATACAATTTTAGATCGACACAAGCTAAAATCATTGAGCTCCGGTGCTACCGGTCCGTGTTAATGAATTCTTTATGATACCTGAGTGAAAACGGGTTCTCTACCCTTCTCTGCTGCTGTGGGTTCAATCTGGACTGTTCCCCCAGCCCCAGGCCATGTGTTTAGCATCTGCTGTCCCCAGCTGTGTCACCATTGGAAGGCTGTAGAGCTCTTTAGAGATGGAGTCTGGCTGGAGGAAGTAGATCACTGGGGGCGAGCCTTTGAGACTTGTACCCACCTTTGGTTATTAAAAAAAAATCATTTCGTGTGTATATGTGTTTGCCTGCATGAATATATGTATACCACATATATGCCTCATTCCTAATAATGTCAGAAGAGGGCTTTGGATCCCTTGGACTGGAGTTAATTATGTTTATGAGTCTCCATGTGGGTGCTGGGAACAGAGCCTGTGTCCTCTTAACCACTCTGCCGTCTTTCTAGGAACTTTCTTGACTCCTGGTCATTCATCACGCACAGAACTAAAGCTCATATTTCTGCCTCAGGGACTGAGTGTTCCTGCCTCCATGCCTCCCCCACCGTGACGAACTGAAGTCCTGAAACCAGGAGCCCCATAAACATGGCCTCCCTCCAGCCTTCCCTCAGATAGTCTGTCAGGAGGAGACAAAGGTAGCCAGTGCACACCCAGTAGACTGTGAGCTAAAAGAAGGACTTTTCTAGTTTTACCAAGAGCAGACACGAATTACACAATATATGATAAAATCTGAATGAATGAAAGTTTCTACTGTAAAGCACATAGTAGTAGCCCAGTGAATAATAAGACAACATTGTCGCTGCAGAAAGACCCAAACATCTCAAGGAAACAAGCAAAAGATGACTGTAATGTGCAAGCCCTAAGCATAAGAAATCTGGAGTTGACCACATGAGGTTCAGCCAAGCAGACTTCAGGATAAAAAATATTAGCAGAGATAAAGTAGTGTGTCCACTTTTTATTGCTTTATAATAAATGACCACAAAGCTATTAGTTTAACTTTAAGACAATCCCCATGTGCTAGTTCACAGTCCTGTACACGGGCAGCCTAGCCAAGCATTGTTGAGCTTTCTCCTCCAGCGATTACAAAACCAAAATTCTCCAAGTTAAAGCTTCATTTAGAAGCTCCGTGGAGGGAATCTACTTCCAAGAATCAAATTCCTTGTGGTTTATTATTGAGTTCTGCATGTCTTTGCTGCCTCTCAACCCTTCGTTCCCACAGATTGTCTACCATAATTGACATGTGGTCCCTTCCATCTTCAAGCCAGCGCCAAGGTATTAAATCTCTCATAGGCTTCAAACTGCTGGCCTGGCTTCTGGAACCAGATAGAGAAAAACTCCACTTGTAAGTGACTGGGTCAGACCCTCTCAGACAGTTCCCATCTTAAGGGCAATGGCAGTCATTGTGACAGCCACACTCACCAGAGGGACAAGAAATCTGTGTGGTTGTTTTAGAATTCTTTCAGTCAGAAACTCAAGACACATGAAGCAAACACTAATAAAGATAAACAAACGAAGGAGAAGAAAATTCACATTTATGGTTAGATTTCTCGGCCCTTCTCAGTAATTGATAGAACAAATAGAAAAGAAAAAAATATGGATGTCCTGAGAATGCTATCAACCAAATTGGCCTAACTGAAATGTGCAGGGCATGTCCCGATGATTTCAGGATGCCTGTTTTCCCCAAGCTTGCAGGATTCGCCAGTGTAGACAGTATAACCGCAGTGACAATGGCTGAGAATCACACAGTGCGCTCTCAGACCACAATAACGTTCAATTGGAACTCCATAAAACCCCTGTCACAGCAACTCTACCAAGACACAGAACATGTGTGGACGTCAACAGGATGGTATTCCTTTCGGATGCTTGAAGAAATACTAACTTCCTGGGAGTGGAGATCCCAAACATCTCAAGAGTTATAGAGAAGATGGCTTTCTGGAACAAAGTTCGGAAGAGAACGTGAGGAATGAGCGAGCGTGCGATGTTTTACAGCAGGAAAGTCCTGCCAGTGGGAATCTTGAAAGGGCCCCACCTACCATGAAATTTCAGAGGCAGCAAACACATGTGCCTGTGAGACCGGGAGTGGGAGAACTTTACAGCATCCTGCAGAAGAGCTGCAGATACTGGCAGGAAATGAAGCTCAGAGATCCAGAGGTAACGCAAGTCCCAGAAGCCTTTGTATGGTCTTTATAACAAAGCAGAAAGAAAGCAAACAACACATTTATAGCTACTTCGCGGGTCAAGGAAATCACGAGGGAAGTGAGAAGGTATTTTGAACTGGACAACAATGAAGCTATATTGGGGGCTGGGGAACGCAGCTTGATCGGTCGATTGCTTGCCTTGGGTACGTGAAGCCCCGGGTTCCATCCCTAGGATCCATAAAACCAGACATCATAGCACACGCCCGTGATCCCAGCACTGCTGGAGTGGTGGGAAGAGGCTCTGAAGTCCAAGTTCGTCCTTGGATATATAATGTCTGACACCAGCATGGGTGTCATGAGAACCTGTCTTTAAAAAAAAAGTAATAAATCAGAATTCTGGGGATGCAGCTAAGGGAATCCTTTCCTGGCTCTAAGAATGTCTACAACTTAAGTTTCTGCCTTAAAAAGCTGGAAAAAAGAACAAAAATGAAGCATATAACCAATAAAAAGAGATAATACACAGAAGAACAGACATTAATAAGGAGAAAATAGAGAGAGGAAAATTGTAGAGAGTTTCCCTGCCCAGAGTGGGCTTGATCAAGAACTAAACGGTGCATGCCCTGACATCCACAGGAAGGGGACCAGCACCGCAGACGAAAATGGCCCTGCTATTAGTTTGTGATGAGTTTGACACCCTAAATGAAATAGGGTCTTGCAAAATATACAACGCAAAACCAGACCCAAAATCAAATTCATCACCTATGTGTAAGGAAAAGGACATGTCTTCAGTACGGATGTAACTCTTAAAATGCTCTACTAAGAAAACCAAAGATCTAAAGAGTTCTTTACAAACGAACATATTTAGTGAGCCAACTAGCACACAAACGTTACAGTATCACCAGTTAGCAGACTGCCCCAAACTGCCATCTTCACCGCTCCCCACCCACTACAGTGACTATGACTTTGAAACGTAGAATGCTCCATGCTGGAGAATTCTTCTGTCTCATGTGGGGACTGCAAAACGTTTTGGTCACGTTCAAAGAAGCCTGTCACTTCCTTGCACAGATAAGCACACCCTTATCCAGCAACCCGGCCATCCTGTTTACACAAGGGATGCAAAGACACATGTCCACATAAAAGCTTGTAGGAATATTTATAGCGGTTTTATGTAGAGGCTCTCAAACCTGAAAATAATCTGTCAGTTAACGGGTGAATGGAAGCAGACTGTGGTATATCTATACTAAATAACAAAAAGTTAACGAGTAACCAGTTCCTGAGAAAATGGTGTTCTGCGTCTAGGCGTATGCCAGTTACCGCCATTAGGTCATTGCACAAGTGCACCGAAATGTCACCTGGTACCCCTTAAGTATGCGCAACTGCTGCATGCAGATTTAAACTAAACGGACATATTTATGGCAGAATGATGAACGACAGTAACCACACCATGCGATTCTATATGGATGAACCAGAAATGAATAGCCAACCTGTAGTGACCAAAGCAGATCTGTGGTAGCCTAGGACCACGGGGTGCTGCCCGGACACAGAACATTCCCAGCGGGATGGAACGGGTTGCCACTGTGGTTATGTGGGTGCACGCGTTTCCCCAAATTCACTGGATTGTATGTTTGAAATCGGTGCGTGTCACTGCTTGTAAATTACAACTCAATAACGTTGGGTATAAACAATCTTTCTACACGGAAATCCCGAGGCCCAGACGGTCTTGCTAGTCTCTACTAAATGCTTAAGAAAGAAATAATAGCAATTTTATACAAACTCAGAAAATAGAGGTGAGGACGCTTTTCAGTTCATTTCTTGAGACCCGCAATAACTCCACACCAAAGCCAGATACGTTGCAATCAAGCAGAACTCCAAGCCAACATTCACTCGAGAACACAGATATGAAAGCAGACTAACATTAATAAATTGAAAGTAGCAATAAAAAGGATACTCCATCATGACCAAGCGGGGGTTATCCCAAGAATGGAAAATTGGCTTAACATTTGAAAATCAATTGATGTAATTCAATCTACTCTTGGAGTAAAAGTAGGAAAGAAAAAAAAAACCACCATAAACGAGGCAGAGGATTCGGTAGGCACAGGTAGGGTGCTTTTGAACTGCCTCTCTCCACCAGCTGACTCTGGTTCAATGCCTGCTAATGGTTCCTGAGTGGTTTGACCCACCTGCTGATTTGCCTCACACCTAATCACCACCTCTGCTTGCCTCCATTAGAAAGAGCTTTGCATTATGGGCATTGCAGGCTGGTGCCTGGTGATGGTGAGAACAAACCTGGGCAGGAGAGCAACAGCCCTGCCACCTGACTCTTTTTCTGAGAGATTTCTCTCACAGGGAGGGTTCACTACTGCGGTAATGACACTGAATTCATTTCTCGTGTCTTATTATCTTTTTAATTTTATTATTATTTTTTGTTTTGGTTTGTTTTTTTTTTTTAATAATTTTATTTTATGTGCAATGGTGTGAAAAAGATCGCTCAGGGACTGGATTTACAGACACTTGCGAGGTGCCATGTGGGTGCTGGGAATTGAACCCCGGTCCTCTGGAATAGCAGTCAGTGCTCATAACCACCGAGCCATCTCTCCAGCCCCTTGTTTTGTTTTTTAAGACAGGGTTTCTCTGTGTATATCCCTGGCTGTCCTGGAACTCCTTTTGCAGACCAGGCTGGCCTCAAACTCACAGAGATCCGCTTGCCTCTGTCTCATGAGGGCTGGGATTAAAGGCATGCACCATTGCCTGATGTGACTTATTATCTTAATAAACAACTTTAGGATATTTGTTCAAAGCCAAGGGAACTTCTGCCTGGTACTCCTCCTGTCCCCAAACGAGAAAGCGATGAGTGAAAAACTGCCTGTCTTCAACCCAGAAGAATCCGGAGTTCTCAACCATAGTCAAGTGTTACCTTGAGCAGCCAGCAGGTCCCAGTCTCCATGCTGCCAAACAAGTCGCTTACCATGGCCTTGAAGCCTCCAGAGTCTTTTACCCCGCACCTCCGAAGAAACAGATAGCAAGCATCTTCTTCAAACCAACAGCCCAGCAACTGCAGCCCCAAGATCTGGCCTCAGGAGCTTGAGGGACCCGCGCTGCCATTCCACAGCTGCTCTAACCAAATAACCTAGGAGCCGGAAGAGGCCTGAGCTCACCTGGGCATCACAGCCCATGGAAGGAGGACGAAGGGGAGGATGGAGGGAAGGCCATGAAGTGCACAGAAGCTTTCAGTGTGAAGAGGAACTGCCCCAAACAGAAGTTCAAAGGATACCCAAGAAGCCACCGGCAGCCCCTCTCTACCCTTACTGGGGAGCCAAGCCCAGGCCTTTCATCCCCAGGTGCATTCGTAATACTAGACCGGCCATATTTTCCTTTGTTGCAGTGGCCCCTAAAGCCGTGGCCTCCAGCAGCTGTTGACCATAAACCGTATCACCCAAACTGGGACCTTCTGAGAGTAAAATGCAAACGCGTTAACAAACAAATAAACTGGATTGTTCCAGGGAACACGAGCACAACGCTCCCTAACAATTGCCCCAGGATGGGTCCTCTCACAACCAACTGGAAAGCCACGGCCCTGACACTGCCGTCTTCTCAGCCCCCACAGAAATTCAGGCCAGCTTTTAAAGACGTTATTTTCCAGACACTAAACTGAGATTGAAAATGGAAAGAACCAATATGGTAAAGTTATAAGAGTGTTCCTGGGTCATTGCGATAGTTCACTGGGTGAAGGTGCTTGCTGTCAAGACCGGTGACCTGAGCTCAATCCCCAGGACCCACACGGTAGAAGGAGAACACCTGCTCCTAGAAGCTGTCCTCTGACCTTCACATGAACACTGTGGGACACACGCTGTGGGACACACGCATGCATGTGTCCACAACCACCACCACCACCACTAGCAACAGCAAATAAATAAAACTGTAATTTTAACAACTAGTAAAAGAAAGTTCCCAGTTTATGGTGTCTAGTCTAAATAGTCAAACTCATTCTGAGAAGACAAGTTTCTCATTTCAGCTTTATATTTGATGTGTGTGTGTGTGGTTTTAAATAACTGCTTACTGTTGTAATACCCATCACACATATTGTGGACAATTAGAAATTTTAAATCAACCTAAAAATGTCAATATTGCATGACTATCACAGTCACTCTAACTGAGCGAGTTATATTAGCAAAAGTGGTGGACTGAGAACCTCAGAATCTAGTTCTCCATAAAGTAAAAATGATTCTAAATCCACTTTTTCAGAACCCTGGATGTCAACCCCAGGCTTTAGCAAGCCAGGGAGCATTTTACTCGAGAAAGGCCACCGAGCCATCTCCGTTAAAACTGAGCTTCTGATTGTTTACCTTGCCCTGTTCCCAAAGCAGCCAGCTCCACAGTAGCCTTGAAAACAAAGAGGCCACAATTCTAATGGCCTGGCCTTTACTGAGGGAGCCGGCTCTCGCCTCTGTGGAAGAGCTGGGGCCTCTTAAAAGCTCCATTCAGCAAGAACTGCTATTATTTCACCTATCTGGTGTTTCCCTGGGAGACTCCATTTGCAAGGCTTTCTTTATTTGATTAGAGTTCATCAGTGCAAGTAAAACCCACTTTTCCCTAGGATGTTTGTCAAAAACAATTAGAGCTAATTGTTTAACTTCATGGCTGCTTGAGTCTGCAAATAATGGTTGGGACAAATAATAGACTAACCAGAAAGCTTCAAAGGAAAAGTCTGGGGATGACATATTCCTGGGGGAATTAAAATGTATATATTCTTGGACTATCAGAAGCTATGTGTGTGTATACAATACACTCGTGCCTCAGGCCGTGTGCATGATCAGCAAGACCATGAGAGTCTGTGTCTCCTGATGCTAGAGACGGGTACAGGGAAAAGTAAGTGTTGTGGAAACCACTGAAGGAAGTTTAAAAAATGGAACAACACACTGCCGAAAAACTGGGAGGTCTTTTAGTTAAGATGACAAAACTCTGTAAGCAGATTCCATAGGTTCAGTTCGGTTCCTATAAAGTTTCAAAGTCCCCTCCTTCTTTTTCATAAATAGACAAGCTTATGATTGGAATGGAAACACAGGGAACTGAGAAGATCCCAGAAATTTTTTTCAAAATGCGTATTTATTTTTTTTGTGTATATGTATGTGAACCTTCATGAGTTTATGCGCATCACGTGCTTGTGAGCCCACAGAGACCAGAAAAGGACCTTGGGTCCATGCAGCTGGAGTTACAGATGTTGGTGAGCATGGGTCCTCTGTAAGAGTGGCCAAGGTTCATAAGCCACCTCTCCAGCTCCAAGCCTAACTCCACTGTCTTGATAAAGAACAAAGCTGTTTCCCAAATTTAAGTTGTGAAAGCCACAGTGTGCAGGGCCCTGTAGTTGATGGAGACCAGCAGAGATGAAAATTCAGAGGTAAACCCAGTCATTTATGGCTCACTGGTTTTGGTTGTTTGTTGTGCTGTTGTTGTTGTTTGAGACAGGGTTTCTTTGTGTAGTCCTGGCTATCCTAAAACTTGCCCTGTGACTCAGATCCACCTGCCTCTGCATCCCGATTGCTGTAAGTAAAGAAGTGTGCCACCATGCCTGACCCATGCCTGACCCAGGCCTGATCCACACCTGACCCACACCCAACCCACGCCCCACCCACACCTGACTCGGGTCCACTGACTTTAGACAAGTGTACTAAGTGTACTAAGACAATTCAGGAGAAAAAGGAAGAAATCCTCTCCTTCCCCACAGTTGTTTCTAGGGTAACTGGATACAAGAGAACAAGGGTAAATCCTTTCTTATAGCCTATGTTGGAAGTTAACAATAGTGATAAAATACCTAAATTCATTCTAAAAGCTAAAATTATAACATTCTTAGAAGAAAATGTAGGCATAAAACTTCATAAATTTACGTCAGGCACAGATTCTTAGAAACAACACCAAAAGGCAACCAACAAAAGAAAATACAGACAAAATTGACTTCATAAAAAATTTAGTCCTTTTTCTTGGAAAGATACCATCAAGAAAGTGAAAAAACTTGTAGAGGTCAGACAACATTTCAGTCCGGGAGGAAAGTGGACACAAAGTGGCCGAGAAGCTGTTTGTCACCCACACCTGCTGGGAACAGGTTACATTTCGTGACGTCACGGGGTGCATCAATGACGCTCCAAGGCAAGCCCATGACCAGGAGTAGCTGTCCAACACAAAACTCAATAGTTTTGGGTTTTGTCTTTTTAATCTTGCTTTTGCGAGGAAGAGAGAGAGAACATAAAGTTGGAGGAGGGGAAAGAATATGATCGAAATATATGGGAATTTTTAAAATAAATAAAAAGTGGGGAAAAGAAAATTTGCAAATCCTATATCAAGTAAGTGTTTTATATGCAGGATATATTTAGTATTTCTTTAACTATTAAAAAACTCTAATCTTCACATTGAATAAAACTGAATAAACACTTCCTAAAAGAAAATATTAGTCAGGTGGTGGTGCACACCTTTAATCCCAGCACTTGGGAGGCAGAGGCAGGAGAATCTTTGTGAGTTCAAGGACAGCCTGGTCTACAAATCGAGTTCCAGGACAGCTAGAACTATTACAGAGAAACCCTGTCTCAAACAATGCAAGAAAGAAAGAAGGAGGGGAAGGAAGGAAGGAAGGAGGGAGGGAGGGAGGGAAGGAAGGAAAAAGACTATTAAAAAGCCACTAATCCCCTGCTTTTCTTATTAATTCTTTCTGCATCCAATGGCGAGTGTTTTGCTAGAGTGTCTCCTCATCAGTCATGTGGACACCCCCCACCCCTACGCAACGCTTTTCTGTTGGTGATGGGGACCGCCTCTCCACGGTTTTGTGTCAGTAGGGTCCTGAGGAGCCTTCTCAAAGGGTGACATTTTTCTTGAGGCACTAGACTTGCCATTCCGAGCCTGGTCCCTTTCACTTTTTTTTTTTCTCTCTCTCTCTCAGACAGAGTGTCTCTGTGTAGTCCTGGCTATCCTAGAACTCACTTTGTAGACCATGCTGGCCTCCAACTCACAGAGATCCTCTTGCCTCTGCCTCCTAAATGCTGGGACTCAAGGCATGCACTGCTACACCCATCGTTTTTGTTGTTGTTTTTGTTTGTTTGAAGATTTTTTTTATTACTTATGTTTATGTGTGTGTGTATCTCTCTGTGTGTGTGTGTGTGTGTGTGTGTGTAACTCTATATGTGGGTGCCCAATGAGGCTAAAAAGAAGTCAGATCTCCTAGAGCTGGAATAGCAGGTAGTTGTGAGCCACCTGATGTGGGTGCTGGGAACTGGACTCGCCCTCTGCAAGAACAGCAAGCGCTTCCTAACCACTGGGCTGTCTCTGCGTCACCAAAGCCCCACTCCCATCATGGCAACTCGCCCTTGTACTTCCCATCATGGGGTTAAGCAGCTCTTGGCCCTCAGCAGAAGGGGAAAAGGTGTTGTAGGAATTCCTACCGCCTGTAGCCTTTAAATTACCCGCCCACTTGGGCGTGGCTTCTTAAACTACTCCAAGGTAAAGTGCGCACCACACCAGAGAAGGTGCTTGCAGCCTCTAGAATTGTGAGGCAAAGCTCTCTTCTCTATAAATTAATCCACATCAGGTATTCTGTTACAATCACTGAAAGCGGACCAAAGAGAGCTAGGTAATTGGCACTGGCACCTGGGCATGGTAGCTCCTGCCTGAAATCCAGCACTGTGACCGCTGAGGCAGGAGGATTCGAAACCAGCTGGATTCATATCTCTCTGAAAGTGTTCCTTTCAGTCCTCCACCTTCTGAAGTCATCACCAAAGTGAGTGCACTTATTGGGGAAGAAGCCATGAGCAATGACGTATCCTGACTGTATGTGTGTGGTTGACTGTAGTGTGCCCTTACCATAATGAAGAACAGGTTAGCCCAAAGCAAGAAAGGCTTCATCAATAGAAGCTGGAGCTCACTGGAGATCCTTTGTCCTCTGCCTACACTGAGCAAGGCAGGAGAACAAAAAGGGAAAATGGGGCCGTGTTGATGGCCTTAGCAAGGGCTGGGAGAATGAGCACCTCTGTAGCCCCTGGGGTGTACAAACTGACTGATATATAAACCAGAACACTAATACATTCATATACAAAGAGAACGCTCCCTGCCAAATGGACCAGATGTTCGTGCTGACTGGTCAGCGCATTCTCTCCTGTTGGAAAATCTACATGGGAAGCCAAATTCTAATCAGGAGGTTGTTTGTGAGCCTGAAATCAGAACAAAGGGAGGGAGCTGGATGAGTTCTGTGGCATCCATGGGGATATAGGATGGACTGCGTGCTTGTGTCTAACGGTCAAAAAAAAAAAAAAAAAAAAACCCTTTCCCTTGACAGGGCTGGAGACATAATGACAAATGTTTGTTCCTTGGCTCCACTCTTGGGTTCTCCCTACAGACCACCCCCCACCGGCTCCCAGATTCTTGCTTCAGCTGTTAGGCCATTGATTAGGTTACAGCTCTTCACATTCCGTCATGCCTTGATTCCATTTCCGGGCTCTCCAGCATCCTGTTTCTCAGGATGACATTTGCAGACACTTATGTGTGTATCACGTGTGAGTATCGTCGGTCTAACAATCAAAGAGAAATATTATTTATCACTTCAGGAGATCATTTATCATTAGGCCTTATTATTGATGCACCCAATAGCAGATAAGAAAGGTTGAAAATGGCCAGGGTGACAAAGGAGGAGGCTTGCCACATATCAGTCCCTCCTGTGTCTTCATAGGAACTGTCACAGTCCGTTCTTGACAAATATTGAGCACCTCTCTTATCCCAGACACCAAGGGTGTGAAGAATGAGGCTTTGTGGAGTGTTGAGTAGGGTGTGGATAATGAAGGAAACAGATAAAGAAATCACCTAGCCGCCCAGGCTGTTTCCAGGCACGTGTTGATGGCATTCGATCTGGGATGAGGACAGAGGTCAGTCACAGAGGGTTCCCAGAGTGAGGCTGTTTTATATTTCTCCAGTCACCAAGCGATCCGAAGCCAGACTTACCAAACAGAAGGCAGTGCATGCAGACAGAGGTGTCAGAGGCGAGAGGTGGCGTGGCATGCTGGAAGGAAGAGCTGTCCTTTGGAGTGACTAGACTCTTCAGGGCCGTGAGAAGCTGTCCTCTGATAGTAGGCAGGAAGAGAAGCTCGGGAGACTCCATTGTGGGGAAATCACTGAGTGGTTATGGAGCCTAGAGTGATTTGAACGTACCCTTTACAATGCCGTCCTTGGGAAACTCAATAGCCAGATTCATATGTTCATAACCTTTGGAGCTGGGGCATTTGAGAGGCTGTGAGGATTAGGCGAGGTCCTGGAGTGGGGGCCCCATGACGCCATCGGCAACTGTAGGAGAGGGTGAGAGGCTCTGAGCTCTCAGCCCGCTTAACCGTGTGACACACAGAGAAGAGCCCCAACAGGTGCTGAGCAGGTGCTGGCCCTGCGCCTTTGAACTGCTCAGCTCCCAGGGCATCTAGTCTCCATAAATTACCCGCTCTTGAGGATTTTGTTATGCACACTCTAAATCACAGAAGACATTGTTACCACTTGTACTTAATGAATTTTCTTTTAAAGACAATAAAAATTGATGGGAAACATCTTTTGTATTTATCCTCATTAAGAAAATTATTCCCATTGTTCTTCATCTCTTTGTGTGTGCCACGCTTCTCGCTATGATCGTGCTTTTTTTCTGGCAAAGAGCGCCTTTTAACATTTTGTTTAATACGAGACAATTGCCAACGGATTTCTCAGATTTTGTCTGAAGAATATCTATTTTTGTTTTTGAAAAATATTTTCCCTGACACTAGGATGTGAGCCTGCTCCAATGAAATCTCCTTGCCAGGGTAGACAAAGAGCTCGAAAACTATGACCCCAAATCTACCCTTCCCCCTTAGATAAACAAACAACAAAAGGATACTCTGATTGTAGAATTCAGAATTAACCCTTCCCCCCTTTCTGCTACATTTACACATCCCTTAATTGTCCTGTTTTGTTTTGTTTTACAGAGCCTTGTTGTACCCTATCTTTGTTCTCCCGTATGTAGCTACTTCTCTCCTTTCCCATTGTCTTTGACTTTTTCTCTGCGCCTACACTGCGGGCGTGGGCTTACTTTCTACTTTCATTTGGTTGTAGTACACCGTTGAGTTCTCGGACCTCTGCTTTGGCTACCCCCCCCCTTCATTTCAGAAAATCTTCCTCACTGTATCCTGTCATCTGCATCTCTCCTGCTTGAGTATCTTCTTGATGACATGCCAAAATTTAAAAAATAAGTAAATAAATTAACTCTTGCGGGTGCATGGACGATGTTTATGTGTGAGTGTGTATATTCCAATGTGTGAGCATGGGTGTGTGTACCAGGCGTGGGGCTTCTTTTCAGCTGACCCATGTCCCCAGCGCCCCCAGCCATTTTAATGGTTTTTTTTTTCCCTGAATTCCTTTCCCAAGCTTTCTCTGCTTTCATTTTGGATAATCCTCTTACTGTCTTCAAGGTCATTGGCTCCCGTCAGCTGTGTCTAGGTAGCTGCTGATATTAGGAGAATTCTTCAACCTTTCAAAAAGATGCATTTATTTAGCGCATGCGCGTCCTGCAGAGGACAACCTGCAGGCGTCAGTTCGCTCCTTCTACTGTGTGGGTCCCAGGGATCAAATTCAGATCGTCAGTCTTCGAAGCAAGTACCTCTTACCCCCTGAGCTCTCTTGCCAGCCCCAAATTTTTCACCCTTGATACTGTGATTATTCGCCATATTTCATTTTTCATAGTTTCTCCCCATTTGCTAAGATTCTCCATATGTTACACCATATGTTTTCTACCTTTGTCACTAGAACTTCTAGTGTGTTAGTCAGTTATTGCGAAATCTGGGTCTGACGGATCTTTGTGAGTGACTAGAAGTCTCCTTTGTTCTCTTCTTTGTTTCTACGGCATGATTTGGTACCGAGTGGCAGCCATTATGTAAGTGAGGAGAAATGAGGTAACCTGTGTTTACACCAGGGTGTGGGCAGCCTCTTTCCTCTATTGGGCTGCTCTTATGGGGGCCTCGCTAACTGGTCAGTAGTTGAGCTGGTTCATGTTTGGATTTTGCCCTCACTTCCCTGGGTATCACATGGGGCCACAGCTCTGTGCCTGGGGCTGGAAAGGTTTCTTCAGTATGCAGGGTATCTCTGGCATTCCCGCCTACCTGCCCACTGGCACTCCAAAGCTTTCCCCCACAGCCCTCCCTCCAGCCCTGCCTCCTAATCCAAGCAGCTCCCTGCTTGTCAACCAACTACTGCAGTAAGGAAGAGGAGGTAGTTCTTGACTCCTCAGGTCCAAGACCCCTCAGTCACCCACAAGGATAATCCATCTCTAGAGACGGGCTCTGTCCTTCTCCTTCCTCCTGTACCTGGCCAGTCGCTGCCTGGCACCGTTGGAGGGCCTAGGCAAAAGTGTCATTCCTCTTGGCCCTCTGTGTGTTGGTGCAAATTCTTGGGATTCAGAACTTTTTCTTGACCCACCCCATCCTGCCCCCAACACAAACAGCTTATGCCTCTGCCCTTTCTCTAAAACAACAGATGTCTGTGGAATTCCTGGGAATGGAAGGCCAGCTTCCTTCCTGACCCCAGATGTTTCCCCCCTTCGAGGGGCCCCCTACCCTGACGGTCTAAGGTTTTATCACTTACATAAGAGTCATAGGATATGGGTAATGTTTATGCCTGTCCCCGGTAATGACCGATCACTTCCTGCACATCTACTCCACTGAGGTAGCTTCCTTTGGCTACCTTGTCTTGCTCCAGTCTTTCTGTGAGTAACCAGGGGACAGGGATGAACAAGAGAGTTCAAATGTATGCTTGCATCAGGGTCTGTACCCTGGTCAATGTTCTTAGAGAAACAGAAGAAGTGGGTTGTGGATGTCTCTACCCGTTTATCTACAAGAGTAGATTTCTCCTGTATGACGGGAAGAGGAGAAGAAAGGACTAAATGGTTTATGTCATCATAGAGGTCAACAAGTCTAAAAAGCCTACAGAAGGAAGACTGCAAAAGTCTGGAGACAAAGGGAAGAGTCCAAAGGAAGGCAGCCTGTTGGCAAATTCTCACTTCCTCACATCCGTGGGGGTGCGCCGTCTTTTTTCTCTCAAGGTCTTCAACTGTTTGGATGAAGCCAAATCACAGCATACTGGGTTATCTGTTTTGCTCCAAGTTAACCAATTAATCGCATCTTTTAAAACACTTTACAAAACGCCCACATTAATGTTTGGCCAAACATCTGCGTGCCTTGGCCCAGCCAAGTTGACACAGAGAATTAACTACTACAGGCTCTCCATTATTTCTTCCACACTGGTCTGCTAACCCAAATCCAGCCTCTGGGCATGAATCCATTTCTTCTTCCCCACTTGTATGACCTTTTAGTCGTGCCCAATGGGCAGAGTGGGCCCCCGCAGGACTTTGGAGTTAGTTATGTGGCTGCCTTAGGAACATGAGCTCATCTCTCTGAAGGCTTCAAGGAAATGAGGTTTTTATAGATGAGTTACTTTTCTATTTGTTAGAATGGAGCGATGTTCCCTTGCAGTCTTTTGTATATTAAATGAAAGCAGAACGCCTGTCAATGTGTTTTTGTTTTGCTTTTACTGTGGGTATCATCTTGATTGTTTAAAAAATTATGGACAAGAATTATATCAGGGGGGAGGAAGAGAGGCAAGGAAGGCAAGGAGAGGGGGCATTACAAGCTAATGGCCATAAGGTGGTTTTTTTGTTTTGTTTTTTAAAATTTTATTAATTTTATTTTATGTATATTGGTGTTTCCTTTGCATGCATGTCTGTGTGAGGCTGCCAGATTTTAGAGTTCAGACAGTTATTAACTGCCATGTGGGTGCTGGGAATTGAACCTGGGTTCTATAGAAGAGGAGTCAGTGCTCTTAACCGCTGTACCATTTCTCCAGCCCCTATGGCCTCAAGTTTTTACATGAAACCCTGAGTTCTTGTGTTATTTTTGACAAATGTGATCATTGGATACAGTCTGTTCTAACTGGACTTCTCCAGGCCCACAGGCCCACTGACCGTCCCTTGTGCCCGGAGTACAGTAAGTTCCTCCCAACTCCGACTCTTCTTCCATTCTGATCCAGGGAAGCTCTTCAGAGTGCTTTAGGTACTGGGTCTGTGGAAGAACGTTGCTCCACAAAGATCCCAAAGTAATGGTGTTGGAGAGGTGGCTCAGTGGTTAAGAACACTGACTGCTTTTCCAGAGGACCTGAGTTCAATTCCCAGCGCCCATCTGGCAGCTTGTAATTGTTTGTAACTACAAGATCTGACACCCTCACACAGACATACATGCAGGCAAAACGTCGGTGTACATAAAATAGTTTTTTTTTTTTTTTAAATCCCAAGTCAAAGGCCAAAATATTCCTTGTATTCCCCTAACATCCTGGTCTCTATCATAGGTACAAGATCTTCTGGGAAGGAACATCACCTCTGTTTTCCATCATATCAAGTCAGTCCGTGTACCCCATTGCTAGGGTTTGAAGGTGTCTTCCAAATTTCATATGTTGAAAAAGTTAATCCCTAATTCATATATTTATAGTTGGGAGATTTAACAGGCGATGAGGTCATTAAGAGTTCTGTCCTCACGAGTAGTCTAAATCATTCATGGATCAATGGATGAATAGGGTGCCCTGTCTGGCCTCTGGCATTTTGTTGTAAGAACAGAAAATGGACTAAGACACAGAGCTGGCTGCAAAAGTGCCCAGGTAAGAACATGGACTCCAGAAGCAATTCAGCCAGAATGCCATTTACATCCGCTGATCTGTTTCATCCGAAAGCAATGCAGTATGTGACCACAGCCTTGAGTACCAGTTGCTCTCTTTGGACTGGCTGCAGAGATGTATAGGCAAGGGCCATATCCCGCACAGATTCCGTGGGCTCTTTCTTTGGCCACACGGCACACCAATATAATGGCACCAAGTTGTTGCTGCTGTTGTAGGAACCTTTGGCAGGGTAGGGTTTCACCATTTCTGCTATGTTCCACTTCTGGGGACCCAGGAAAGGATCCCAGGACTGGTCTAGATTGGGTGGAACTGTCTCCTTAGCATCAAGACATGTGTGTCCTTTAGGAAATGAGAACAAATGAAGCCAAGGAAAGGAGCCAAGGCCCATATCCTAGGAGGAACATCATGAGACAGGCCTGGCGGAGAGGGGAATGTGGGCTTTAATCAGGAAAATAGACACGACACCCAAGGGAGGGCAGGGAGAGCAATTGGATGCAAAGCTGGGCAATCAGAGGGGTTGGGGGTAAAGGAAGGTACAGAGAGTTTGAGGCATGGGAAGGGACCAACCTGAATGGTACCAAAATGCCCATTTAATTCTGGAGGCAGGAATTGGGGCACTTGAGGGAGCCCAGGGGTACCTGCAATACAAACTAGCTTTCCATCAACCACACTGACCTTACTGATGGCTCCCTCCCTTCCAGCTCAATAGGGACTAAAAGCTTCTGGGAGCCCATACAGGGTTAAAAAGGAGACATCAAACAAATGGAAGTTCCTAAGTGCACTTCTAACTTCAGAGAAAAATAAGATTAATCAGTGGGAGTAGGAACTTCTAAAGAAAAGAATCAGAACTCCTTCTCTGGCAAACAAAGCCCGACCCTCTCAGCAATCACCACTCTGATTGCAAGGGTCTCACTCAAGTGCCTGGAGAGCCTTTTACCGCTAAGAACTGCAGCACTTCACACAGGGGAATTACTCAGAATTCTGCTCTGGTCTACATCAGCTCAGACAAAAGCCTTAGACAGCTTTCAGGACACAGCGAGCACCACGAGTTCTGTTTCTTGGGGGAAAGAATAAGATTTTTTTTCCTGTTTTTGCCGTATTTAAAGATTTTTAAAGTATGGAATGAATTCATAGTCACTGAAGAAAATCTGTGAAACTCACAAAATGTCTACTGAACAAAACAAACGTCTATGTTCTGTAATCCAGACATAGCTTTTATTAAATGTTTTTTTTTTACTGTTCTTTTCCCTGTGGATACCTGTATTTTTCTTCTCCATACATATCAGGATCATATCAAAGAAGAAGCTCCCCGGTATTCTTTTCGTTTACCTCATTAGGACTAGTTCTCCATTGCCCCAACTAGTCCTTAAAATATACTTTTTAATGGTTCTGTAAAAATACCTTTTATGAGTATGCCATCACATATTTTAATCATTTTTTTACTTGGTGATCAATTAAATTGGTCCCATTTTTTTCAGTGTTTTAAGTAAGAGTCCAGTTAACATCGACGAGCGCCATTGTCTGACATTGCCCTGATTATTTCCCGAGAAACTCTTAGGATATTAAGATTTGAGGATTTCCAGCCAAGTAGTGGTAGTGCACACCTTTAATCCCAACACGGGAGGCAGAGGCAGGCAGGCCTCTGTGAGTTCGAGACCAGCCTGATCTACAGAGTGAGTACAAAAAGCAAAAAAAAAAAAAAAAGAAAAAAAAAAGATTTGATGATTTCTCTGTAGCTATTATAAATTGCTCAACAGACACACCTCTTTCTATGCACACTGGTTGTGTCTGAAGACGCTTATTTCATGAATCGCTGGATGCCATGTAGTTAACATTCTAAAAAAGAAAAAATATCTTTGGTCTGCTGGTTGAAAAATGAGACTTAGCTCTTGACCTTGTTAGACACAGCTTGCTATGTTTATTGAATGTTTTCTTCCATGGAATATCATTTGATATAATTTAGCCACTTTTCATTTAGAGAATAAATACTTCCCTTTAATTTTTGCTCCGGTTTTGACAGAAGCAGGATTGAAAGAAATCTCCCTGCAAAAAGCCTTTTGGCTTGTAGCTTGACACTGCCAAAGACGTCCACGGATGTGCACTATGAAGGCGAGGGTGGCTCTTCCTGAGCAGAGTCTCTTCACATGTGGCCTTTGGGCTCCACCCCAGTCACAAGGCGCGCCATATCAAAGAATCCACACTTTCATAACCTTGCTCTAAGCCTTATACGCTGCTCTGATTTGATAAACACAGTGGCCACTATGGTCGGTAAACCTGATATTTCCATGCCCACTGGAACACGAGTTAACAGTCTTACAAGGAGGTGAACTCCAGCATTGAAGGATAGAGGTTGAGTGTGTGCTGGGCGTTACATTTTCTGTCCTGGGATACTTGATTGTTTGTTCTTAAAACTTGATTTCCAAGTTTAAAGATTTATAGCTACCCATGACACATTCCTGTTCCTCACCCAGCTTCTCCCATCTCATGCGTAACCATCACTTCTCCTGTAGATGTCTTGAAGTTTCTCCTTTATTCTTTCTCTCCCCACCTCATAGCTTGGTTCCTTATTTCTCTCTCTCTCTCTCTCTCTCTCTCTCTCTCTCTCTCTCTCTCTCTCTCTCTTCCCCCACATTCGCTTATTTATTTTGTGAGTCTGCATGTGTGTGCATATGTGTGGAAGTCACAGACAGCTTGCAAGCAGCTGGTCCTCTCCTACCATGCGTGTCCCAGGGATTGACCTCGGCTCATCCACTCGGGCAGTCAGGACCCTCATCCACTTTACCTGCCCCGTTCTCAATTTTCTACCCCTAATTCCTGTGGCCACTCCAACTCTTAGCTGCACAGGGAAGCACACACTCTAAATATGTGCCTAGAAGCTTCCGTTTCCTACGCAAAGATCTGATAAATATTCTCCTACCTGATCCTTACTAATTTGTTGCTGTGCCCAATCTTTTATTCTAGAATGATGAGGGGCTGGGACTAGGAGCTGGGCTAAAGGACTACAGATAGCCAAGGAAGATGAGGGAACGCTTGACGGGCATTAAGGAGTAAACAAAAAGCAAGGGATAGCTATGCTGTTAGCCCACGGGCCTGCCTGTCGGAATAACTTGAACCAAGAGCAGGTTTCTGAAGCTCCTAAGAAGACAGGGTGTGGGAGCCCACGTTGTTAAACCGGTCATCTGCACAGACCCTGCCGCGGTTCGCGTGGGCGGTGTTATTCACACAGCCAGTCAGTATGAACACCCCAATGTAACCCTTCTCTACTCCCGGGGAAAAAAAGACTCGGAGCAAAGGACAAAGGGTTACTGTGCTGTTCCCTCCCTGTAAAAGGGAATAATAATTTTGATGGATTCGGTGGGACATTTAGGGGCCGAGTCAAACTGTGTGGGTAATTGTTTTGTAAAGGTGCTAGGACTTAATTTTCAGATCTGAAATGAGAACAGGTGGTGGTTGGTGGCAGGAGTCACAATGGTTTCCATGGCAACGGGATTGGGTTTTAGTCATCTCTCCCATCCTCCACAAAACGTACTGTAGCTTTCCTCATAAGGTGCTTATTAAATACTTGTTAAATGAATGATGAGCCACTGAACGGTGTGTGCTCTTTGCAATTAAGGCTGCCGTTCTTTAGCTAGACTAAAAGCTTTTAAAGCAACAATAATTACTGTGTTTACGCATGATATTTTGCATAATTTGCATAATAACTTTAACCTGCAAATAATAAACTGTGTACTCGTTCCACTTGAACAACCATGGCCCATATCATGTCCTCTGTCGTAGAAGAAGTAGCCCCGAAGTTTGGTTAAAATGGCTATGCGGGGAGGGGGGACACCCTGGCCTGAATTTGTGTTCTCATTTTGGCCTCAGGTCGGGCCCCTCGCCTCAGTTCTGCGCAGGCGCAGCCTTCCCCTCCCCCCGCGCCCTTCTTCCCGCTTTCAGGCAGGAGCTGGCCGGCAGGCCCCTGCACCGCAAACTGAGCTAGCGGGCGTCCCGCGTTGCCCTTGGCAACCATTGAGCGGCTCTCCCTCGCCCAGCCGAAACAGTAAACGGAGCTTTTATTGGCTGGCCTGGACAGCCTGGCCAATCGGAAAAGAGGTTACAGGGAGGCGGCTGAGCGGGCTGTGGGGGTAGGAAGCTAGATTAGTAGCAAGACGTGAGGCTAGAACCCCGAGCGTGGTCGGTTGGAGCAGATATGTCTGCCCGGAGGCACATTGGGAATCCTGAGGTGAGGGCCAAGTCCGGACCCGAGAGCCGGAGGGGGCGGGCGCACCGGAAAAGGCGCCACGTGGGCAGGGACGAACAGCCGGCCACTTCCGCCGCCTGGAAGGCGGGAAGTAGCCAGCGTGAGGAGGGGGCCGAGCGCAGGGCCTGGGGCGGGGCAGGCCTAGGCTCTGCGTCAGGAAGCGCCCTTGGTGACAGGCGTGCTCCCCCCCCCCCCCATGCTGACCTGACTGCAGTGTTGGAGGGTTGGAGGAGCCAAGTACGTAAAGACACAGCCCCTGCCTTCAAAGAGTTTATAGTCTAGGAGTGACACTTGCCAAACAAGTAAAAAATAAAAGACACTCCAGAAACATGGAAGGAGGTGAAGGGGCCCATCACTTCTGAGGGTCGGGATACAAGCAGACCAAGCCGTTGCAAAGGGAGCAAAATGGGATGCTTTCTGTTGTACCTTTTACTTTATTCATCTCGTTTACCTTCCGTGCCCTTCTGCATTTATAATGTCACCCAGTATGATTTGACTCTTACCAAACAAGTTCCAGACCTACAAAGAAAACAACCAAGTCTCCACCCTTTGTGAGTTCAGTCTAGAGATGGGAACTAAACTGGAATCGAGTACGATGATATTGGGGAAGATGTTAGAGGAAAATAAAACTCAGTTGAGAGAACGAGGAAGGTTCTGGAGTCGGAAGAGACCGACAGACACATCAAAGCTGTTCAGTAGTCAGGTGAAGAGCATGCTACTTAGCCCAGCACGGACAAAGCTACGGAGAAATGAGCTCCCACCAAGCCTTTGTAGGAGTCTATGGAGGCAGGTTGAGAGAGGCCTTCTGTGCCTTCAGACCAAACACCAGTTGTAGGTCTTTCTTGGCGAATGCCTGGTGTCCAGAGAAACTGTGACATGAGCTTTGGAGCGCCATGATAATAATATCTATTATTTTATGTTTTTGGTTTCTTGAGACGGGGTCTCACATGTAGTGCTGGCTGTCTTGGAACTTGCTCTGTAGACCAGGCTGGCCTCGAACTCACAGAGATCTATGCCTGCCTTTGCACCACCACCACTCAGCCTTGATAGTAAATACTACACAGTGTCGCTTCCGTTCTGGAATATAAAATATAAAATCCAACTCGTTGAAGAAGAAAGTAGAATAGCGGTCACCAGAAGTTGGGGATGGGGTACAAAGAGATGCACAGACGCTGGTCACAGGATAGCAAGTTAGTTAGAACTAAAAATTCTGAGGTCTGTTATACAGCAGGATGGGGTGATGACTGTCTTTACTAACTTGATTTGATAATTCCGTAGTGTGTGCACATCTGTACTGTGTCCTGTAAATAAATTTAAACGCTTAATGAGATGCATGTGATGGGGTGGGAGAGGCGGCTGTAGGGTGACAGCATCCTTCTGCCTGTTGGTCAGAACTCAAGAAACTTGGAAGAAGTTTTGGTAGTGTGGTCAGATTTGCATGTTAGGCACAATTGCAGCCACACCATGGAGGATGGAGTTGAGAAGGCCAAGGCAAGAAGCAGAGAGACTGAGGAGGTGGCTCTGTTGATGTGTGTCGAAACAGGGTCTAGGAAGTAGGGACAGAGTTAGGGAGACATAGGAGGGTGAACCCCTCCAGCAGGCACGATCACCCTCGAGAGAGGGCACTGAGATGGGTAACTTGGGTTCCCAGCTGGGACCACTCGTTGGTTCTCGTTAATGAAGTCAGGGATCCAGAAGGAAGAGAATGTTGGGGCGAGGGTACAAACAGTTGCTGGGTTTATGGCCTTCCTTGGGTAGAGGGCAAGTTTCCAGGAATCATGAGAAAGAATGCATAATTACTTTTGGAGCTAAAATGTAAGGCATGTCTAAAACTGTTTATATTCTACATTCACCTTTTGATTTTTCTTTTTCTCACTTGAGAGTGTGGCTGAGGATAGAATTCTTGATTGGAAACGTCAACATCTTGGAAACACTGCTCAGTGGCCCAGCAGCCAGCGTTTCTGTAGGAACCTCCAAAGCCGTCTTGTTGCTTTGTGACCTGCTTCTTTCAGGCAGCCTCCCTTTATTCCTGATGTTAGGACATTTCCCGAAAAGATCCTCGCTATGGTCTGTTTTCACTCTCTTTGGTAAACACCAGAAACTGGTATCTTTCTAGTCTGTTGTTTTTTTTCTTGAGTGATTTTATTGTCGACTTTATTTTCTACGTGTTCTTTCTTGTATTTGTTGTTTTGAGATTAGACCCATGGTTCTGATTTTTTCACTTTTATCTCCTGTCTATTTTTGTCTTTATGCTTTAAGAAATTTAACTTTATTTTCTAATTCTTATATTGGTTGTAATGTCTGCTGTGGTGTGTGTGGGAGGTATCTATGTGTGTCTGTGTGTGAGAGAGAGAATCACTGTGTGTGTGTGTATGTGAGTTCATGTGTGTGGGTATGTGGGGGGCCCTGTATGTGTATGGGGGTGTGTGTATAGGTCAGCAACCTCAGGTACTCCCCTGAGATGCTGTTCACCTTGGGTTTCTTGCTGTTGTTGTTTTGGTTTGAGACAGTCTCTCCTTGACTTGGGACTCAGCACTGAGCTAGGCTAGCTGGGCAGCACATCCCAGGGAATGGAAGCCAGGCCCTCATGCTTGGCCAGCCATCCTTTTACTGACCGAGATGTCTATGTCTCAGACCCGCATCACTTGTAAGAGCCGGTTTTCACTGTGATGTCCCTTTTCAAAGCTTTGCAGAAAGGTGCTAACATCGCGAGAGAGGTCTGTGCCTTTCGCTGTGCTCCGCAAGTGCGCGAGAGCTAGAGTAGTAAAGTCTGCCCGATCTGTGCGTAGGTGGAGGCTCCATATAGTCTACTTTGTGTCCGTGTAGAGCCGCAGTCACAGGGGAGAACTCAGCACCTCTGCCCCTCCCAGTCCTGCCCTCATCCCTGGCAGCCACAAAGCGGTTGTCCATTGCTGTACTTCTGCCATCTTGAGAGTGCTATTTGAATCGAATCGCCAATAGAAAAGCCAATTTCCAGATGGCTTTTTCTACTTAGGATGATGTCCTTGAGACACACGGGGTAAGCGTGCGTGCAGTCGATGCCTTAGTGATGACCAGTTCCTGTAGTTTGGATATTCAGTTTGCTCACTCATTAACTCGTTCAGTCAACATAAGACGTTGTGCTTGCTTCCAGTTTGGGACTATTAGAAATAAAGATACCTGTCTTTGGGTACAGCTTTTTGTGTGGGCATTAATTTTCATTTCTGTGAGATAAGTGGGAACCCAGTCGCTGGGTTGTATGGTAAGCATATGTTTAGTTTCAATAGAAAACACCATACTGTTTTCCATTCCTGTCACTAGTGAATGAGAGTCTTAGGTTCTGCAAAAACCTTGTTAACATCTGTTATTGTCATTGTTGTTACAGCTGCTCTCAGTAGGTACACAGTGTTATCTCATTGTGGGATTAAAAGAAAACCATTTGTGTGTGGAGTGCTTGTGTGCTATGGTATGTGTGTGGAGGGCAGGGGACAACCTGGAGGACTGGCTCTTCCTTACACCGTGTGGTTGGCAGGCTTGGCACTGAGTGCCTTTACCTGTTGAGTCATCTCACCAGCCCTCATTGTGGTTTTAGTCTGTGTCTCCTGAGTGGACACAAACTGGCAGTCTTTTCATGCGGTTATGTTATCACCTGTCATCTAGACAACTTCTTCAGCAAAATATCTTCGTGTCTTTCCCTTTTCTTTCTTTTTCCTTTTAATTTTAAGATAGGGTCTCACATCCAGGCAGTGGTTGCACACACCTTTAATCCCAGCATCAGGGAGGCAGAGGCAGGCAGATGTCAGTGAATTCCAGGCCAGCCTGGTCTACAAAGTGAGTTCCAGGACAGCCAGGACTGTTACACAGAGAAACCCTGTCTCGAAAAACAAAACAAAAAAAGATCGGGTCTCCCACTGGAGCTGGACAAACCTTGAACTCACCTTACTTCAGCCTCAGTGTCATGAGTGCTAGGAGTACAGGCCTGGGCCTCTCCATGGGGCTTCCTGCTTTAACACTTGAGCCCTGTGTTCCCTTTTCTTGCCATTGTTGCTGACTTCATAGATACTGTTTTGTAGACAGCTGATAATAATTAGAATTTAAATTCCTTCCTGCTTTTTGTTTTTCCTGGAGTTTCTGTCTGCCTTTACTTTGAGTCTACACTTCTTATGAATAATGTGTCTACAAATCATTATCACTGCTTGTAATTGTTACTATCAAATTTTATTTTTATTCTACTTTATATTTAGGAAAATTTCCTACGCCACTATCACTAGAATGTTTTTCATAATTATCATTTCCAAAACTTTCTCTCTACACATTTTATGTCGGGTGGCAAGGAGAGATTTATATTGTAATTTTATTTTACATAAATGTTGTATTGTACATATGGTGTTTTGACTTGCTTTTTCCCCCCACTTAACAATATGTCTTGAAGCTCTGGGTGCCAGCTGACTCCATTTCTGGTGAGGACTGCCTTCGCTTGTAGATAGCTACCTTCTTATGATGTCCTCACGGTGTATGTGAGGAAAGAGGCAGTTCCCTGGTATCTCTTTTTAAAAAGTTGTCTTGTGTTTTTTAAAAGTTTACTTGTGAAGTTGGGCATAGTGGCGCACACCTTTAATCCCAGCACTCAGGAGGCACAGGCAAGCAGATCTCTGTGAGTTCGAGGCCAGCCGGGTCCACATAGGGAGTTCCGGGCACTCAGGGCTACATAATGAGACTCTGTCTTTTAAAAAAAAAAAATTATTTATGGGTGTAGGTGTGGTATGTGCATGTGTACATGTTCATTCCTGTGTGTGTGTGTGGTCAAAACTCGACATTTAGTGTCTTCCTCTGCTGCTTATTTTATGAGACAGGGTCTCTCACTGAACCTGGAGTTCCTGGGATAAGCTCTGTTGGCTGGTCAGTGAGCTCCGGGAATCTGCCTGTCCCCATCCTGTTGCCCAAGTCTCCCACTGCTGGGGCCACAGATACATGCCATCCTGTCCAGCCTTTTACGTGAATGCTGGGAATTGGAGTTCAAGTCTCTGGCTTGCATGGCAAGCACTTTACCAACCGAGCCATCTCTCCAGCCACTGGTACTCTCTTTTTATAAGGACACTTATAAAAAACATCTTAGACGAGGTAAGATGTTTTCAGATTTCTTTTAGCCATCAGTTTTCGATTTATGTTTCTGAGTAGGCGATTTTAAAAGGTGATTGAGATATTGAGGTTTTTTGTTTTTCATTAAGAGGCCCGCTGATGGGGAGCTACAGATGGTGACATTTACCAAGATGGGCAAGAAATAATTGCCTTGCTCTCGCAGTGGTGTGTCTGTGTGGGGGTGTGGTTTGGAGAGCCAGCTCCAGAGAGCTTTCACCAGCCCTTAAGCAGCCACTCCTTTAGTCCATTGTGGGGATGCCGGAGGCGGCCCATTCTTTGGCCTTTTCAAGATTGTTCTTGGCTTTCCCTGGCCCTTATTCTTCAGCTGTCCTAAGTCTATCAAGTCATTTTCACCTGTTGATCTCTAGTGATATATGGCTTATTCCTCCGCCAGCCACTTAATTACTCATTCCCTAGGGTTCCGCCTTCTCCGTCACTAGCCTCTCTGTGGGTTTGAGAACTCTGGGGTTTGATTGCTGCCATTTCTCCCACTCTCTGGACTCGGCATTGTTTAAATCCTTAAGATAGTTTTTAATGAAGTCTTACTGAGGTTTTGGGAGGGAGTGAAGTTAGTGCATCCATCCAGTCTGTTCTCTGTTCCAGTTTATCATCATCTACAGTGATTTTATGGACATGTTTTTCTGACATGCTTGTGAGAGCATAGGGACCTTAAGTCACCTGCACTGCTCTTGTCAGGCATGGTGGTTCACAGATACTTTTGAATAAATGAGCATATGTCTAAAGCTGAAAGGAGAAGCTAAGGGTAAAATTCCACTATTTGGAGATTAGAAGCCTATAAAAGGAAGTAAGTCTAAGTCTTTGAGTCACAGGGAGTCTATTGATTGAGGAGGTGGAATCCTGAAAAACACAGTAATTAGGGAGCTGACAGAGGAATGAGTCATGTATCAATGGAACGTCAGGGGAGAGAGATTACTGAAGCCAATTTCCGTAGGAACAAGTGTGCTGTGTTTCATTATATTCTATCATGTGGTATAAAAGGATTGAGAAAGTTCAAGGAAAAATATCCATTATATTTGGCAAGTAGATTTTTGATGTTTGGTAGCGGGCATGAGAACTACAGTCATGTAGTGCATGCCAGTAAAGTTCAGACAGTGTGGACTTTGGCCATTGTTAGCCCTAAGAGACTTGGCAGAAGACGTGAGGGTAGGGCACTACTCCTGGTATATGTTGGTTTGTTATGAATAGTGCCCTCATTTAGTGACTTGACAGGAGCCCTTCTGCCATTATCTCTTCTGGCTCTTAGCTCTGCTACATGCTTATCTCATGAAAGCACATGTGATTTTGCAGACAGCCTGAAGTTTTCAAACACTCCACTTCCATGTGCGTCCATCAGTGCTGTCTGTTGACTGGAGCTAATACTCTCCTACCAATGTCCTTTTCCATATGGACTGGACTTTCCCATACTTGGTGGCTGAGTCCTAAGAGCAAGTGGCCAAGAGAACCACTTTTACCATCGCAGCTTAGATGTCATACCCCAGGCTCACCCGAGTCTAGAGATGAGGGAAGGCCTAGGCCCCATCCCTCAGACAGCAGACAGTAAAACCACAGTCTAATGGGATGGGAGATTTTGACTCCATCTTGAAAAATACAGTTTGCCATAGGTAGTAGCTACTGATAAAGTAGGTATTGTTGTACATGGAGTCTTGGGCCAAGATGATTGTTTGATATTAACATAACTGGTCCAATTAAAACACCTATTTTAAAAGTTCCTCTTTGAAAAACCTACTTTAATATGTGATTAGCTCAAGACCAGTATTCACCCCCCCTCCATTTGTGAATATAAAAGTAGGATGGATCTGAACAAAATGTACAGTGTCTTTAAAAAAGAATGAAGGGCGCCAAACAGCATGTGAGACCTGGTTTGAGAGATGGGAAGTCAGAAAAGCACCTGTGGTCCAGACAGCTTGCTGCTGCTGGTGTGTTTTGTTCTGTTGTAGTGTTCCTTCAGAAAGATGCCATTTCGGACGTCTCGTTAGTCTTTCTTCTCCCACATTCATATCCTCACAAATCTGTATGTCGGTATGCAAAGAAGAACACTGCTAAAATTCTGTCGTGATTGTATGCCTCACACCTCGGTATCTTCACTGTGACCCATTGTTGAAAGGACTAGTCCTCACTCCTAATCTATAGTCAGGCTTCTCCATTTGAAGCCTCACTCTCCAGGTCCAGCGTTGTCTATGGCCCAGGATCCCACATCCTGATGGTTATTGAGGTCTTGGGGATTACATACTCCTTTGGAAATTTGGTGGTTGCCCAGGACCCTGGCAGAGACAATGCACACACACAGAATGTTTCACAGAGCTTCCTGGATTCATGGAAACTTACCAGTGAGCTCATGTGAAGACCCTGGCAGGAGTTCAGAGTCACAGTGGCTGATGGTTAAATGAGACGAAGTACATAAAATGCTTAGTCAGATGTCAAACACCATAGGACATGCTCACTAAAGGAGGGGAGCAATTGTCATTCTGCTGAGTTTCCGCTTTCTTCAGCAAATAGGAACAGTTTGCTTTTCAAACAGTCCCTTAAAATGGCTTTGCTAGTAGAATTTATTTCCACTTGGAATACTTTTTCCATCCCTGTTATCTAGTACTCATTCTTCCAGGAAGTCTGCCTTTTCAACCCAGTGTCTGGGCTATCTTTTTTTCAGACTTCTAAGAGTCTTGAATGTTGAACTACTCTTATGGTACCAGAGTGTGCTTGGGCCTTCATGTTTGTTTGTTTGTGGGTTTTTTGTTTTGTTTTGTTTTTTGTATGTGTGTTAGCATGTGTGTATTGAGTTGGGTTCTTACAGAGTGTGCATGGACCTTCATGTTTGTTTGTTTGGTTTTTGTTTTTGTATGTGTGTTAGCATGTGTGTATTGAGTTGGGTTCTTACAAGTTGTCCTAGAACTCACACCTTTCCCCCAACCCTCCAAAGGAGCTGGGTTGCAGGTGTCTGCCACTGTGCCCAGTTTCAGTGTATCTGGCAAACACTTCCTGCTGTTTTGTTAGCACAAGGTTCTCTGACAGGTCCTGATGGTGTTCAGGGCAGAGCCCCTTTCCCAAGATGGACTATTAAGGACATGGAGCCAAATGAAGCCTTCCCTCGTGGGGTGGCTCTGTGGTCATGGTGTTCGTCAGAGCCACAGGAAAGTGACTAAGATAGTGCACCTTAAAGTGTCTTGGACACAGCTGCTTATTTCCAAAAAGCCTGTAGTAATTTACAAACACCAACTTTCTCAATTTCCTGCCCGCTCATGATGAGCTTTATTATAACCATGGATTTTTTTTTAATATTTATTTTAAATATGTACCAAAAGCTGCCCCTTCCACCTGAACTCTGGGCCTCTGCCCATTTGTCTGTACACATCCTTAAATCTCTCCTTTAACACCTCCCTCACCCCCCCCCCAAAAAAAAACATAAAAACCGCACCACAGAGAGGAGAGAGGCAGGGAGAGGAAAAGGGAGAGGAAAGAGAGTTCACCTTGACAAGTCTCCTTCCCCACCCCCATAATTTACCTATTGTTTTTGCTTCTGCCCTTCTTACTCTCCTTTAATTGCTTCCGTCTAGCCCCATCAACAATGTCCTGATTTGTAAATCCAAATTTACTTTTCTGTTCTGTTAATTGACCTGGATTCTTGTTTGTCTGTTCTTGCTTGGCCTCTTGTTCTTGGATTTGACAGCTTTGTTCCGTGTTGACTCCTTCCTTCTTCCTGTAAATCTTTTCTCCTAGTTTTTGTAATTCCTTTCCTTTGGCCTCTCCTGCATCCCAGCCAGGGCTCTTCCCCACCTGACTGTCAAGGTTGGGAAATGTCTTCCTAGTGCACACTGTTTCTAGAATGATTTTAGACAGTCCCCCTGGCTTCATAGCCTATATATGAATAATTCCCAAATTGTTTTTTAACCTAGTTTTCTCCTGATCTCGATGTCCATATAGTCAGCTGGACACTTCTATTTTTGATAACCTACAAACATCCCTGCTTAATGTCCCCAAACTTCCTACATAATGTTTTTTCCATATATGCTTCTCTTTTCACTACTTTTTCTGACGGTTATGGTGCTACTGCCCTCTTTTTATGGTGGTCCATGAGTAGCCATGTTGATTTTACATGTTAAAGATGGAGGGGCAGGCACTAGGCAGAGCTACAACCCCAGCTTCACACTGCAAAGATTTCTCAAAACCTTCTTCATCTCTGTGCTGCTACTTTTATAAGGCTTCCTTGTCCTCTTAGCATGAGCTTCTCCGCTGATTTTTGTGCCTCTTCTCTTGACTATGATCATATTCTCAATATTGTGCAGATAGATCATCCCAAAATGTAAATGAGCTCTCACCACGCCTCCCTAAACCTTCAGTGGCTCCCAGTCCTCTCCTCTTGGGCTTCTCAAGCTCCATACTGTCGACATCTGGGCTGGCTCTTGTCATAGGATGTTCCCCAGTCTCTCATGCCTTTTCCTAGGAAACACCAGCAACACACCCCCACCACCACCACCACCCCCACCCCCACCCCCCCCACCACCACCACCACCACGACTCAGTTGTAACAACCCAGATGTCTCCAGACCTTGATAAATGTCCCTGGGTACAGAGCTGGCAAAATCACACCTATTGGAAACCACTGATTGACAGGACAGAAGGCAAAGTGCCTTAGGTTTTCTCGATAGAAGGTCCTCTGTGATCTGCCCCCGCCCTGCCTCTCCAGTGCCATTTGTCCTCTCAGAGTCCCCAGTACTCCATGCCTTCCAGTGTTGACTAGCTTTCTTGAGATGTCACCTACACTCTGTCCTCACGGTTCCCCTGGGCTTCTCTATTATTGGGGCCTCATAGTGCCCACACACCACTGTTTTCACTACCCACCATGACCCTCAGAACTCAGCACTCTCTCGGCAGCACTTCTTGACTCTTGGCCTTGTTAAGGTACTAGTCTCACGTGTCCCCATCCCCCTCCGTTCCCTCTCCTTGTCACATTGACACCAAATAGCTGCAGAGAGCAAGGGGTGATGGCCAGGCCTGTTTTTACCTCTGCATTCCTCAGAGGGACCTGCATCTGCCAGGCCCTCAGTAATAAATGTCCCTGGAATGAAAGGCACTCACTAAGTGTTTGTAGAAGGAATGAACAGTCTCTCTTGAACCGGCTTCTGGTCACAGGCCTTCCACTTCCCACCATTCCAGCCTGTGTATATCATGGAAACAAAGCCAGTTGGTCAGTAGGTCAAGAGGCAGCCATCCCCAAAGCAGGAGTTTTCAGGAAGAAAGTGTGGCTCTTCCTCAGATCCTAAGACACTCTGCTGGCAATGTAGCACACAGAGCTTACTGTCCATGCAGGTCCTAGAAAGGACTAAGAAATGGAACAGAAATGAGAGCTTGGGAAAGAAATCTGACATTTTTCTCCAGCGGCATATGGATTTCTCATTAGTCCATGTAAGGGAAAACCGGGGGTGGGGAGGCCTCCGCAGCTGCAGCTGTCCACACTCCCTCCCTCATCATTCTGCTGCCACCACACCTGGTCCCCTGAGGCGCCCTCACGGCTCAGCTATGTGGCCGAGGGATGGACAAATATCCATGGTTCGGCAGAGACTAGCCTGGAATTTTTCAAAAGAAGCTTTGCTAGGAAACAAAACAAAAGTAAAAACAGGAACTAGGGTATAGAAATGATAAAAATATAGACTTGGGGGAAAAGTCCCTCAGCTGAAGCTGAAGATAAGTGAGACGTGTGTGTGTGTGTGTGTGTGTGTGTGTGTGTGTGTGTGTGCGCTGGACTTGCTTCCCTGTTTAATTTTTCTTGGTATTGTCTGCCTCTGAGAACTTGGCCTCCAGTTTCTCTCTGTGTCTGCGCGCTGTTCTTTCTCTTAAGAACTGTCTCCATCTTCATCTAGGGAAGGTGTTGGAGCTGGCCTTGTTCCTTGCTCTTCTAGACAGCCATCACTGCTCACAACAGGAAGCCAGTTTTCCACCATATTTCTGAGGCTCAGTCAGCTCAGTGATTGCAAACACTAGCAGCGGATCCGTGCTCAGTGTTCATAATAAAGGTTTTACTTGCCTGGTGTGAAATGAAAAACACAGACAACGTCATTGGCTTTTTAATAACATGAAGGAACTGACCTTTTACCCTGCGGGCTTTTTTTTTTTTAACCTTTTAGGTAATTGAAATAGCAGATGGTGGGGCTGGCGTATAGTGGTATAGTTTGGTTGCCTAGCATATGAGAGGCCCTGGGTTTGATCCTCAGTGTTAAAAAAAAAATAGCAGATAGATTATGTGTTATACCATTTAAAAATTAATTTAATTAAAAAACAAATATACTTACCTAAAAAATAAAATGGCAAGTGGAAGTTGTGAGGATTTTGTGTACTTACTTGGCAAAATTTTAAAAAATTAAAAATGGATAATTCTCCATAGGTACCCCCAGTTTTGTTTTGTTGTTTTTTTTTTTAAATTTCACTGTGTATGTGCACAGATGCGTGTATGTAGTGTTAAGGCCATAGGACAACCTTCCGGAGTTGGTCCTCTCCTTCCGCCATGTGGGTCTTAGGGATGAATGCAGGTTATCGGGGTTGGTAGAAAGCACCTTTACCCACCAAGTCATCGCTTTGGTCATACTGCCCTCAGTTTTTAAAAATTTTTCTTGGGCTCTGATTGCATAAATCATAGAAATGCTAGGCTGTTTCTGTGCTTTGTAGGCCATTCTGAAAGGTGTGATTTATTTCACAGTCCCCCCCCAACAGCATGCTTGTCACTCGCTGTTAGCTAAGGCAAGTGATCCAGTCTTTCTAAGTTTGACATTCTCCCTTAGGAGCTAGGTAGTATAGTTCAGTCCTCAGACACATAATCAGCGACTTAGCATGTACTGGGTCCCACAAACATGAGCAACGCATTGTCCCTGTCTTCAAGAAAATCCCAAACTAGAGGAGAAGATCTAAATGTGGAGGATGGGATGGGGTTCCATATTCTACAGGCCAGGAGGAGAGTGTCTCTTTCTGCCTCAGGCAGCTTCACGGTGGACAAAAGTTTTGCCAAAGAGAAGTTGAGGAAAAGCACTCTTGGCAGTTATCTGCCTGAGCTGGTGACGTTAGGAGGGACAGTCCCCACCGATGCAACATGGGATCGTGTGCAGGAGATGAAGGTCGGGGGGTCCCTTGTCCATAACACATGCTTTTCATATCCGTAGACTAGAAACAGGTCAGCGCAGACACTCTTTATTCTGAGCTTGCCCTTCCTTACTGGCTTCTGCGTTCACCTCAGGGATTTACCATGGGGGATTGTCTGCACTTGGATTCCAAGGGTTAACTACCAGAACATAGCACAACACACGGCAAATCTGACACAGACATCTCTGCCGACCGTAAGTTCACCCTGAGCCCACATGAGCCTCAGCTGCCACAGAGCAGATGCCATGGCAGTGACATCTGTGGAACCCCAGAGAGCCAGCCAGCATCTGGAGCATCTGGATCCAGCCCGCCACACTGTAGGGAGCTGTGGATAAGACCTAGGAGTGTCCAGAGGAGATGGCCCTGAAGCCGTCATAAAAAGAATGACATTAAAAGGGAACCAGCATAGTACTTCATTGGAAGATAACCTTCCTAAGGTATTTTTTCCTTAGCACACAGCACTCTGAGATTATTTTGATAAAATGTGGAAATGTTTTCATAGGAACAAGGTAAACTACCTCCACTGGAGGAAATGTACTGTGAGCCCTTTCTATAAAGGCTCTGACCCTCTGAACCTCATTTGTCACTAGAACCTGAAATTTCAGCGTGTGTTCCTCTTCCCACCACAATTCTCATGGTAACCCCTTCCTTGTGAATTGTCTTCTGTTGTAGTACCTGACCAGGCGGATACCACAGAACCCAAGGTATCAACATATCAAGTCAAGACTGGATACTGGTAAGTCACAATCAGAAGCAGAATTGTAAAAATCTAATAGCTATTGATAGACAGGAGAGAGCCCATCAAACTGGGGTCAACCATAGCTGGAAGTTTCTTATTGTCTTGCCTGATGTCTTTGAAAGCTGTTTTTTTTTTTTTTGTTACCAGTAAAATTTCACACTCACGTAATTTCAGTTATTGTTGCTTACCCCATTAAAATAATCTAAATCAAGAAAAGGAAATCATCGGAATTGAAGCCATTGTTGAATAAGTTACAGGCCTGACGCTGAGTAAATACCAGGAGGTCACAGTCCATTTTGGAGCACCTTAAGTGTACTCCATCAAACTGACAGCAATAGATTATACATGTGCGTGTTTGTTCAGTCCAGTGTTTGCACAGTGCTGACTGCATGTAAAAGTGTGGACTCCGCTAGATAGGAGGATGGCTGTGGGTTGTGGCTTTTGCAATTAGAGCACCGAGACTCAAGTGAAGGCTGACTGGCTTGAGAGAAACTAAAATGCCAGCCGAGAGTGATTAGAGCTGCCCCTAGGTGAAAGTAGTTGCAAGAGAACCTTGCTAATTTCCATACTGTCCGAATCTCTGCCGAGTTCTGCTGATGCTGATGCCCAGATCTCAGTGGCTCTGCAGTCTTGTGAGGTTTGAGTTGCTTGTTTCTGTTCTCTTCAGCCTTTCCCTCGCAGTTCAGAATTTCTCTGAGGTGTCTGAAGCCACCTGAGGAGAGTGAAGGGGAGGGTCCCCTCCGTCTAAATCTTCTTCCCTTGCTCCAGTCGCTCTTCCATTCTGCATTTCCTAACTAGCATAGATACAAATGTTTTCAGTACCAGATTTGCACGTACTATTTCTTTGAAGCATCTCCATGCTACACGGATATTTATTATTGCAAATATTTTGTGTGATAGGCAAATGAAAATATTATTACTGTTCCAAAGGAGAAAATCATGACCTGGAGATTTTGTAATTTACTCAGATTTCAGTGAAGGAGATAAAAGCTAGGGTCTTTGACAGGGTGAGGAAGTCAACACTGGAGAGTGGGTCCCAAGCCTGATGGTCTGGCTCTTAGACTTCTTGTCCTGTGTATCACCCCCACCCCCCACCCCCAGTGTTTCTTCTGCCACAGTATCCTCAACAACTCCAGCTTCCCCTCAATAGCAAGTCATCCATCTTTCTGGAAGACTCACAGTGCTATAGTGTTGTAAGGGGCTCGTCTCTTTTGTTAAAAACCACTGTAAATAAATGAATTTCAGTCAAAATCTTTTTACCTCTGTACGTTTTTGTGCTACGGATCCCTAAGTGTCTTGGAACAGGCCATATAGATCAGACGAGCCTTGAACTCACAGCGGTCTACCCATTACTAGAAATTAAAATTTTGTCTTTTAAAGGAATGGGAGTATAGCTCAGTGGTAGAGTACAGGTCTAGCATTTGCTAGGCCTTGGGTTCTATTTCTTGTGCCACAATAAACAAGCAAAATTTAAGAGCCCAGGTTTATTTCGGATATCTAGATTTATCTATACCTACATAAAGTTTTTCTCATGGAAATAAGTAGGAATTTGTACCACCCCTGTATATCTCTTCAGTTTAATCCATAACAAAAATTTGACTTAATAATGGCATCTGAAATTAATTTTAATTTTTAATGTAATACATAGCATCTGATTTTGTTGTGCATACTAAATGCCAGAATCCTTTTATATCCCACGAGTTTTAAATTGCTTTTTGTTAATTAAGCTTTTTATTTTGAACTAATTGTGGATGCAGATGCATTTGTAAGAAACAAGATGGAAATTCTGCATACTCTTTGCTAGTTTCTCCCCGCCTGCACTATTGCTATGGTGATAACAGCATCGACATGTGCAGCCAGGCTATGGGCTACTGCCGTCCTCACAAAGATTCCCATGTGGTGCTTTAGGAGCCCTGCCTCCTTTCCACTCCCATCCCTCTCTAATCTTCACAACTGCTAATTTTTCCAGTCTGTCATCCTGTCATTGTCTTTTCTGAGCGCTACATCTGTGGAGCTGTACCGCATGCAGCATTGCGGACTGTGCTCTGCTAGTCTTCTGTTTCTTCTCCTTGCTTTTATCCGTGTGGATCCCGGACGGGGGAGGGGAGAGTCAACACGGGGCCTTACACTTGCTAGACTGTGGCTCTACCACAGAGCCATGCTGTCCAGCCTGGGTGGGTATTTTTCACTGGGCAGAATTTTCTGGAGCTTCAAGTTTGTTGTGGGTAGCAGCAGTGTGTTCTTTGTGTTATTGCCTAGTATTCCCTGGTATGGCTGTACTTGGCTTAATCACTTGCTAGTTGAAGGAAATTAGCACTGTTTCCATTTGGGGGATAGTTACAAAACAAAAATAAAAAATAAAGTGTTGTAGGCATTAGTTTACAGATTATTTTTGTGTATGAGCAAGTCTTAGTGATTTTTTTTTTTTGCCTAGAGGCAATTGCTAGGTCATAGTTTATAGTTTGGTTTGAGTCGGTTTGTTTTGTCTCTTTTTGAGACAGAGTCTCATGTGGCCCAGACTAGCCACAGACTCCTTTTATAACCAAGACGGGCCTTGAACTCCTGATTTTCCTGCCTTTGCCTCCTGGTTGTAAGAAACTGTCAAACTATATTCCAAAGTGGCTGTACCATTTAACGTTCCCACCAGTAGGAGATGCATGACCATTTTCTCCACATCTTCACCTGTATGTGGCGGCGGCGCCATCTTTTACTTTTCCTGTACTGATAAGGTTTGTAGTGGTAGTATAGCATTACAGTTACACTCACCGGCTAGCGAATGAGGGCTCTTTGTTTCCATGTGATTCTTTTCTGTCTGTCTGCTTGGCTGAAATACCTATGCTGACCAGGTTACTTGCATTTTTGCCATTGAATTTCCAGTTTCTTCTGGATTCTAGATGCTCACCCTTTGCGAGAGGCATAGTTTATAAGTATCCTTTCTTCATCTGTAGCTTGTCTTTTCCTCCTCCTGGCAATCTTTGAAGAAAAAAACCTTTTTATCTTGACGAGGTTCGCTTTTATCTGTTTCCTTTTAGTAATCATATTTCCAATCATCCACTTTAAGAACTCCTGACCTGCCGGGCGGTGGTGGCGCACGCCTTTAATCCCAGCACTCGGGAGGCAGAGGCAGGCAGATCTCTGTGAGTTCGAGACCAGCCTGGTCTACAAGAGCTAGTTCCAGGACAGGCTCCAAAACCACAGAGAAACCCTGTCTCGAAAAACCAAAAAAAAAAAAAAAAAAAAGAACTCCTGACCTAAACTATATCCCAGAGATGCTTTCTGTCACAATTTTTTTTCCTTAAAGTTTTTAGGTTTTACATTTAAGTCCATGATACATTTTGAACTGCTTTCATGTAGGGAGGGCTGACTGAGATGAAGATTAGCTTTCTAATTTAGGGTCTCTGACTGCTCTGGCATCTTCATCAGTGTCAACAGTCAGGAGAATATTTATACGGGTTTATTTACAGGTCCGTGTTTTGTCCCCGTGATCTGTCTGTGTAGCCTTTTGCCAATACCACAGTCTTGATTAATGTGGCTGCATAGTAAACTGGATACCTAGAATTGATTAGCCTCATTATTCCCATTCTGTTTTTCTTTACAAAATTATATTAACTAGTCTAATTTCTTTGCTTTCCCATATAAATTTTAGAATAATTTTCTTTACATTTGTAAAAGGGCTGATTTTTATTTTGTTTTGTTTTGGGTTTTTTGAGACAGAGTTTCTCTGTGTAACAACTCTAGCTGTTCTGCAACATTTTGTAGACCAGGCTGTCCTCGAATACAGAGATCCACCTGCCTCTGCCTGCCAAGTGCTGGGATTAAAGGCATGCACCACCACACTGCAAAAAGGCTGGTTTTTAATAGCAACTATTTATCAATTTGTAGAGAACATCTTGACTATGGTGAGAACTACTGGTCTTTTTCTGTTTCTGTGATATGCCTATTCTGACCATTCATATACGTGGAGTTGTATGTGGCCTGTTGTGTCTATTCCCTTTGACATAGTGTAATCTATCAAGGTTTATCCATGCCACAGCAAATGTCAGTACTTTGTTCCTTCTTATTGCCAAGGAATGGTCTATTGTACAAGTATTCTGTTTGCTTCTCTGCTCAGCAGTTGATGAACATTTAGATTACTTATAGTCTTTGGGCATGGTATGTCTAAGAACATTACATATGCAAGTTTTTCTGTACATATGTTTCTAGTTCTCTTGGATATTGAGGACTTGAATTACTGGTTATACGATACTTTTTTTTTTCTTCTGAGAACATGCCAAACTTTTCTAACCAAACCACACCAGTTTACCTTGCCATCAGCAGTGCAAGAGGGCTGTGTCCCCTCCACATCTTCACCATTGCTTTGTCCACCATCATGGGCATGAAGTATCTTCTTGTGATTTTAATTTGTGTGTTTCTAATGACTAATGATGATGCTGAACGCCTTTTTTTTGTGCGCTTATTGGCACTTGTTTATTTTCTATGGAAAAATGTCTATTCGGATCATTTGTTCATTTTAAAACTGGTTATTTTTCCACATTTTAAGTTCTTTTGTTTATTCTGGATACTAGACTCTTAACAGAAATATGATTTTCAGATGTATGTTCCTATGCTGTGGTTTGTCTGGGGTTTTTGTGGGACTTAGCTGGAGGAATAAATTACATCTACCCATCTTTCCTAGAAGCAAAAGTCTCTCAAACTAGTTTTGTAATAGCTTTTGGAAGAACCAAGCGTGCCTTATTGCTTCAAACTCCCAAGTACTTTATAGTCAGTGTGGGAGAAAAATCCTCTTCTAGCATTTGGTTTGTGTGTGTGTTTCACATTTAGCCATCAATCAGCTTCAGGGAGAGATCTTTAATGTTTACATTTCCATGTATTTTTGTGACTTAGCTCCCTGGTGTTCAAACCCTGTGGGTTACAGGCTAAGATGTACAGCCTGTCAGCCTTTGGGGGCTATCAAGGTCTATGGGAGCCCTAAACGCATCATTTTGCCCAAAGGTTAGCATTGCCATAGGTGAAAACGTTGAGGAGTCCTGCTTAAAAAAAAAAAAAAAAAAAAAAAAAAAAAAAAACACTAGAGGAAACCTTAGAGCCCAAGCTGCAGGGAGAAGGGCTCACTGAGCACAGCGAGAAGGGCTCACTGAGCACAGATGTGTGCTTAAGCTCTGTAGCCACAGCTGTGGAAATGGGCAGACTGAGTGGGCAGCTCCCATGTCCAGCATAACTAGGTGAGCCTTTATTCTTATCTTCTGGAGTCTGACCTCTTCCTCCTGAAGGAGGCTGTTGGGTCTCTGCTCCTGACTCCAGTTCTCGAGGAGACCTGCGCCCTGCAGTACAGCTGTGGCTGACAGCAGGGCTATGCTGAACTTTCAGTATTTCCTTTGTTTCAGAGGTACCTAGGTATATCTCTTCAGCCCCTTCCATTGCCAGAATATGCCTGGAGTGGGCTGGCTTTGAGTTACTTTGCTCAGTCCCAGCAGCAGGACCCTGTGTGTTGCAAGCACCCTCTCTGGGTTTCTGTTTCAGCTCTGCTTCCTTAGGGCCACTCTAAACCGCCCGGCTCTCCCTGGGCTAGTCTCATCTCTCATGGTCGCTGCATTGTTGTCTCCCTTCTATTTTCAGTCTAACTCTCGTTTCTTTAGCTTCCCTCCTCCACTTGGTCTTTTCTAGCATGATTTCTTTATTTTTGTGAATGTCACCTTCCTTTTGTTGCATCTGCACAACTCATCACTTCCTTTTCTCTCTCTTAGTCACTCTTTTCGCTGATGATTCACTAATAGTTTTGATCTTAAGCACTCAAGCTCATTACAGGCTACGTGCGCTTCATTTTCATTTGGTATTTGATTTGTCTCTTACGTCAAAGGAAGGAATGTATGTGAAAGGCTTTTACAAACCAGAAAGCTGTAGACCCACGTATAACTGATCTGGGTTAACAAAGGACCACTGTGCCTCTTTTCACGCTTCCTGCTCCTTCTGAGCCAAAAGAACTTCTCCATAGAGGAGGAAAATATTGAAGAAAAAAATAAAGCCGTGGAGCTGTCTCTTAGCAACTGAATTCCTGCCTTATAAATCTTGCCCTCTCTAGATTACTGCTGCTCAGAATCATTTGCTTTTGTTACATTCTCAGTACAAATAACGTTATTAAATTATAGGAACACAATGGGGGAAAAAATCAAAGCAGTGAGTCACTCCGTGAATCGATTGTACTCTGTCTTTGCACAGGGCTACTGATAGAATTGGGTTGTTTCTTTCTCTTGATTCAAATTGTAGAACTCTTGTTAGATATCTTTCATTGCAACTTCAGTGGTAAACAAGGTAGAAACTAAATATCACCTTAGGCATCTTTTAGGCTGCCTGAGTCGATGGCTCCTATGTGTACTCTGTTGCGTAATTGTGTATCATTAAAGTTGCACGTCATCTAAAGGAAATCAGGAGATCGGATATATATGAAAGGCAAGGCAAATCAGCATGTGATGATTTACATTACAAAATAACTTTCTCTAAGGACTTTTCAAATGGTAGAGTTTTATAGTATGTTTATCCAACTAATGTCTTTTTAGTGTCTCCTACACTAGAACAGAGGAATAAAGATTTTATGTGTGGATGTGCACAGATAAATAGCCCTGGGCTTTCTGTAGAAGACGGTAGATAAGGCAGTCTAGTCAGTGATATATGCTTTGTTAGAGGCAGGCTGCTTGCTACAGGAGTGAGGGGAGGGAAAGGCCACACTTCCTGCGAGGAAGCCAGTGCAGGGACTAGAAAATGAAGGCTGGCAGAGCACAAGGTTAGCCATGAAGACCGCGCTGAAAGTCAGCAAGCTGCTGGCATCTTCCTCCTAGAGCTGGGAACTCAAATCCAGTATTGGGCAGTGGACAGCCGCTCAGCTTTTATTTTGCTTCATTTGGTTTTTTAATTAGTCTGATTTAGGAAAATTTGGCAATAATACTGGATTTCAAAAAGTCTTAAAAGATTAGCTCTCTGATAGCTTTTCAGGCTCCTTTGGTATAAAAAGACATGCTTATATATAAATGGCCAATGAAGTTTGTCCATTTCCAGTCATTTTGTTGCAATTAGATGTATTAAGACAAAGTCCCTATTTGACACACCGCTATAAAATGCATGATAAAATGCCACTTTTCATACTTATTCAAACCTTTTACAAGGGGCCGGGGGAGTCCTTCCTACTGTCTCTGTCTGCAGCTGAAGCAGAGTAGACACCCTCTGCTCTTTCTCCTCCATACCAGGGAAGAGTGAATGTCTATAAAGAAAACAGCCTTTTGTTACTTGTCCTCTTAGATTTGGTTACAATTTTGCCAAGTATTTGTAGAAACAAACGCAAGAGGTTTTTGGTTTTCTGCCTTCAGTATGAAAAGCAAAGGTGGCGAAGTCCTTGCTCTGCCTGAGGCCTGCTGCTGTAAGATGAGGTGCTGTGCAAACCCGCAGGAAGTGTGGGTAGTGCAGAGATTAATTTTCAGGGCGGGCTATCGCTTAGTGGTAGAGCACTTACTTAGTACATCTGTGGCCGTAGATTCAATCCCCAGCACTGCAGAAATTAAAAAAAATACATATATTCATATATAAATTTTAGATACTTTGTTAATATAAACAGTATTAGTTGTGACTACAATATTTTAATAAGAGATTAAATCAGTGGAGCTGGCTGTTGTTTTCCATTCCTCAGGAAATTTGTAGCATCAAAATGATCCTGTGCTCAAAGAAGGAACACAAGTTACATGCATTTCAAACCACAGGAGGACTTGATTGTCACTTAAGGTAGACTCCTTGCCTAGCATGCAGGAAGCCTGGGGCTCAATCTCCACTACCAGTCACAATAAAACAGCAGTGGAAAAGCCAGGTGGTTCTGTGAACCGTACTAGAAACTGGGAGGGTGGGAATGCTAATCCTCGAATAATTGGTGAGTTGCTGCATTGCTGGGCAAATTGATGAGGGTTCTTTTTTTTCCTCCCAGTCTTCTGACTAAGTCGCCTGAAGCTCCCCCTAAACCTAAAGAAACCTAAAGAAACTGCTGCTCCAGCCACACACAGTGTAGGAGACACAGGAAGGGACCTGTCACTGGGGCTCTTGTGTCGAGTGTTTTAAGGATAAGTCTATAAGATGCTGAACAGCAAACTAATTGGTGTTTTCTTCAAAACCTCGGTGTGTTGACTGGCAAGTCCACACTTGGGCTCAGAGCTGCAGTAGGGAAGAGGGTGGGGATCAGAAGAATTGATGGTCTCTGCTGTGGTCTCTGCTGTGGAATTCCTGGGTCAGTTTGCAGGTCAGAGGCTTGTTTTAGATATTTAAGGAGTATTGGCTCTTTCTTTCTCTCCCTCTGTATATCCTCCCCACAAAAGGAGGAAGAAAGCTTTGACCCAAGAAAGAAAAACCCAAAGCTCTTAAAACACATTGTATTTGGCTCTTGTCTGCTTCTTGGGGACTTGGGAGGGTCTTCTGAAACATAGGCAGGGCCCCTTGAGCTGGCTTCAAGCCTCCTTAACAGCCCCGATTTCTCTCTGAGATTCTGGAAGGATACCATCTGAGTTTAGGGGTGCACTGCACCCTTCCTATCCTGATAGTGTATGTCCTAAGATAAAAACAGACAAAAGTAACAATAATAACTAAAAATAAACCTAAAATAGTGAGTGTTTATTCTATACTGAATTCATGGTAAATTTTTAATAACAAATTAAGTATGGTGTTATTTTGAAAATACATTTGGGGGTTTAAAATGGGACTTTTTTTTTCTCTCAGTCTCTGACCCAAACATGAAAAAGTTCAGAATTACTGTCATTCATTAAAAGCATTACTTTGATCTGAAGTCAGGCTGAATCTCAAGGTCTAAAGAGGAGCAAAACTGTAGAAATGAGAAATTATTTTTAATGTTTTTCTTTTACCATGTTTAGGTGTAAGATAGAACTTGCCATGTTGAATCAAATCAAATTGCAGCACACTCAGTTTAAAAAAATAATAATAGCCCTGGCTTGAAAGCTAGAATTTAATTCATTTGGAAACCAAATGATCATGGACTGGTTTTGAAGCATGAAAATGCTCCAAACCACCTTGGCTAGGGCTGAGTACTGTAGAACCAGACCATAAAACACGAGGGCCAGGCAGGCGTGCTCCGTGGCGCACACCAGCACACCAAGGCCGTGGTGGATACTGGTGCCCAGATTGTGTGGTCTGGTTCAGGCTGCAGCATCAGCATGAATAGTGGAATACACGGTGCAGGGAGGGGAAGCCACAGAGACAAAGTGGAGTGGAAAGAGTTGCTTGGGCAGCCACAGAGGCAGATTTTAGACACTCGATGATTGCTTCTTTCTTCGTTTTCCCCTGTATGTCTAACCACAAAAGGCTTTGGGGGATATGAGGAGGAAGAAACCTCTGACTCTAAAGAGTAATACAAGGGAATGAAGGCTGTAAACGCTCATCTGTGTTGCCTGAGACTGGGCACTGGTTGGGGCAGTACACCTGGACCAGAGCATTTCCCTGGTTCGTTTCTTTAGCTGATGCCACATAATCTACAAGGCTGTTTACCACGCGTGGCTCATTTGCCTGTTGTCCCATGTTCTCTGGTGACAGGACAGAGGAACTGGGGGGTGCTCACTCTCAGCCTGATTTCATAGTAAAGCATATCTAAGATGTGTCTTCTCTTTCTAGGTAACAGTATGACCAAATACATTGAGAAGCTAGAAGAGATTAAAAAAAGTGAGTACCACTCTTGATGGTTTGGGAGAAATGATGGAACTCTGTAGTCATCTGTCAGCTGGCTGCCACACTCTACAGCTGCCATGCATGGAGGGCTGTGGGGGTCAGGTGAGCCTGCTGGTGCTTGGAGACACCAGGTACCCCCATGTCTGTTCAAAGTCCATCCTGTAGGAAATTTTCATGTTAGAACCCAGGCTTCTGGTTCCGTCATACTGCAGTGGTTCTGGTCTTTTATTCTAGTGCTCGGTCCTCTTATTTGGTCCATACCTGAGATAGGGTAATAATAGCTCTGTTTATAATGGTCTTATAAGTATTCATTGGCAAATGTTCGTGAAGGACTAGGAGGTCTGGGGAAGCCGACTTGTTCTCAGTGCTCCACATTAGCCATTCATTGCAGTCTGTTTTCTTTTAATGAAAAACCATATTTCATGCAGATCCCTTTAGAAGCTAATCTTCTGCAGAGCTATCTGGCTGGTAACTGAATGCATTGCCCTCACAGAGAATCGTTGTTTTTTTTTTTTTTTTTTTTTTTTTTTTTAATCTGTATCCAAAACCAGTCTATAGGAAATGTACATGCTGAGGCCAGAATTAAAGAAGATGTTTTCTAGAGAAGTAGGGGCCAGGGTATTTGGCTGATAGGAAGAGACTCTCTTACCCAGCTCAGGATTTGACTCTGCGAACATGCATCTTCTTAGGAGAGAAATTACAATTCTGAAATACATCAGAACTTTTTTTTTTTTTTGACACAACAGACCTTTTTAAGTTAAAAAGATGGTGTCCCATTTGAATTGTGCCGTATAGGGAAACCCACAGTAGATGCGGCCTTGGGGCAGCTTTCTACCCTCTTTATTTGCTGCAGCCGACTAGAAGACCCAGGTCTATAGACATCCTAGATTATATATTCAATATTAAATAATAAATACAATGTCACCAGATCATTCTTTTTCATTTTGCATGATGTCAGTTATCTATCTTAATATATGCATGCTAAATTTCTGAACTATGACCGAAATCTTGTTCACTCACCCATACTGCGGTCGTTCTCAGCACACGGCCTGCTTCAGTTTGGGTCTGTGGCCTCTTTCTGCTCCCTTCCATTTGAAGCGAGGTGTCAGCTCACATGTCCATACCAGGATCTAGTCTGTTCAGATCATCTAAACCTTGCTTTAAACATTTATTAAGAGTACAATGTGGCTTCCAGAGCCTCTAAACTTTAATAGAGACTATCTCCCGCATAGAACCGTTCTTGGAACTGAATCCTTGAACATATTCCTTCCTTCCTTCCTTCCTTAGAAGTCGTGGGCTTCCTCTCACCTCCATCTGATGCTTTGTGCTCATCCCCAAAGAAACACTTTAGACTCTGGTTTGGCGCCTGCATTTCAGAAGCTGCCCCACCCCACTTTCTGTTGCAAGTGTTCTCTCGGTCTGCGTGGAGGAGAACGCTGCTTTGTCTCTTGTCATCCTAGACCCAGCTCTCTGCCGGCCTCACCTCAGATGCCACGTCTGTCTGTGAAGTCACAAACCTTGTTCTGTTACTTTCTTTTATTTGTCTTCCTCTGTGAGTTCAACCTCCTTTTCTTTGCTAATAGCACATTTTAACAGAGCCCTGGAAATGCAGAAGTCCTTTGTAACCTGAACATTGTTTGCACTGTACCTGGGGAAAGCGATGCTCTCTGCTATTGACCATTGACAAAGCCTGTTCTTCGGAACCTGGTGGTTAGATGACACTAGTTGGACCTAGTGTGAGACATCCTAGATAGTTAGGTCTCTGTCCTTCCAGTAACTCAAGAGAGGCCAACTCAGCCCCTGGACTCACTGGAGAAGCCAAGCTTGATAGTGTGTCTGAGCTGGGATAGTCTGTCTCCTGCAGAGTCTGAGAGGAGCCCAAGTAGTAGAAGCTCCATTCTTAAAGCTGTGTTCGCTCTTGCGAGGACAGACGGACAGAGTTGTCCAAGTCGTCTTTTTTTATACAACTTAAAACTCCACATAAGACTTTGGCTTGATCTTTTATCTCTGAGCAATAATGTCAGAAAGTCCTACGGATGGCTCCCCTCCTAAACCAGAACCAGGTAGGTCGTGCCCAGACTGCAATATGTGGTGGGTTCCGAGGGCTTGTCCAAAAGATATTCTACATGCTACAGCAAAGCTTGCTATTTGTGTGGTACCATCTCTGTTTAGCCACAGGGGATTTTAGTGTGCACATGTTTAACTTACAGGTATTTCAAGCTATGTAACAATACCAAAGAAATACCAATGGGTAGATGTCAAAATACAAGCTCTTTGAAAGCTATTGGCTTTTTTATTGTCTAATTTATCGCTATTTTAGTTGACAAAAAATTTCTTTAGGTGGGCAGGCTGGTGTTGAGGGCACTACTATAGCAGCTCCCTTGTTCTTGGGAGGACTCTACTAAGCCTGCCGGGTGTGCAGCCAGGCACATTTATTAACTTACTTTATTCAGGAGAAGCTACTCTAAGAACTTTCTAGAAATAATAGTTTACTTGCCAAATTGCTCTCTTCAAGACATTTTAAAACAGAGTTTTAATTCCCTGCAAGAAAGAGCTGTAATATATTTAACAGATGGTTAGTTTTGAAGGTATTATTATTTCCTGACTCTAATTATTAAAATATTTGGTAAATCAAGCTTAGATTAACCTCCAAAGTAACCATCCAGTTTGTGCTGAGTTTTTTGGGGAATTCATGGAACTGATTAGTAACACAAGTAAATAATCTCAGACACCTTAATCCTTTCCTTTGTTGCTAGGATCGCGATGTATGAGACATTCTGTGAAGGCCGTGGCAATTATCCAGCTAACCTTTAGTAATTCTTAAATAATGAGGCAGTCTTTAAGGAGCCCTGGGCACCAGTGTAAAAACCATGAACAGGAAGGAAGGATAAAGGCGGGCAGAGTTCAACAATGCAAGCTTTAAAATTAGCATCATTGTTAGAAAATTTTCAGGAAGTGAGCTAGCTTCTGGGGAGAATCTTCAGAGCAGATATTGGAAAGTGAGATTGTCTGGTTTTTAATGTTTGTCCGATGTGTTCTGAAGATATCTTTTTCTTTGTGTGAAGACAAGATCTTGCTATTCTTTCAGGCTGGTCTTGAACTTGGGAACTCCTGTCTCTGCCTCCCAGTTGCTGGGATTACAGAATATTCTAGCATGCCTGACTCATACAAAGAGCTATTGATGGTCAGTGGTGGTGCACATCTTCAGTACCAGCACTCACAAGGCAAAAGCAGGCAGATCTCTGAGTTCGAGGCCAGCCTGGTCTACAGAATGAGATCCAGGACAGCCAGGGCTACACAGAGAAACCCTGTCTCAAAAATCAAAAACCAAAACAACAACAGCAAACCAAAACCAGCAAAGAGCCATTGCTATAACTGTAGAAGCACCCCCCCCCCACACACACATTTGAGTTATATTTCAAAACTATAAAGATGATGCTGAGTGAATACAGATTATTTAGTCTGGTTCTTATTTGATTTTATTTTCATTTTGGTAAAAACATAATTTACCACCAAGCCGTTTTTAAGTGCGCAGTTTCTGCAGTTGTGCGGGGTGTCCTGTTGTGCAGCAGCTTCCAGAGCCGTCCTCGTGGAAAGCTGGCTGACCTGCGGCCCAGTCACCACCACCACCACCACCACCACCACCACCACCACCACACACACACACACACACACACACACACACACACACACACACACACGACGTCTCCTGTCTCTGGCACAGTTTACAACCACAGGGAAAACAATCCCTGTCATTGAAGTCAGAGTCAGAAGAACAGGGTAGAGACGCCTCACCAGCTGTGTGGCCCAAGGCAACTCCGAGTCTCTATCATCCTCTGTTAAATGTAGACAGTTATCCCTTCCTTTGTTCTAAAAAGGACTTGAGGCAGCTCCCACGAATGCACGCCACACGTGTGGCCGTAGTGGAGACAACTTAGTAGAAGGAGAGCTCTCCAGGTGGCCAAGCACAGGGGTGCGCTGAAAACCCCACCTTGCCTCCTTGAGCACCCTTCGAAGATCAGATCTTGTATGAAAGCACACCATAGAACTTGATAACTAGAATGAATAGCCCAGAGCCCACAGTGAACCCTCACAAGTGCGTGTCGTATTCTGCTTTTTCAGATTACAGATACAAAAAAGACGAACTCTTCAAGAGACTGAAAGTTACCACCTTTGCCCAGCTGGTAAGTTTGCTGATCTTTTATTGGACTAAAGGCGAGTCTGTACTGCTCTACGTGAGTCTGTACTGCTCTGCGTGAGCATTCTGGGCATCTCGGGGTCTTCTTGCAAGGAGAAGCTTCTGGCCATTCCTATTTCACCATAAGGGGATGAATTGGTGTCTATGGGGGTGATGTTCACAAAAGGATGGCATGAAAGGTTTCTCTTTAATAAGGGTTCCATGAAATAAATACATCTGCATTCTATTTTTAATGTTCAGAGTTGTGATTTAGATTTTTATTATACTTTGTACACTTAACATTTAGAATCTAACATTTTCAATTCTTGATTGTTTGAATTTTTTTAAACAATTGACTCCTTTTTGTGTCTCTGAACTTTCTGAACTGCTCTGCTGTGAGCTATTTCTTTACTTCAAGCAAGGCATTTTCTCCCTTCACTAAAAAATAATGGACAAGGTGTTTCTGTGACCCCCAAACAAGAGGTTCGTTGACGCAAGTTAGATTTCGGGCTCTATGGACAATGCTTTAAAAATCATCACTGTGTTAAGACAGACAATCTGTAATCACCATATTCATAATTCCCTTTATTTCCCAATCGTGTGGAGATCTGTCCACACCATCCTGTGTTATTATAAGTCAGTACCATGTTTTCAAGTAACACTATGCTGTCCTGACTCCGTCTCTATGCATGTAAACTCTTATCATGTCTCCCATCTGAACTGATCCTTGGGGTTTCTGTATTGATACTATGACACGTCTTTACTTGTTTGTTTCTTGTGCGTTTGTGTGTAAAGTTTTGAGTGAGTTTCTGGGTTTTTTTTTTCTGGAATAATCATTCATGGTGTAATTAGCACCCTAATGATTAAGAGGCCTGAAATCAGTAAGATTTGCCAGTCAGGACACTACAGCTGCTTCAAACAAGATGGCTTTGATGTTTGGAGTTGCCCAGTCTTTTTTAAAAGACAGAACCACCTGTGTTTAAAGCGAAACTATGTGCACATCAACACGTTTCGTTCTTCTCTATCAGGTCATTCAGGTTGCTTCCCTGTCAGATCAAACACTGGAAGTGACAGCTGAGGAGATTCAAAGGCTTGAAGGTAAGAAGAATTGAGGATGTCGGAAACTAGCAGGTTGGCCAGTGGTGAAAGTCCTCACCCTGTACATGTATTAGTGTGTTTACAGGGAACTGGGCCATTGATACAGCTGTTTGCAGTCAGTTATTCACAGAGAAATGCTATCTGGTACCCTAATTATTCTCATTTCTTTAAAAAAAAAGTATTTTCTGACACACAATTTCAATGTTTTAGATGTTTGAATATACGACTTCCTTTTTTTCCAGAAAATATTTCTAATGTCTTGTGCATTTGCACAGGTTACAGAAGTCAGTGGTAAGAGACTAGAAAGCTGAGAAAACACCTCTGCTCCCATAGGGTTTGTAGCTGTGTGTGTGTGTGTGTGTGTGTGTGTGTGTGTGGTGGGAGATTGCTACAGTGCTGAAAGTTACATGTGATAGGAGTCATTGCTGGAAGGCAGCAATCATTTGTTACGAATTTTATTGTTTAATATTCTCAAAAATGGGAAGGAAGGAACATACATTTCAGAGATGAGAAGCCCGAGCATCAGGAGAAGCCCCCATTGGCATATCTAGTAAAGAGTGGACTTGGGATTCCACTCTAAATCTCCAGTAGCATTCTTCTCATTGTATCACCAAGGGACTCTGCAGAGTTCCTTTGAAGATACGTGAGATGCCACGGGAGTTCTCAGGAAGGAAGGATGTTTTCCAGTTAGACCAAACCAGGCTTCCTGAAGGTATCTGAACTAGGTAGGCCTCAAAGGGGCAGGCACAGTTATGGGGGAGAGGAGCCTAAGCAAGGCATGGACATGAAAGGACAGTGTGTATGCCAGGAATCTGGTAATCCAGGCTGGTTTTGGTCTTCAGGGACGAGTAGACACTGGGTGGAAGATAAGGCCAGAAAGATAAGCAGGCTCCAGATTTCCTTGCTTAAATACCAACTGCAAAACAAAACCCGTTTAGTTGTACACTCATGAAAGGAATACACAGACTTCGGGTCTTGATTTTATCCTGAAGTACCCTGCAATCAATGCGTGCCTGTTTACTAAAGAGGAATGTGTTTGTTAAGGTTGATGCAGGCCAGGAATTTAACTTCTGATTTCAAGACAAGGTTCTCAGGAAGTCTGAGCACACTGGTTTTGTGCAACTCAGCTGTCATTTTACTGCGCTGGTTTTTGTTAGGGAGGATAAAGAGAATCTGAAAACGACAGGAATTTATCTTTGACAGATGCCTCTCACCCAGCAGAGAAATAAGGGTTCATTGTAATAGAGGTAATTGAGTCTCCTCATACAAGCGCTCCCAATTTTAACCGGGTTATAGGAGCACCTAGATTTGGCCTTTAATTCATTGTTAAGATTGCTGCACCAGAACATATGCGCACATGCAATTTTCTCCTCTGAAATAAATTTGCACAGCAAAATAGGCTCTTGTAAAATAGGACGCCATAATGTGTGAGTAACATTAGTGTTTTTCTAGGGCTCTACACGGATAATAGCTCAGTCAGGAGTGCCTTCAGAACAAGCTGTGTCTGAATATTTGTTGGTTACCTTTGAAGAATGCAAAACCCTCCTTTTACAATGTTAATGCTTTTTCCTGACTTAAAAATGTTTCAGGATGGTAAAAATATCTAAAGAAGAAGATGATAATAATGAGTGTCAATATTTGGGTCCATTTTTCTTCATCTTCCTCCTTACAATGCATGCTCTCTGTGTGCAGCTTTGCTCTGTGCAGCTCTAAATTAACTTTTTTTCATGCATATTTTCCAATGTCATTAAACAGACTTCAAAAACATGACTTTAAAAATTGTGTTCTTGTATATATCTATCTTTGGGACATATCTTAACTATCCTACTGTTGAGCATGGCAGTTTTTATGTGCTGTGTCACTGTGATGAAATGACACCACATTGTACATGTAAACAGGCATGTGAGTCTCATTGTTCCTTGCAGTCGAGTCGCTACAGATAGTCGAAGGTGAAACCACTCCCACACCATCGCGGTGTGGCTGTGACCTACATGCATTCCTGTCAGGAACACCTCGTGCGATGGATAAAAAAATTGTATCTAATCATTTTATTTTTTAATTCCTCTGATAATGAAATTGAGCTGTGTATATATAGGCATGTGCATGTCCTCATATACATTCATTTACTGGGCCTCTGCCTTTAAAAATATTTTTGTATGTTGTTTCCTATTTTGTTTTTCTAAAACAATGCCCATCTTTTTTTCTTATTGATTTTGTGGGCACTATGGATAATTTATATCTTTATACAACAGTAACAAATATAATACTGAAAATGACGAGAAAGAACTCTTTGCTTATTTATAATTAATTAATGAGACCAGAATTAAGGACTGACATGTTTGGCTGGGGGGCAGTCAATCAGGAACATGCCAGAAGTGGTACCTCTTCGTTGAGGGCTTCATTGAGACCCAGAATAAAATTTTGCATGAGACTAAGGGGCCTAAAGGGTTTGAATAGATCTTTATAGTTGTAGTTATATTTCTAGGGAATGTTCAATCACTGCAGTTATAGTAAATGAGATCTTTTCAATGTTTTCTAATCAGTGTATAAGAAAGATGTTCTATGTGGTTATTAGCATTTAAATCATAACCTCGGGTTTGTTTGTCCATGTCATCCTAGTATTTGTTTGAAGTTTTAGGCATATTATATCATATACAAATTAAATTTTAGTCTTTTTTAGTAGTTAAGCCTCCTCTATTTCTTCTTTCACTGTATTTGTTAGAACAGAAAATCCCCTAATGTCATTGTCTCGTTCCCATTCTATATTCTTAGAGATTATTGAAGACCCAGAGAGCTTTGGCATATGTGAACTGTATTTATTCAAATTTAGTATATTAAAAACCAGTTTTGTTTGTTTTTCAAGAAAGGGTTTCTCTGTGTCGCCATGGCTGTCCCGGAACTCTCTCTGTAGATCAGGCTGACCTCGAACTCACATAGTTCCGCCTGCCTCTACCTCCTGAGTGCTGGGATTAAAAGCATGCACTGCCACTACCCAGCCAGGTATGTTTAAATTTTAACCTGAGAATTTAAGCAATATTTATTGCCAAATATAAAAATATCAATCGTAATCCCATCACAAACAAAAACAGAGCATGGGGGGGGGGGGTTACTGGGGCTCACACCCAGGACTGTGTGCATACTAAACACAAGCTCTTCCACTGAATTTTATCCCCAACCCATAAAAACATACTTTTATATTTAAAAAAAATCATTAACTTTCCAACCCAGAATTTTACCAAGTGGCTCTGAGTATTTTGTAAGTGTCTTTCATGTCTGTTTTAATAGACAACAGCTGATTCTGATATCTGCTTTTTGCTTTCAGTCAGTGCAATGTGCTGTTTGGGTTGAAGTCTGTGAAGCAAATCTGACTCACATGGACCTGTAGTTAGTTGGGAGAGGGAGGGGTACTTCACTAACCCTTTCAGTCAGCTGTTTCTACTTCTTTTGATACTACATAAAACCCATCAGCTGGTTCATCCTCTCTCCCTCTTTCCCTTCCTTCTCTTTGCTCCCCCTCCCCTTCCTTCTTTCCTTCCTTGTTCTCCATCCTTTCCTTTCTTTCTAGCCTAGCTTCAAACTCCCAGTCCTCCTGCTGATCACAGGCAAGGCCAGCCTGCTTGGCCAGTTGTTTCTTAAGGGTTTGCTGCGTCTGGCTTCTGACCCACTTCAGTGGACTGTTACGCTCTGTTGTGTCAAAGCCCTTTGGTCGGCCTCATGCTTTCAGTGCCTCTCCTGCCTGTGCGCAGCCTCACGCCGTGCACTGCTTGTTTGTCCAATGTCATTTGACTGACATGGAACTCAGATGTGTCCAATGCGTGTTGGGAGGGCTCTTCATGCTTCACCTCTAGGTGCCAAACACAGATTCCAAAAGTCTGGGTTTTCTTCAAAATTTAGCCACTGACAAGAAATACCATCAACTGTTTTCTTTAAAAGAATTCTCCCTCAATTCATCATTGAGACAACATCTCCAAATACGCAAGTAAGGACCCAGATTTTCTTGCAAAGAAAAGATGCCTGCGGCAAAAATGTCTGGCTCGGCCACAGCCTAGCAAGCATTCTAATCCTTACCCCTGACATTTCCTCATACATGGGTATCTAGAAAACCACTCTGGCATCACACAGACTACTCAAAGGCAAACACCTAGAGAATCAGTTCACTCTTCTTTCTGAGCTAGGGTCTTACCCTGTAGCTCTGGCTGGCCTGGGACTCACTGGCTCAAACAGTTCAGTCTTCTCACCCCAGCCTCCCAAGTGCTAAGATTGCAGCCGTGAGTCACCACACCGGTTCAAGGTGAGAGGTGATGGGAATGATTAATCATTGTTTTATGAGGACACTCTTTAGTATTTACTGTGAGAGCATGTGCAACAGGGAAAACTGTGCCCGCTAATAAGTGTGGAGCCGCTTCCTGATGTTTCCCGAGTGCTAGAGTTTTCACTGTCCCCTTTGTACCAGCAGAGCAAATATAAATACAGCCAAAAAGTGATAGGGGCTTTGAGCTTAGCTCAGCTGGTAAAACACTTGCCTACCAAGTTCAGGGCACTGGGTTCTGTCCTCAGCTGAGGTGGGGGTGGGGACAGTTGACATCTTAGGAAATAGCTTTCACTTGGTATTCAATATGAAAGGGTCTTGAGGAACTCCAGGGGTTTATTTCGCTGCATTTTGAGAGCTCCCTGTGTTACAACTTTTAGAATAATAACTCATCAATAGCGATACAATTGTTTTTTGCTTTGTATCAGTGGAGATACCTAATAGGTAAATTCCAATCCTGAGATTGCATTTGGTTACTTGTTAAATTTTTTTAAAGATCTGCATTTATTTGTGGGTGTGCGTGAGTGGGCACATGCGTGCAGCAGTGCACATGTGGAGGTAATTGAGTCTCTCTTTTCACTGTGTGGTTTCCAGGGATCAAACTCATGTCATCAGACTTGATGGCAAGCGTCTACACCCACTGAGTCGTTTAACCCGCCCTGTATTTCTTTGTTGCAAATTTTAGACAATGATTCTACAACTTCAGAGGCTGATGCTGAAATTGCTGCCAAGACCAATGGAAAAGGGAGCCCTGGGGAGCAGTCACCCAGTCCTGTCCAGTTCATCAACAGCACTGGAGCAGGGGACTCCAGTCGCTCCACTCTCCAGAGGTACCTGTGTTGGATCCGAGCATTTACTCTGTGTTCTTCTGGCCCATTTCAGTGATTGACGTACCTGAAACAGAACTGGCAGCAGTGACGTCCTACATTTTAATCCCAGCCCTTTACGTTCTTCCTTTTTATCTAAATGTTACCTGAGCTCTTTTCACTTCTTACTGAACTAATGTGAGAGTGGATTAATAGGCGTGTATTCTTTTCCACTTCTTGGTTTCATTCTTCTCAGCCCTTCTACATATGGGCTAGTTAGGGTCTAGCAAAATTTTTCAGGTACTATGTTTCTATTCTGAGTATGAATTTTGCCCTGTCTACTGAAGCTTATATTGTCCTATATAGAATAAGAAAGACTCAGTGCCACAAAATGCCCCGGCATGGAACAAGCATGGAGAATGGCAATAAGCCACTGGAGTTTATTCTGAAACTGCCCTGGCTCATGGTTTTTGTTTCCAAGGACCTTACTCCATGCATTACTTCTCACAAATATTAGCTGTGGGTTTTGAGATTGGTGCTGGTTTTCAGCATGTATCCATCCCATCTCCTCACAAAACACTTCTGCCAGGGAAATCTCTAGCTAGAGAAGTGCCGTCGTTGGTTGTCATTTTCATAGCTGTGTTTGTGAAAGGGCTATATAAAAATGCATTCGTTTTTATAGATATAGAAAGAAGATATAGGTGGGGCTGGAAAGATGGCTCAGCAGTTAAGAGCACTTGTTGCTCTTGAAGAGGACCTGGGTTCAGTTCCCAGTCTCCATATTGCAGCTCAAAACCAAATTCTGACCTCTGAGAGTGCCTGCAAACATGAGGTGTGCACACACGCAAACACACACATACATACCCAGGTGCACATGCACGTGCACACACAGAGATTGAAAAAGAAGAGATGTGGGCCACCGGTGCTTCCTCAGAGCATGCAGGTTTGTATCAAATAGGTTTTCTTCTCCTTTGCCTCATTGAAGTATGCACTGTGGAGCCATAGTGTTTACTGGATATAAATGCAGATAGTGAAGTCCTGCGATGGCAGAGGAGCTAGTCAACACGCTCATCTCTGACTGAGCGGCTCCTTACCATGTCCTTACAGATCCTTGGCCGTTTTGTTCGTGGTCCCCGGTCTTCTTAGTCCTCTGCTGTCCTGCCATGCTTTCTTTCTGACATTAAGGTGGCAGCGCAGCTCATGCTTAATGAGTGGAAGCAGCACTGCCAGGGATGAACCCCTTATTTCAATCCCGTCTCTTCCCTTGTCTCATTATATGAATGCCACTAGCTCTAAAAGCCTCTTCAGGCTCATCATCATCCTGTACAAATTGGAAGTGAGTGCAGATAACTATTGAAAATAGGGTTCAGTGTCCACATTGGGTAGGCCGATGTGTAAGTACATCCACGCATCACTTAATGATAGGACGTTCCGAGAAATGTGCCATTAGGTGATTTTTCCATGATGGAGCATCAGGAGTGTACTTTAACAAACTGAAATGGCTCCCCATCACTCTGCAGAGTCATCTTATGGGGCTGCCATTATATTCTGCCCACGTTTGACTGGAATATCTTCACATGGTCCCAGACCGTATGTGAAGTACATAAAACAATATTGGTACTTTATATTGTGCTTAATATACATAAAAATATTTTGCATTTCTGTTGTCCTGCAAGCCATTTTCTCTGTCCATGTATTCTGTTTTCTTACTCCTTACTCTAATCCTATCAGATAACTGTTGCCTCTTTCTTTGTGAGGGTCACCTTTGCAGCTGAAGGCAGCATGTGCCCTGCACTTTCTACCCCCTGCCTCTAGCATACCCTGTGGGTAATCCACGCCAGCCCCTTCTTGGGGCTCAGTGTTGTAGAGTAGCATCCGCACAGCCCTGCTGCCTTCTGGAAAGAACTGAGGCACTCTGCCCATTTGGCTTTTCCTGGGGGTCCCCGTTGAGAAGACAAGGAACCCTCATCTCCCCATTCTGAAGAGACATTTGACTTTTCAACCTCTGACCCCTGACTAGTTTCTGATGACCTATTGTTTTCTGCTTACAGCGTCATCAGTGGCGTTGGGGAACTGGATGTAGACAAAGGGCTAGTAAAAAAAGAAGAGCCCAGTGGTAAAGACAAGCCTTATCCGGACTGCCCCTTCCTGCTGCTAGACGTGCGTGACAGAGACTCTTATCAGCAGTGCCACATTGTCGGGGGTAAGAAGAGGGGTAGTGGAGCCTCTCAGTCCCAGGAGCAGGGCCCAGTCTCGTTCCAGCGGAAATGGGACACTAGCACAGGTCAACCGTCAGGGACACCCGTGGAGTGAGCACCACATGCCCTCTGAGAGAGGCTGACCGTGTTCTCTGGGGCTCACAGGCCCAGCGCACAGTACACTGAGCAGGGAAGCCGGTCCTCCTTTGTTCATGGCGCCCTTTCTCTCTTCATGTCTTTCGTGGAGCATCTAGGTGTATTTAGGGTTATGGCTCACGGACTTTGAAATATATATTCACCTCTTAGACTGTACGTCAGCTGGGAAGTGGGGCCAGATTGTAAGAGAGCTCTAGGCTTCCTAATCTTGTTCTTCTCTTGTAGCTTACAGTTACCCAATTGCAACTCTGTCCAGGACAATGAACCCCTATTCAAACGACATACTTGAGTATGTATCCTTTGTTGCATTTTAAGGAGTTGGATGTTATCGGGATTTTAAGACTCAAACTTATCATGAACCATGTTCTTAGTGTGAAAACTGCAAAGGACCCTTGACACTCACCAGGTTAGCATGTTTTAGATTTCAGATTCCTAGCCGCTGCTAAGTGTCTGCTAAAGAACTGTTAAGACAGATTCTTTTCAATTATGCCTCCCTGTGCCAGAAACCACTAGGTTCAGGGTGTGTCCTAAGACTCTGCCTCTTCTAGAAAGCTTGTCCACATTGAACTTAAGAGTAAATATTTTTATATTTCTGTTTTTCTTTTAAAATTTTTAATTTTTTTCAGTCATAAAAATCATACAAGTAGAAAATACTGAAAATGTTAAAAAAAAAGAAAGAAAATATTCTATTATCAAATAATTGAGTAACAACTCTTGTCACAATGCTGGTATATTTTGTTCTATTTTCTATATGTGTATGTGAAATTTGTCTTTACAAAATTGAAGTCAGATTGTACCAGATGTCATTCACATCTGTAATTTCCAATGCTAATGGAAGCTGTTGGTAAGCTCCATTTTTGACAGTATGTATTATCTCCTTGTCAGATCTACTTCCTAAACTGCCCCTTTATTGTGGGCTTTCGGGTGGTTCTATTGTATCATGGTAAGGAAGCCTTGGGTGGATGTGTGGACACAGAAGTCTCAAATGGAAGCTGTCGTCTTTCCTCTCCAGCACTGTAAGGTGTAGAGTGTGTAGCCCGTGCTGTCAGGACTTAGGGCATGCTAGTTCCAAAACCTTAACTCACCTCACGGAAAAATGCTCACGGCAAGATCATCATTATGTACGACGACGACGAGAGGCTGGCGAGCCAGGCGGCCACCACCATGTGTGAACGCGGCTTTGAAAACCTCTTCATGCTCTCTGGGGGTGAGCAAAGCTTCAGTCTCCTCACACATCCCGCCCTGCTCTCAGCAGCCCTTGGGCCCACACTGTTACCTTCCAGTGCTCAGTGACGAGAGGGACCTTAGCTTGGGCAGAGAGAGCGCCGTGCTGTCTGAAGGAACCAGGGGTCATGCGAAAAGTCCTCTGCTTCTGTCAGCACGTCTGTGTGGGTTTGTTTCGGGGGTGGGGGATGGGGGTTTCATTTTCTTCACTGTAGGTTTTGTTGATTTGAAGCTTTGATGTTTTTTTTTTAATTTTTTTTAAAGATTTATTTATTTATTATGTATACAACATTCTGCCTCCATGTATGCCCACACGCCAGAGGAGGGCGCCAGATCTCATTACAGATGGTTGTGAGCCACCATGTGGTTGCTGGGAATTGAACTCAGGACCTCTGGAAGAGCAGTCAGTGCCCTTAACCACTGAGCCATCTCTCCAGCCCGCTTTGATGGTTTTTGAGACAGGATCTTGCTCCATAGACCAGGCAGGCCTCAAACTCTTAATCTTCCTGCATCAGCATCCTGACTGCTAGGATTGCAGGCATGGCCTCCAGGCCTAGCTAGCACATGGTTTTAATTCCTGAGATAACAGCATTATTGCAGGGTTCTGTAAGAATGCTAAACCCGAGCAGAAGATTTCCTATGGAATTCTCAGCTGACATTTCTAGTTTATGTGTTGACCCAGCAGTGAAGGACTCGGTGATGAAGGGCGGGAAGACACACAGGCCTCTCTAGCATTGCTGGGGCCTCACTTTGTTAATCCTGCTTTTTCTTATGCTCTCCTGCATCTTAGGTCTGAAAGTCTTAGCTCAGAAATTCCCAGAAGGACTGGTCACTGGTTCCCTGCCAGCTTCTTGCCAGCAGGCCCTCCCTCTCGGTTCTGCCCGGAAGCGATCCAGCCCCAAAATGCCACCCCTGCCAGCTGAGAACAAGTGGAGATTTACCCCAGAAGACTTAAAAAAGATAGAATGTTATCTGGAAGCGGACCAGGGGCTGACAGGCAATCACAGTAAGAGATTCTGACCTTTGTTTTTGGTGGAGCTTGACCTGTGCACCTTTGACTGTCCCCTCATCACAGAAAAAGCACCATTATATCCCTGTTTTTAAAGTACTTGAGGTTCTGTGTGTGATACAGGTACTAGTAGGGGTCACCGGTGATGGCAAACATTAGGCATTGAGAACAAATGTGGAGAGTCAGCCGCAGAACATGTATCTGAGGCATAGTATGGGCGTCGAGATTCTTTCTTGGGAGGTCTGCCCTTCCTGCTCTGCTTCTGGGTTTGCTTAAAGGCCTACCCAAAGATGCCTGCTCTGTCTTCCACCTTTGCCTGCTGCTTTCTCTTCCCTCTCCACAATTCCCCTCACCCTGTGTACCCATCTTTCTTTACCAAGGAAGGAGTGAGAGACAGTCCAGATTTGTCGAGGACAGTGAAGGGGAAAAAAGTAGACTGTGTGGCTTCTCTCCACCCCTCCCCCTTCCCCAACATCAAGTTGATCTGAGGGATGAGAAATAGATCACCACTGGCCCACAGTAGATTCTGTGGAGGCTTCATTAGCATAAAAGTGGTCATAGACTAAGCATCATTAGCTTAAAAGTGTTCTTGGCCCATTGTCCCTGGAACCCTTCTTGCATCTCTGTCCCTCTTTTTTTGCTCCCATCAGGCCGAATGAACCAGAATAACTCTGCCGGAAGAGACTTGAAGGTGCCTGCTGGCCGCAGTGGCCAGAACCTGCCTACCGGGGGTCCTGCTAGCCACTCAAACCCCCGCACACTCAACAGTGGTCACCTGCAAGGCAAACCCTGGAAGTGAAGACCTTGTGCCTTTTAGTCAAATAAATGTCCCCTCCTTTTGGAACCCCCAGCACTCCCAACTTGGTCATTTCAGAACTGCTATAGAGAAAAGCCACACTACCTGGGCCAGACCAGGCCCACCTCTTCCTGTCTGCAGCTTCCCCTTCCTTCACTCAGGAAGGATTTTGACAGATGACCACAAAAACCAGAGGCTTGACCGGCTCTAGTGCACTCCCCATTGTTTACAGGATATTCATGTCTTTTGAAATTGAATAGGAAAAAAGAAAGATACTGTCTGTTAACTAAGGCCCTGCCTGTTTGGTCTGTAAGCAGTGTTGTTTTGTAAATAATTTAGTCACATCTGCTGGTGTGTTCTTCCAGGCCAGCGTTTTCATTCTCTGTTGATTTCATGAAAGATTCTCCAGGTGGGCCTGCCCTTGGCGCCTGTCCCCAGGGGGTGCAGATGAGTTTCGGCGCCTGCAGCCCACACTGGGCCAGGTGGCTGGCTGAGTCACTTGCTGCAGGCTCTGTGCCCTGCAGGCTCTGTGTGTGCTGCAGGCTCTGCTGGGAATTTGAGGCTGAGGGGTCTGTGAGCTAAGTTCCATCTTACTGGTTTATCAGAGAGGCTCTGTCAAAATGATCCCCTTGTTAAATGGTTTCTGAGGCCAGGAAAGCTCAGTTGTCCTCACACCAGAAGGAGGCCCGAGTATACGGAGGTCCCAGCATCCTACAGGGCTGTGCTAAGAGCCCTGGAAGGCCACCACAGCGGTCCCCTCCATTGTGAGCCTTATTTCAATTAAATTTCCCATTGTCTAATTTGAGTCCAGCTGTGTTAGATGGATAGCAATCACAGTCATGTGAGAGCATCAGCTCCTCTCAGACAAGGGGAACACACAGGTGAGGAGGACGCAGGAGTCCTTTGTCAGAGCTGACAACCCCTCAAGGCCTTGCTTAAAAATACAGTATTAGTCTAATTGAGTAATTAGTGCAATTTCCTGCTTGCTTTTCATTCTCACGACTGAGCTGTGATTAGGAGGCTGTGATTATAGATTCTGGTTCTGGCCGGAATTTTGAATTGGCATTAATTGAATTGCTAGCTGACTGACATCCATTCTCTTTAATTGCGCGAACAAAAGACCTCAGGTAAGGATGAGGTGCATGAAGTCACGGGAGAAGAGCCCTGTTAATTTTTATGGTCTGTGATCGGAGCTGTGATAAGGGACTAAGGAATAAATTGTGCTCTTTGTCATGGCAACCAGCTTCTGAAAAGCCAACTGAAAATTGCCTGTGCTTAGGTGGTTACTGCTGCTGGTAAGATTTGCCTTAACAGTACTATTTTCTAACCACTAAAGAAAAAAAAAGGAAAAAGGAAAAGAGAAAAAAAGCCCGCCCACAGTATTTCTAGCATGAGGGCTGTGTTTGTAAGAGAAGTAAACGTAATAAATATCTCATGGAGACATATGGAAAAATAACTCAGTCAACCCAGCTCTGTTTCAGAATGTGTTTATTCTTCTCTACTTGATTTCCAAAGTGCAACGTTTTCCAATGCTTTAGAAATCAAACAAACCAGGGATATTGTTCAGATGTCAAGCTGTGCCCAATTTTCCACAAGATTCGAGAATCTTGTACAAAACTCAGCCAACGTACACATAGCTTTAATGAGAAGCCTGTCATGTTTCCCCATAAATTCATTGCCTGAGAACTTAGTTCAGCCTTTTGCTAATGCCAAAATGCACTGGCTTTGTATTTTCTTTGCAGAATAGATAGAAAAATGCAATTTTTTCCACATTCGGCTTTCCCCTAGCATGGACAAGATTTTCAGTCATCTTTGACATTCCTAAGGAAAGTATTTTCCTCGGCAGCAAAGTTCTGGTTTGCCGCTTTAACACGGGCTAGTCAGGAGGGCAGACCTCCTGACCCAATTCTGATTTGAAAGTAAAGGGCAGTTTCCTCTCGTTCCCTCCTGCATTCCCACCAATGGACAGTAGTGTTGGGAAGTGTATGGCCGTGCAAAGCTGGCTTAGCTGGCTTAGTCAGCCTCGCTGCATTCGCTGGCGTGGTCCATGTGCCTCTCCACAGCACTTTGCCCCGTTGGCAGAGACCGATCTGAATCTGCACTCAGTGTTACTCTCCGACGCTGTTGCTTCCTGACATTCCGCTTTACCAGTTTCTTCATTAGATTATTTGACATGTATTATTTAAATGATCACTGATACTCTGTGCAATTATGAATGTTGAAGATTAAAGAACGTAGTTACTAATTTGTCGTTTGCTATTAATGTGCTGAAACCTGCCAACTTCTCTCTTCCTCTCTGTCAGAATGATTTGGGGGAGCCCCAGGAGACTAGAGTGATTTGAAAGCGTACCTCTTTTTACTGCATTTCCCAGAAAGGCGTATGCTCTTTGCATCAATGAATCTGGAAATCATTCCAGTTTAGAGCAAGAGAGCATAGCTCTCTAGTCAGGAGCCTGTGTTTTTCCTGGAACTCGGGCAGGGACAGATTGCTACCTTGGACGACTGTCTTACAGCTTTCGTGCCCGGCGTGTTGGGGGCTGGCTTGTTCCCCTGGCTGGAGGTCTGTGCACTCCACGAGGAAGCTCCTTGATAATGTATGATGGCCTTCCCTCTGCCCAGTATCTCAGAGGGGATATGGGTTTAAGAAAGAGAGGCCATTTAGGGGTACTTATTTAAGAGGCCAGGCAGGAAGGAAGCCAGGAAACAAAGGAGGGAAGATAGAAAAGAGGCAGGAAGTGGCCTGAGAGCGAGGAAGGAAAAAGCTACACTGTTCATTCAAAAGCGGGAACATCCTGGGCTGTAACATCAGGCTGGGTCTGTTGAAATCTGTGGCTTGAGTAAATAGCCTAAAAGTAATTTTCTTTTTCTCTCTCTCTCTCTGTGGTGGAAAGCCAGAGCCGGCAGTCATATTGGACTTGATATAAACAGGAATTAGAATAAATAATGTCCGTTAGTTGCTCAGGGAGTTTTTCCTGTGGTGCTGTTTAAATTATACAGAACTTAAGACATTAAGCTACTCAAAAGCTAACAGAACAAAACAAAACCCCCCTCTTCTCCGATTCCCTTGTGGGGTATAAGTTGTCAGAATCCGGGGTTGGAAGAAGTATGTCAGTGATTTTTCATTCCTGCCAGGTTGTTTACTGGCTGAGAATCTGTCTTTTCTGTTGTCTGACATGTTTAAGGGAATAACTAATTTCAGTCCACCTGGACGTAAATCCATGACGACCTCTTCCAGCTCGAGCCTGAAGATAAGCAGCCATTAAGAACATTTGACAAACTGTTGAATGTCTTTAGTGTGCCTGTATGGTCTTCAAGATTCTTTCAAATATCCAAGTCCCGTAACTTCTCTCTCCAAAACAAACCCAGAACCATGTGGATTATAATTCATCAATTAAATTATGTGAATATGTTGAGTACTTAGACGTAATTCAATTATTTTTTATAAACAAGGATATTTCTCATGGAAAAAGCAATGAACAAGGCCCAATGTGCTTCCCAGTGTTCAAAATAAATTTAGGTGGTTGAATTTTCCTAAACTCGTAGTAATTATTGAGATCAGGGGCTGGGGATGGTTCACTGGGGAAAGTGCTCACTGTGCAAACATGAGAATCTGAGCTGAGATCACTAGTACCTACATAAAAGGCCAGGCATGGTGGTCCATACCTGTAATTCCAGTGCTGGCGAGGCAAAAACAGAAGGATCCCAGGAACTTGCCAAGTCACTGAGGTCCAGGTTTGGTGGGAGACCCCATCTCCTAAAGTGAGGGTGAGAACAACTAAGGAAGATCTCTAGCCTGCATGCACACACATGAACACATCCGCAAGACATGTTTACATGCATATACCACAAACAAAAATTACTGACATTATTATAGCGTCCCTAAGTTGGACCCCAAGTCAGATATAGCATTTTAAAAATGTACCAGTAGAAGTTTATCTAGCCTGAATTCTTTTGTTTGTTTTATTTTTTTTTTCTGAGCTATATATTTTCCTCCACTCCCATCCCTTCCTCCTCCCTCCCTTTCTACCCCCTCCCATGGTCCCCACACTCCCAATTTACTCGGGAGATCTTGTCTTTTTCTACTTCCCATGTAGATTAGATCTATGATTGTCTCTCTTAGAGTCCTCATTGTTGTCTAGGTTCTCTGGGGTTGTGAATTGTAGGCTGGTTTTTCGTTGCTTTATGTCTAAAGACACTTATGAGTGAGTACATCTGCTATTTGTCTTTCTGGGTCTGGGCTACCTCACTCAATACGTTTTCTAGATCCATCCATTTGCCACCCAGCCTGAATTCTGAAAGAACGGGATTCAACACACAGTTTATGTGAGTTCACAAACCTCTTCACGGGTTCCACTGGTCCCCTCATGGCCTCATTCTGGTGCTGATGTGAAGCCCAAGTTCCTTCACCTGTACAATGTCCTGATTCCTGGTAAATTGTATCATAAACAGAGGTCACTTACTTAGGGGCCATTGATGGCTGGACCACATTCTTACAAGAATGACTTCCCTTTGAAATTTAGACAAGAAGCTGTCCCAGGGTCTGGTTCACTGACTCTGTGGCAGTGGTCCTTAAGTAAATCAACTCTCAGGACTGTGCCTGGTTGGGGCGTGGTGGCCACTCTGCTCCTCTGGAGACCCAGAGAGCTCATTATCTCTCGTCTCCTGTGCAGCTTCCTCTTCTCCGGGCATTCGCAGCCACGGTACCCAGAGAGCCGGCCTGTGAGCTGTTTTGCCTGTTGTCGCTGTTCTTTTAGTAGCCTTCACAATTGATTACAGGTAACCCGCACTGCCTCCATCTAAGGCTTGTTTGTGTTTCAAAACTGGGAAACCCCAGATAATGCCAGCTGTTCTGTTAGGCAGCATACACGGGTCTCTCCAGTATGTTTTGACGTGTTCTGTGTTCCCAGCAGTTCAGTGCGGTGGCACCCCCACTGTCAGAAGAGGAGACGGTGGTTAGACCGCTAACACTGTAATACTGACTGGATGAGAAGCTGGGACCCGACGCAAGAGTCGCAGCTCCCAAGCAAAACCCGTGGGTTCTTGCTTTGGCTTCTCAGGACAGACTCAGCCGTGCTCTTTCTTCCTGGGTGATTCCTCGGTTTACCCACGGAAATGTAACTTCTACTTGGCTTTTGGCTGCCCTTCCCCTTCATCAGTATGCCCTTGCTCTGAAAACTGCCTTCTACCTGTGCAAGACTCAACGGAGCTCTTGTAATAGCGGCTCCCGGGAGCAGTTTCTCATCTCCACTGCCCGTGTCAGGAGTCCTGTCTCCGATAACAGCGTCTTTGGGGTTGGTTGGTTGGTTTGTTTGTTTGTTCACAGACATGTCATGAGCTTTCACTTATGGAATGAGAGTTACAAAACTTGAACCAACTGTAGAAGGGGAACGTAGGCTATGCCCCTCACAGACTGAACTGTTCCCATAATAAAGCCTGCTGATATGATCGGCGTCTGATCTCTCCTTCTTTGATAATATTTCTGGTTTAGGCTGACACAGGTCTCAAGAACTGGCCAGTGGCCCCAGGCCTGTGTTTCATGGGGAAACAGAGGCACAGCTCCTTGCTGCAGCCCGAGTCAGCAGAAGCCTGACTTCACCGTGTTCTTCTCAAGCTGCAGCTGGCACCGTGGCTGTGCTTAAGAGGGGACTTTTAATTTTCTCCTTTTACTTTGGCAATAAACACTTGGCTGTCTCCATCTCTGGGGTTTTTAGATGATGCTCACAGTTTGAGTTGCCAAATGAATGCGGATCCTGAAAGCTTCGGGGAAGAATTCATTACTCTTTGACGGGTTCTCAGGTTTGATGATGCTCCGTGCTTTTCCCAGAGCTCTTCTTGGCCCGGACACTGCAAACACTGTGGCTGTTCATCTCAAGTTCCTCCAGGCAACATCTGGGGCTTAGCATGTCCACAAAATGATGTTTCCCCAGCCCTCCAAGCGGGAGCCCCTGAGTACCTTCCAATCCACCCAGTCCCTCTTGCCCCTGCAGAACGGTTGCCAGGTGATGAATAACTGCCCTGGGGAGGGATAGGTGAAGTCATTTCTGGACTGTAGTCAATAACACTTTAGCTTCGGGCCGAAGCCAGAAAACTAAATACCCCTATCTAAGTGTTAATTCAAGAGACTACCTGAAGAGTTCTCGTGAAGAAGCAATGGCCCCTGGGCTTCACTGAGAACCACCTGTAATGGCCTAAGCGAGACGTGAAATGAGGTCACTTGAAATAAAGCCCTAAGAGGGGCCCTGGAGACTTGACATTAACATAATACAATCCCCAGATTGCAATGGGAACTGAATGTGAGCAGAAAGGGCTCTTGGGAGTCTCCGCCAGAGCTACAGCGGAGGACTTAAAATATGTCCCAACTGGGAACCTCTCTAGTCTCAGCCTTGTTTGTAACACAGGTATCCGGAACATAAATCTAAATCTAAACCAGGGAAAGTTAGTGAAATGTGACACTGCTGGACCAGAAGGTCGGAGTTTAGACAAATTATCTAAAAGGAACTGAGCAAAGACTAAGGTGGCCATTCCGATGTTTGATGTTGGTAAGCTGGCGTTAAGTAACTTCACACAGAGGTTTCTCACCTGGTGTGCTTCAGCTGGCCCTCGCCGCCCCTGACTGTAGAACCACCACCTCTACCCAAGGCACCACAGTTGTTACTGGGGGTGTGTCCTGTGTGTGTGTGTGTTTTAGACAAAATGATATTTCTAACAGACTATTTTGTAGCTAACTTTGTATAGAAACAACTATTGGTATATAAATCATATACCCTGCAACTCAGCTCTTTGAAGAATGCAACCATTTTAGTAAATTTACAGAACTGTTCAACCGTCAACACGATCCAGTTTTAAACATTTCCACCTTGTAGCCAACCTCTTCCCCTTAGTGCGCGGTGAACAGTGTCTCCAGGTGAACACAGACCTGTGTGGTCTCATGACACCCTGCCGTGTGGCTGTGGCACACCAGTACCAACACCGAGCCTTATGAAGGCTCCTTTTGACGCACTTGGCTCCTTTGCTGTTCCAGTCTTGCAATACAGTCCAAATATTTTCATAAATTCCTTCAAATGGATTTGCCCCGTCAAAGAGGTACTATATTTAATCCTAAAAGTCAAATTGCCAAATGCACAGACAGTTCTCTTCCCCTCAGCAGCACGGGCTTTGTTTATTTCCTCATGCCCTTGATAGCACTGCCTGGCCAGTCTTTTGTTGTCCAGCTATCTGATGAAAGAAATATGTTTTCCTTTAATATACAAGAATTCACTGAGGATCAGTATCTTTCATGTTTTATTGGCTTTTTTTTTTTAATCTCTTCTTTGAGGAGATGGCTGCTTGTCTTTTGAAATGTTAGTTCTTTTCTTTCAGTCTTTTTTGTTTACTTTTATGCTCTCGAGGTTATTAACACTTATCTTCATTTAAGCAGTACTAGTTTCTAAATTTGTTATAGTTTTATAAGGTTATATAATTTGTACCTATGGATTTGTAACTCAGTGAATAGCATAAAGTTCTTCTCACATCTGAATATCTTTAAGTGTTAATAAGTGCCATAGCTTGCTGGGAGATGGTGGTGCACGCCTTTAGTCCAAGCACTCAGGAAGCAGAGACAGGCGCATCTCTGTGAGTTCGAGGCCACCCTGGTATGCAAAGCAAGTTCTAGGACAGCCAGGGCTACACAGAGAGTCAGTATTTGTCTGTCTGTCCCTTCTCCTCCTCTTCTTCTCTCTCTCCTTTGTTCTCTCTCTCTCTCTCTTTTTCTCTCCCTCCCTCCCTCAATAAAAGTAAGAGCTCTCTGAACAATTACTAGGAACCTGTATTCTAAACTCTGTGATGTTGGAGATGGAAAGCCCCTTACTAGCAGGGAGGGCACGGTTTATTTTAAATTAAGGAGTTATTTGTAAGATAAGTCATCATCCTAACCTAATATTATTTTTAACTAGTCTTTATTAAGCTGGTGACCAAACTCTCCATTACAGTACAGCCTTGGCTCTTCTACAGTCTTGTCACATGGCTGAAAGCGAAATACTTTTCAAAAGATAAAGGAGTCTTACCAAATCTTCAGTCTAAAATACCTTTTTGTTGTTGTTTGAGACAGGGTCTTTCTAAGTAGCCTGAGGCTGGGTCCAAACTCAAATCCCTCTGCCTCTGCCTCCCTTGTGCTGGAACTGCAGGACTGTGCCACTGTGCCTGGCTGGGATGACCTTGTCACCTTGTCTCCCAGTCTCTTAGTACACAGACATTTATGTGTAATCAGCTTTGTTCTAATTTTTAGAATATTTGGTAGGAAAAAAAAAACAGTATTGAAATAGAACTCTTAAGATAAAAGGCTTTTTGACCTTCAAGCCATTTTCTGTGGAAAAGGCAAGACTTGACTCGGGTGCTAGAAGCATCTTGGAATCTAAGTGACAGGAAGAGGGACAAGACCCCAATCTCGCCCCAGCCTGTCTACCTGCATCCTTTGGTATCAGTGTCCCCAGCCCACATTCACACTCAGGTACACAGAGGAAACCAAGGTCAAGTCTTGCTTTACAGAAGGTGGGTAAGTCCCTGTATTGTGACGCCAGCCAGTAAATGTGCCACCGCAGGCCTGAGGGTCTCCATGCCGAGGGAGGTCAGCTTTTTGGAGAGGGGTAGGACAGGAAAATGGGCAGGTGGGGGACAGAAACAAGAGGCAGCAGAGGTGGCACACTGGGGACCTCATGGAGGATTTGGCAAACAAAATATCAGCTGCCTTCTATCCTTCCAGGCAGTGTCCCCGATACACGGCAGCTGATAAGTGTCCTTGGCTGGGCATTCAATCTTTATCGTCAGTAAATTATTTCCTTTCTCCTCAATGTTTTCTTCCAATGTAATTCCGTAGTGGGAGGTCTACACTTTGCTTCTAGTAATCTCTTTGACTAACCTGCAACATCACCTTTGGACAGCTGTGGCCACCAGGACTATTCTAGTCCATACTCTGGGCTACTGCTTTTGAAGATGAATGGCTACCACCAGCTAGACTGTTGCACATGCTAAATTCCTCTTCACCATGGGGTGCTAGGCATTCGGTTAGCAAGCTGGGGTCGTTGCCTGTACTATGCTAGGAACAGACCACCCCACTGCTCTTGAATGCAACTTCATGAGACCCTGGAATGCAAGGGAATTTAGGGGTCATCCACCCACAACATTTCCCTCGAGACTGGCAGGAACTAAATCACTTTTGTCTCAGCTAAAAAAGGCGAGCCCTCCATGTGCATCCACACTACAAGGTTCTTTTTCTTGTACAATCCAACTTTATTGGGTTGCCCGGGTGGGGCTAAGGAGAGAGGAGAGGCTGGGGGTAAAGGGTTGCTTTAATTGAGGTTTTTTGAGGCGTGGTCTATGATGGTCAGAAGGGCCAGCCATGTCTCCTCAGCTGTGGGGATGATCTGGGAGGCAGGCAGCAAGAAGCCTCTGAGCCCAGTGTCCCGCAGCTCAAAGGTGAAAGAATACTTGATGCCCTGGCTGTAGGTCCAGTCGATAGTGTTGCCACTGGCTTGATCTGGGGCAGGAACAAAGACAAGAGGCGAGTGTAAGGGCTGATCAGCCTTACAGGTATCTACGTGGACTGGGTTAGCACCCAAAGTCCAGGCCTTCTGTGATGCCAAATAGCGTCTGTGTCTTCTGGGGGCTGTAACTGACACACAGTGAGGCTTCCAGGAAACCCTTGCTGGGTCTAAACCCAAGAGACCGACATCCGGCAGTAATTGTCCTGTTCACTGAGGGGGCTGCCAAAAGTCTGTAATTGCAAAAACCTATCTGAAAACTGTCTTCACCCAACAGTCACCTCAGTGACACCTCTAAATATGCCAGAGCCCCATGCGTGGGGTAACCAGGAATTGATCTCCAGGGACTCTGGCCTGCAGAGGAAAGTGCAAAGAGTCTTCGGCAAGGCAAAGCCTCCTGTCTGTCTGTCTTCTGCAAGCGCAATCTCCCAGGTTTCCAGTACACACTGGCTGACAAAACTGCTTTTGTTGAACTGGGCTGTGGGAAAGGGAGGCGGGCTGCAAATCAGAATTTCACCGCAGAACACTAAATGCAGCAAAATCGTTGGATGCAGACTAGAAACCATCTCCAAAGAAAGCCTGAGATCCCAAACAAGTTCTGCTTTGGGTAAGATTGCAGCCCACTCCCCACCTAAGACCTGCGCCCCCTGGCAAGAGCGCATGCTCAGCGGGTGGAGCCGGTGCGCAGCTCTCTCACCTTGGCACCTGGGTCCCGCTTTGCTTGCCAGGCAAAAATTTTGATGCACAAAATTCCCCAAACACCCCACACCACATCACACAGCACAGCCTTTACTCTAGAAAGTTCTTCTGCCTGAAGGCCTATTACCTAGACAGATGGCCTGTCCTGGCTCCTCTTCGTTTCCTTCACCACCAGCCCAAATTCCTCTCTGTCTACAAGTCTGCCTCCTACCCTGGTATTCGGCCTCCACCCTAGTACCCCTGATGCCTCAGGGCTGCTCGCACCGTCTTCCTGCTTCTCTCACCAAATCCACTGTGGCTTCTAAGCACAGGGCCAGTCTCCCTGCCTAGAACGTGTTTGCTCCTCTTATTCGAAGCCATACTCCAAGCACGCAGACAAGGCCTGGGGCAGAGCAGGTGCCGAGTAAACACACTAACTGTATTCCCAGTGCGTGTAGCAAAAACCCTCCCAGGGGCATCTCATGTATCATGGAAGGAAGGGGTGGAAAGGCGTTTCTTAAACAGACTTTTATGGTGGCCTATAAAGCCCATCAGAGTTCCACCTCATCCGTGCAGGGATCCAGATGTAGCCTCGAGATAAGAGGACAATGTGCTCAGAGGAGCCTCCTAAACAGTGTCAGGAAAGACGGGGTTCATAGCAAGAGACAGCACTGCCCACCCTCCGGAAGGGTTCAGCCAGCAACTCCGAGATCTGAGCACCCTAGGCAAGAGGAGCCAGCTCCTGTTGGTTCCTGGGCCACCAGTGACTTACAGATTGTATCAATGATGCTGCCGTACTTGTACTTGGTCCCATACAGAGATGTCAAGGCCGTCACAGCAGACTTAGCTAGCTCATCCTGGAAAACAGATCCAGCAGTGCCAGTCAGGGCCGGGCTAGCCCAAGTACTGTCAGGGTGACCCAGGGCACCAGCATAATCGGGCCCCTGACGGAGGACATGGAGCCTGCCCTTCAGGTCAGCCCTAGACTATGACAGCCGCGTGTTCCCTCTGTCTCCACTCCAGTGGAGTCCACAGATTCAGGGCCTAGCTTTGCCTCTTGCTCTGTCATGTGACAGAAGTGACAACCACACCGTGCTTCTGTTTCCCAGCAAATAGAGCAGATCTACCTTGCCCGTCAACACAAATCATCCAGACGTCCCAAATCATCAGGAGACTGGGGAAAGGGGAGCACCGGGTACCTTGGTAGGCCCTTATCCCTTCATCACTCTGAGGGGTGAAACCCAGGTTCCTAAAAGTGGGGGCACAGAAGGAGCCCGGACAAAAGGCAATCGGGGTTATCACCCACCAGCTCGTCCTTGTTAGGTACTGCTTCCGATTTGTAGCCATAAGGATAGAGAAGGAGCTGGGAGTAGCTGTGGATGGAGATGAAGGCCTTGATTTTTCCATGGCTTTTCACAAAGTCCACGATGGACTTGACCTCTACTTCAGAGTTGGCGGACTTGCCGTGGTAAGTGTCTGAGCAGGGGTTGCTACTAGCTCCGGACACTGTGGGAAGGCAGAGGACACAGCTTCAGAACCAAGTGGCGAGGCTTCTGCTACATCCATGGCTTCCGGTACATTTCATGGAGTTATGTTCAAGTGGGGTGCAGGGAGGCCCCCCTGGCTTGAGGAACGACCAGCCTTCCTTCATGTCATCTGGGGCCCCACCTCCTTTACTACCCAGGTTTGGGTAAAGCAGAAACCAGTTTATACAGGGGCATGGCCAAGGAGAGCAAGAGTTGATACTAAGTTCTTTTCTCCAAGAGAAGCTCTCAGACCCAAATTCCATCTAGAAGGAACTTTCTTCCTACAAACAAGGGCCCAAGTCCCTGAGTGCCACCTCCAACCCGGAGAACCCTCAGCAGAGCTAAGAACCCACACGCTTCTTCACTGCTGGGTCAAGGAAGAGGTAGGGAACCAACCAGAAAAAGAAGAGCAAGAAGGCATGTCCGTCCCATCCCCTGCCCCACAGAAATCTTACACCCAAAGCCAGCATCCCAGTTCCTGTTGGGGTCCGCCCCAACGCAGAGGGAGCCCTGTGTGCGTGATCGAGTCTTGCGCCACATGCGGTTCTGAGGAAGGAAAGAGGATGAGCCGGGGTCAGCACTGTTTCGACGCTAGCTGTGACATCTGCCACAGAATAAAAGCTGCTGTGGAAATCGGGATCAGGGCTGGGGCAAGGGTCTCAACCGAGGACAGCATTGGCTTCCACATACATTCTACAGTGTCGAGAGGTGTACTGTGTTGTTACGAATGAAGGAGAGTTGTAGTGAAATCTATTGGGTAAGTGAAGAGGCTATTCAATACCTGCCACACACATAGTCCCAACAACAAAGAATCTTCAATCTAAGATGACAATCGTGCCCTAGACTGACAGTTCCAGTTCCATGAGGGCAAGCCTGATTGCCCTTCCTCCACTGGGGGTGGGGGGTGTCTACTCATGGGGTTCAAAGGTACATCCTACTGTCCTAGGGAACAAGCGGTAGTCTGTACCGTTTTGTGGGTATATACAAAACCATCAGGGTTGGTGACAATCTCCAGGAAGATGTCCATTTTGTCAAGAATGGCCTTGAGGGTTGCGTCCTTTTCATAGTCTGTAGTGATCTGGTGGGAGGAGGAGAAGGTAGAGGTCGGCCATGTTGGTACAATGGACACATTCCCTGGCCTCCCTTTGTGGTCATTGCTTCTGAAGTGCAGTCTCCTATGGTCTGTGAACACCAGTTCCCCAGCAAGCAAGAGCCTCATCCCCCCCCCCCCAGACTTACCTTTTTGGCGAACCAGACCCCACTAGCCTGGGTGACCCATTCCCGGGAGTGGATGCCGGTGTCGATCCAGGCGGCTGGGCGACCGGTTCCTCCAGTGCTGAACTGGAGAGGAGGCAAGGAAATGGGCAAAGGGCAACTTTCCATCCAGGCCTCAGTTCATCCCCTGCAAAGGAACTCGCCTGGCCCCGAAGCCACCAGCTCTCTGTATACCTAACGTTGAGGGAGGCTGTCTTGGGGACCATCCGTTACGGATTTATGGGGTCAGGGGCCAGACAGCGACCCTACAGAGCTTGGGTTCCTGACTTCCAAGCCCTGACCCTATCCCGATGCTCCGACAGTCCACTGTGGAAGGTCACCAGGGAAACACTTTATCAGCCCAGATGCCACAATACTTCTCATATGGCAACACTTGATTGGTAACACTCGGGTGACCTCAAACTTTGTCTATGTGCATGACCACCTAGGCCGGCATGGACGCTCAGACCTTCCCAAGTGTCTGCACAGGGATCGTGTAGAGCAACATTCCATTACGCGTCTAGGAGACTTGATCTACACCCTTATATGGAGGTTCACGGGGTGGGGTGGGGGTCATTTTTACATGTGTGCCCTTGTCTACATGGGGGCTTCTCTTACCTTCAGGACATAAATGGGGCGGCCCTCATAAGTGTTGCCAATCTGGATCTTGCTTACAAGCTGTGGGTTCTCTGTCACCAGCTGGTCTATGAATTCATAGATCTGAGATGGGAAAGGAGAAAAGGAGAGACGGAGAGACTTAATGGCTTCTGGGAATCCAGACGCCTCCCTCCGCAGCCCCGTCACGCTGTGTCGTCACAACTGACCACAGTGGCCACACAGAAACACTAGGGGTTACCCACAGCAGATCAGCCTTGACCCTGGCCTGCGTTCTGCCAACCATGAAGAAAAGTGTGGAGCTATGGATAGAATCGTCCAGGCCCTCTTCACCTCATCCAGTGTGTGGTAGGTGGCGTAGTTGAAGGTATCGGTAGTCAGGGCCCTGGCCCGGAAGGCAGACATCTGCTCCTGTTCCTCATCCAGCAGTGACTGAACATCTTCAATCATGATTTCATAGCTAATATCATGAGACTCCAAGAAGACTTTGACAGACTGGACGCTGGGGAAGGGCACTCGGACATCGATGGGGAGTCCAGGCCGGACAGGGTCCCGCCAGAAGTCCAACTAGGAAGGACAGGAGCCAGCACTGTTAGAGTGGGCTAGAGGCACCAACCAGGGCCTTAGAGCGGGAGAGCTGGAGAAGGAACGTTGTCACTAGGAGCTCCACGTAGCTGGGGGTGACGCATGGGCATTGGGAGCAGAAAAAGAATGGGGAAGCTTGGGAAGTGGACAAGCTTGTGGTCAGGAAATGGTCAGAAGGGAGAGGCTCTGAGGGAACAAGGCAGACAGAGGAAGTGGGAAAGGGGTCTTGGAATGTCATCAGATTCTCAAGGGCACCAAGATCCGGATCTGGGCTCTGAAGTCATTTCTCAACAGACCTGTCTCATGGCTCTTTACTGGGAGGCTAGACGGACATGGGAAGCAGTGGGGACCCGAGGTGCTCCTGTAGGTCCCCAGGGAGCCCCGCACTGTATCTCTAACCTGCAAATGCTCCAAGCTCTCCAGCTCCTTCACTTTCTGCACCTGGGCTTCATCAGCAGCAGAGATCCGGAGAACCTGGTGCCTGGGTAGAGCAGAAGGGGCCCTGAAAACTGAAGGTACCCCAACACTTCCCAGGCTGCGCTCGTAGAGACAAAGGGGGGTCTGAGCAATGGGAGACCTGAACTTCTTCACGTCTTTTCTCCCTGTCTTTGAAAGCTGCTAGACGTCTGTGCTGGCCCCATCATGATTTAGACTGGCTTCCCAACCAGACCTCTTCCACCTAAAAATTCCTTCTCAGGGCTCAACTTCTTTCAGGACCCAGAAGAAGTTGGGCTCTTCCGAGCCCTGCCCTCCCCATCAGGTCTCAGACTCAGGGTGCTGTCAGACTGTCTTCTCTGGCTGTGTGTCTGTCTGCCCCTTCCAGACACCGACTTGGGGAGCCCTTTCATCACCCTCCAGGACACCGCCTTCCTCCCCACATCCCTACCCCACAAAGATCTCAGTGCCAAAAACTGCCTCCAGCAGCACACTCAAAATCAGTAGCCTCCGCATGTTGAGAAGGTCGGGCGGGCTGAGGCCCAGCCTGAGGTCAGAGGCCTTTTAAATGCTGACAGAGGTCCCTGCAGACTGTCCCTCACACCTGGACCCAGTCCCACGGGGAGGGAGAAGTGGGAGTTCCAAACCGTGCCGCCCACTCGCTCTTCCTGATAACGTGGCAGGGAACGAGGCAGGTGGAGTGATAAGCTCGCCTTTCACCCTTGACCGCGAGGGTCAGCTGGGCCTGAAGTCTCCCAGCTGGGACTACTCGTCGGGCTTCCCACAGCCCCAGGTACCTTATTGTTAGCACACTCCATCTAAACCAAGAACAGACATATTTGCATTTTTCCACAGGATTTATTGGATAGCAATAAATGCCCAGGTTGCATCATTGGCTTCAATTCACCAACTATGGATTTCACTTGATATTCATGGCCATTGGCAAACACAGAGTCTTCCTGGTTGCTGATATTAGCTCTGTGACCACACATTACATTTCACACGATACTAGGGAGATGCCCCCAAAGAGTTAAAGGGCTTCTGCGTCCAGAGGGGCCTTAGTAAAGGCAGGATCGGATGCAGGTGGTGAGATTAGATATTGATGTCGCTAACACTGTTACAGAGCTGTTCAGGCAAAGGGCTGCCAAGCGCTGAGCCGCATCAAGGTCCTGAGCTAGCTCTAAGCTTTCGGAGTCCAAATAATGAAAGGGAGGTTGGCCATGTCAAGCACGGAGATCATGTTGAACAGGAAGTCCAGAAAGAGACTCAATAGTTTGTTTCCTGCCCCTACCACAACGCATGTCCATGATGATCAGGTGATGGCCGTGAGTACCACCACACCCCACCCAGTATTTGGTGTCCGTCTTTATGTATGACCCAGGTGAAGGGGTTGTGTCGTTCATTGTTGTGTTTGATAAGTTAATAATCCCGTTTTTGTTGGTTTGTTTTTGGGTTGTTTTTTTTTTTCTGATAGCTTTGAAATACCCATGAGGCCAGCTGTTCCTGATTTAAGTTGGTAAAGTTTCTAGGTGGTAATATTTTGTGTAAATAAGTTATTTTTTCAGCCCGTGTCTTATGGCTTGTGACAGACAGGTGAATGTCACGTACAGACACGAACAAAATGCAAACGCATCCTGCCTCAACCCCCGCACTCATAATGGCACCTTGCTGGGTTTGTGTTGGTTGTATGTTTGTGCCTGCGGAGGCCCAAGTATCATCTCAGGTGCACACCTTTGCTCGTTATTTTTAATCTGTTTATATTCTTTTTCCTCCCTCAAAAGTTGCAGCTCAGCTGGGCCTAGTTCCAAGGAGGGCCAACTAATTCCATTTTTTCCCCCATTCGAGATTTAAGTTCCTTTTCTGCTACCTGTGACCAAAATAAAAGATACTTCAAAGAAGTTCTCTAACTTCAGAAGAGAAAAAAAATGACGTGGGAGGGTGTGCCCACTGAGTGGGTGACCATGATGACCTCTGTGGGCTCTCCAGATGGGACAGGTAAAAACAGGACTCTTGGATTTCCTTTTCACTTTAAAATCAAGCCATGGAAACATGCTTAGGAATGGTGAAGAGAACTCTATCAGGACCATGGGGCGGTCAGAAGTCACTAAGGGTGGCCAGGGCAGTGTAGGTTGGGGCCACACATTTTCCTAAGGCTTTGGTGTGGCTTGAGCTTGTGTGGGAGTTTGGGATAAGGTCCCATCCACACCCTGCTTCAGTTTTGCCTTAAACTGCTCTGTGAAGCCCACGTGTTACCAAGCTGTCCCTGTACAATGGCTAGTGGCATGTATTTCCATAAGTGAGGACAGACCTTACGTCTGGAGTAAGGGCCCTCTGAAGAGAGACATTCCAGTGTCTAGGGTCTTTAGGGAATGTCACATCAAAGCCCAAATTTTTGCTTGTGACAAAGAAATAGGTAGGGATGCACTCCCATGAAAAGTTGGGGCGACAGAGTGCGTCTACTGAGCCTAAAGGAGGGTCAGGGACTCTTGTCCCCAGCATCAAAAGCTCAGAGAGAGCAGATGTGATCTGTTTCCTCGTGAAGGACTCGAACGTCAACACCACATCCGGCTTTCCTGTTTTCTATAGTGTATTTCCCGTTTGCATCCCAAGTCCAGTTTTATGAACATTTCCCCTGTGGTCTTCCCTCTGCTTCAGGAAGTCGAGGGAGGTGGGCTAGGAGATGGGGAAAAGGATGAGAACCACAGAGCCTAGCTATGCTTGGTAAAACAGAAGGCCAATTGCAGACCAGGGCAAAAAGCTAGCAAGATGCTGGCCCAGCCCAAGGGTTTTGAGGCTATGCCATTATTTCTAAGGGCTGTGGCTAATACTCACTTTGGAAGGCTAAGTAGGTTTGCGTTGTTCACTATTAGCCTGTCTCTCGTGCTGAAGATGGGACAGGCCTGGCCCAATTCAGTCAGTTTATGGGTGTGGGAAGGCAAGGAAAAAAGAGGCTGGCAGTGTAGCACTAACCAGGGACCCTTGGGAAACGGGACAGTCGGTGGCAGAACTCATCATGGCGGTCGCCTAGGAAAAGGATGTCGCCTGGGAACATTTTATAGGCACCACCTCAACCCTTGTTCCAACAGTCCTGGGACCACGCTGGGATCAGACGGCAGAGAAAGTTCTACTGGGAAAATGGGGAACGGACAGTGGTGTACAGATCTATACAGTTGTCTGTCTCTCTGGTTCTCAGACTCAGAGTCTTTGGGACAGTTTTCAGACAATGGTAACATGTTTCATGGCTCCATGCGGTCTGGCCTGCCTGTGGCGTGCCTCTCTTCCTATTCTGCACAGAGCCCCTGGTTTTTCTCGATGGCCCCTCCAGGCCGGCTCAGATGCACTTCAAGGCCCAGTGTTCCCTGGACTCTCTCACGCCTGCCCCTTCTGATGGCCCCAGTCTTCCTGCTTTTCTAAAGGAGTATTTGAAATCTTAGCTTTTTTTTTTTTTTTCTGTAGTCGGTTTCTCTGCATTCCTGTCTCTCTGGAATGGTCAGAGGGGAGAGGAAGAGGCTGGGAATGGAAACAGCACCTGGCAGTCCTCCTGAATAGGGGCATTGGCCCTTCACCCTGGGCCTCTGCCGCTGGCCGGCCTCACACGAGCCGCGCACATTCCAAACTGGAGGGCGGGTTTGTTTTCTTAAGAAAGCAATAACTGTGCACATTCACTGTGGTTCTTATGGTTTTCCATAAATATAATCGCTCTTTCTCCTTCAGTTTTTTCAATTTTTTTTTCACTTTCAAATAAATGCTCATAAATTTTATGGGTGAAAAGGACGAAAAAACATACCTAAAAGGAACAGCTTGTTGGAAAAAGGAAGAAAGGGAGGGAAAGATGTAGAAAACCCAAGGTTCTGTTTAGCTTTACATAGTCAAGAAAACGGGAGGGGAACATTTCAGGTTTAAGAGAAATCTTAAGAGAATTTTTCTAGCCCCATAGCGTCTGAGTCTTAAGCTCTTGGTCAACGCACTGAAGCCCTGGCCATTACCTCCCTGATCTTGCTGGGACCTGGTGGGACCTCAGTCCTAGGCAAAGCAACCACCAGCTGAGACCACACCACCTCCTGGAGTTAGTAGTCTCTCAGCCGTGAGGGTCATGCGACCCTTGTGCAAACCTCATGATGCAGAAGCTTCCGTCTTCATGAAGTCTTTATGAAGCCCCAGGATGAAGGGGATGGGTTAGAACATCTGGGAACTTGTAGGGCTTTTCAGTTAACTAGAACAAGAAGTTGGTTCTGAGGCCCTTCCCACGCTCTCTTCCCCCATAGATGCTGTCACAGATTCTATTGGGTGTCTTTCCAATATCTGTCCTTCCTTCCTCCTTATCGGAACTCTGCTTTTATTTGAAGCAGTGATGTGACCAGCTGCGGAGCAAGTTCCCAGCCTCCGTTGTAAGCTGGGCGGCGCCACATGGCGCTGCTCCAAGTCGTGAGATAGGAATTTGAGCCCACAGACAAGCCGATGCAGTAGCTCACACTTTTACCCCCTGCTCTTCCGGCCTGAAATTCAGATCTAGGTTAGGGGTAAATAGCACCGTCTAGAAAACAGACATCAAAATCCAACCATGCTCCCCGTAAAACCACTGACAGTGGTCTCACAAAACGCTAATGGGGCTGAAAATTTCCAGTCATCTAATATCACTGTAGCCACCATAAAGACTGGAATGCAAGCATGTCGCTCTGGCGTTTGTGGGGACGGCGGCATACTCAAGCCTCTTCTGCTTCCAGGCGTACCAAAATGTCATGCAGACTGCTACACATGCCACATGTCCCTTGAGGAAACACCTGTGTCCTGGGTTCTATGTGTACCCACCTATGGTTTTTATTGTCGTTTTAGAATGTACTTGTGGTGGGTTGAACGAGAAATGTCCTCCACAGGCTCATATATGTGAACATGTGGTCACCTCGTTGGTGGCAGTTTAGGAAGGCTGTGGGGTCTTTGGGAGATGGAGCCTTGCTGGGGGACCTACATTGCTGGGGGTGGACTTGAAGAACCTCTCCCCACTTCCGGTTCTTTCTCTCTGGTTTGTGTTGCAGTTGACAATATGAGCGGTCAGCTTCCTGCTCCAGCCTCCTGCTGCCAGGCCTTCCCTCCATTCTGGACTCTCCCTCTGGAACCATGAGCTCAGATACTCTTCTGTAAATTGGCTTTAGTCGTGATATTTTATCCCGGCAACAAAGGGAGCTCATACAGTCCTGTTTCTTAATCAAAAAAAAAAAAAAAAAAAAAAACTAGAGTATAGCAGACAGGTTACTCCAGAGACAGCCTTGTGGTTTGGGGGATATTATTTCTGAAAGCGCTGGAGATCGAACCTGGGGCCTTAAACACACCAAGCAAACTCCATCACTGAACCAACATTCTAAGTTAACATCTCTTGCTTGCCACGTCTCTTGATGATGTACTTAATCTCATTTTTTCTCCATTGTGGATAGAGAGGATAGGCCCTGCCGTATGCACATACCATGAAACCTGGGTGTGCAGTGGGCTAAAGCATCTACAGCTATGTAAACACACTATGATGCTTGCTCAATGATGAAACCGCTGGTGGCTATGTCCCCACTGTTACGTTACTGTGTCTCCAATAACAAGACAGATTAGAAGGGTTTGGGTTTCCAGTGCATCAAAATAAATCACTGATCAGGTGGTTTAATCCACACACCTTTAATCCAAGCACTCAGAGGCAGGTGGATCTCTGTGAGTTCAAGGCCAGCCTGGTCTACAAAGGGAGTTTCAGGACAGTTATATATAGTTACATAGAGAGAAACCCTGTCTCAAACAAACAAAAACAGTCCCTGAGACAGCCCTGGACTGCCTCTGTTGGATGAACCCCACCTGTTTCAGCCATAGTGAGGTAAATTCTGCCACACGGTCACATATAGCAACGTGGATGGAGGTGAAGCTGAGGAGGAGAGACGCCTCCACAAATCTCAGAGCCTTTCATACGCCTGGTGCTGCCAAGAGCTAAGGGAGAGCAAACAACCCAGATGCAGGGCCTGCCTTACGGTCTCAGAGACCAGCCAAGATGAACAGGGAAACAAAATCAATTAGTTGCTAACGATCAGTGCTTCAAAGGAGATAAATGAGGCCTTGGAAAGGAAGATTATGGGAGACAATGATCTATGGGCAATGGATGGTCCTAGGGCTAAGGTTTATAAGGAAATGTTAAAGGGGAAGAGTGGGCAAAAGAACGTTCCAGAGAGGAGAAGCAGCACACGGAAGGATCTCTAGTGGGAGACCCGGAAGGGGCTGAGATGGATAAAAACCGGTTGTCTGACCTGGGTGGGGTTTTGAAATCATCATTTTTGGTTGTTGTGGTTTGGTTTGGTTGTTGTTGTCATTGTTGTTTTGGTTGATTGGTTTGGTTTGGTTTTGAGAATGAGGCCATTATAGGCCACATCCATACAAGCCCAGAGACAGAAGCAGGAGGATCTCTGTAAGTTCTAGACCAACCTGGTCTACATAATGTCTCAAAAAACAAACAAACAAACAAAACATAATAAAAGATCACCTCTAGCCATTAACATCACACAGGATGTCTTGACAACAGGCTCCTAGCATCTTCAGGGAGCTTGAGAGTGAGACATCTTCAGGGCCAGCTGCACCCTGCTTCGCTGTAGTGTGTGCCCTTTAACTGCTGTTATCTCTGAGTCTGAACCTTCTCCCAAGAATGAGGTCCTTAGCAGTTCCACCTAAGACAGCTAAGAGGAAGCCGTGCATTGAATCCCATAATGCCCTGGAGCTGTGCTTGGCCGATAGTAGGTGCTCGGAAAGAACTTAACACCACATTACTAAAAACCTACCAGCCAGAGCTCCTGCCTCCAGGACAACCCTGCTCCAGCTCCTCCTGCCCCACCCCGGAAACGCAGGTTACCTGTCAAGATGAAATCCTAATACCTTCAGGATGTGCAAGCCTCCACGATTGGACAAATAATGACAGAAGTTTCAGATTTACACAAACCAGGTTCTGGATGACTTTGTAATGCTTTTTAAATGCTCTGAAACAGCTTCCCTTATCTTAAAAATGAGCTTATTGAGTCAGGGATAAATAGTTCACAAGGTGCTGAGACAGGAGGATTGTCATGAGTTCCAGGACCAGCTTGAACTACAGTGTGAGATTCTGCTTCAAAAATAATTTTGTAATTTAAAAATGAGTTTATTAATACCAGTAATGTACCCTCCCATGAAGATAAAATGAAAATATTTGTGTAGGGGTATAACCACACTTGAGTGTGCAGAAGTAGAACCCGTTTTATTTATCTCCAGCTCATATGAATGTAGCCTGTTACCCTGTATTTCCACTAACAGAAAACTTTGGGTTGGAAATTCCAACTTGATTAAATCACTTCCGGCTTTAAAAACACCTCAGTTTCTTGTGAAAATTTTAGCTAGAATGTTCTGTCCTCCTCCACTGCTGGTTCTTCCCCTTTAGGTAATCCAGCTTCTTGAGGAGTTAAATGCCCTGACTTCCCTGGGACGTTCCAGCTGGTCCTCTGCATGTCCATCTAATGACAATATGCCATCGTGTTACAGGCTGGCCAGTCATTGGCCTTGGCCTTGTCTCTCACCTGCAGAATCTACACACACACACACACACACACACACACACACACACACACACACATGCACACACACGAACTTTTTTCCCTTTTGGTCAGAATTCTTAATAGCCACAGCTCATATAGCTGCCTCTAATACCAGCCCAGTCCCCTTAGTAATTTGCTGCTTAGGCATCACAGTGAATATGGGCCTTGTCTAGGTTCAAAATAGTGACTGTAGTTTGATCGTCTAAAATCACCTCCTTTCATGAATGGTTTCTCTTTTTGCAGGCTGTAGAGGGGCTTCTTCCTATATATTTCTGCTTTCATCCTTTTCTGTGTCACTCAGGAACTAGCTTATGGGGCATCTAGAATCTTTAACATAAACACACACACACACACACACACACACACTTGCATGGGGCCTGACTTTTGCAACCAAAAGTCTTGCTCTCAAACTAACGTTTCCGCCTCAGACTTCCACAAATATTGCCAGCCTCCATTTGATTTCTTGCTTCTAGAACATACCAGGAGGCTCTCTTCCTTGCTGCCCAATAGTAGGTGATGGGACCCCACCTCCTCCTCTCCCTGAGAAAGTCCTGCTCAGCACACCCCTAACCTGCAGTAACTGCTTGATAGCCACAAACCAAGAACTTGTTCACGTTCAGACACGGGGCCAGTGCAACCCTTTGGGGAAGCACCTCAAATGTCCCCCACCCCATCCCCGGTGTAAGAGGAAGGTGGGAGAAAGGACAAGGACCTTCTTCTTCCTGTTTAAATCAAGCCTGGTCCCCCTCTGGATTTCATTAAAATGTCAAAAACTGCTGGGACAAATGTATATTTTGATTATCCCTAGTGTTGGGGAGCAAAGAGAAGAAACAGCAGAGCTCAGGCCCCATATTTTCCTGAAGACAGTGTGTGTGTGTGTGTGTGTGTGTGTGTGTGTGTGTGTGTGTGTGTGTGTGTGTGTAGGAATGTCCCGGACACGTCAAATTGCCCTGAGGGATGTCTAAGCAGACTGTCCCTTCTGGACACTGAGCACAAAGAGGTGGCAGCCAACACTAGAGGCAACAGGCTGTTTCAAACTTACTTCTATTTTCTAAGGATCCAACAAGGGTGTGGAAGAGATGCTTAACTTGGGGTTCAGGAGGCATCCCAGACCTGCTCTGGTCTGAGTAAGGTGGCTAATAGGGGTGTCTCAGGACATGTTTCATGATGGTCCGAATGGCCATCCATGTCTCCTGGGCTGTGGGAACGATCTGTGAGGCCGGCAGCAGGAAACCGTATTGTCCAGTGTCCCGGAGCTCGAAGCTGAAGGCATACTTGATGCCGCTGTCATAGGCCCAGTCCACCGTGATCCCACTGGCTGTATCTAAAAGGAAAAGGGCAAAAATGTGCCCGGGGAAGACGAAGGTGTGACCACAGGATACAGGGGAATCCTGAGTTGAAAGTGGGGTGCTGCCGCCTACCTGGACCTGATCACATCAGACTTCCTGACTCAGACCTCATCCTGGGCCCTACCCCACCCACCCACAACCAATCTTCCCCCTTGCAGAAATAGGCCAACAGACTGAGAACCTTTCCCCTTGGGGGACTTTGAAATAGGCCAGCTACCAGGGTAGATAAAGGACTGCCTGGATACCAGCATCCACCCAGCCCGGCTAGGTCAGGGGTGCTGCTGCACCTGCCCTGCCCCAGGTACATATGGATTCACTCACAGAGGGTGGTACTGATACTACCGAAAGTGTACTCCGTCCCGTGCACCTTATGCAGAGCTTTCACTGTATCCTTGGCAAGATTGAACTGCAAATGACAGACAGAGGGTAAGAGGCCGGGGCTCCCCAACCCAACCCCTGCGTGCTCGGCAGCTGGTGAGAAATGGGAGCCCTGGAAGTTGACCATGTAGACAGTGCCATACCTCCATCTTTGAGTTTTATCACACATGAGAACAACTCTACCGATTCGTTCTATTATGGGGTCTCCCTATCACTGGTCCTTCATACTGGGAGTCAAAATCTCAATCCCCTGGGCATGCACCAGGGATGGACTTTCCTAGAGAGAGGCTTTCTGCTTTCCCACGCTCTAAACAGCCAGTCTTACCAGCTCCTCGTGGTTTGGCACAGGCTCCAGAGAGTGGCCATAAGGATACATGACCATCTGAGAGTAGCTGTGAATGGAGACCAGCGCTTTGAAGTTCCCGTGGCCTGTGATGAACTCCACAATTGCAGATACCTCTGGCTCCGACTGAGGTGCCGGCCCTCGGTACGTCTCTGAGCAGGGATTTTTGTTAGAACCATTTCCTGAAAGTAAAGTAAAGCCACCCCAATGGTCAGATGTGGCAAAACAGTGTTCACCAAACACCATTATGGCTTGCAAGTGCCTCTTGCAATTTGGTTGAGGTCATGTGACAGCTTCTGGCCAATGAAAATATGAGTAGAAATGATGTGTCCGTTGTTTCGAGACTGTTAAGGAAAGAGGTGGCGAGCCCTGGTAGGTAGCACGTGCCTTTAATTCCAGCACTGGGAAGCAGAGGCAGACCGATCTCTGTGAGTTCAAGCAAGGCCAGCCTGGTTTACAGACCGAGTCTTGGAGAACAGTCCTGGCTACATAGAGAGAACCCAGCTCAAAAGAAAGAAAGAAAGAAAGAAAGAGAGAGAGAGAGAGAGAGAGAGAGAGAGAGAGAGAGAGAGAGAAGGGAGGGAGGGAGGGAGGGAGGGAGGGAGGGAGGGAGGGACAACTCCACATTCTCTTCTCTGTGATTGAAACAAAGGACTCTTAATAGAAGCACCATGACTCAGCAACTCTGGGTTTGCAGGGAGCACCCTGGCTGATCCTTTGGCCTAAGTCCGACTGTCCACTAGAGAGGAAGGCCTGCCAGGGTAGGTGCATCCAGAAGCAACCCAGGCCTCCGATCCAACCCCAGCCCCACGTTGAACGGCAGCCCTTTGGTTGGCTCTTTTGGGGTTCATGCTAGTGAGGGCCTCAAACGCGGTATCTGGTGAAGCTTGGTCCCCAGCCACAGCCCTAGAAGTTCCATGACCTTGTGGACCAGAAAGACAGTGTGGGAAAGGCAAAATGGCTTCCCAGAGCTGCTCGAGGCTGGCCTAAGAATCACAGGAGAGGCTTTTGAGAATTTTTTTTTTTTTTTTTTTTTGAGAATTGGAGGAGAGGGCAAAGAGGTGTGTGTGTGTGTGTGTGTGTGTGTGTGTATACTCATGTGTTACTACATGCATGCCTGTGTGCATGCCTGCATGTGGGGTGGTGGTGTTACTGTTACTCAGTGACACCCCCAGGCCTGGGCTTCCATTTTTTGGTACATTGAGTTTGTTGCTTCTCTAGGACTTAGGTGCCTGGCCCATTTCCTCAGAGCCATATCATATAGTGCTGGACAGGGCTGGTCAAGATCTGTGAGTTAGCAACTCATGGGGAAGGTAAATTCCCACTTCCATCTCCCTTCTACCTCCCAGAAGGGACTGCGGCCAACATCCAAGCCCTTCTCAGAGACCAGGGATGGCCTCCGACTTCTGAAGCTTTGAGAAGGTACCAGAACAGCCTTCTTGTCCCCACGCCAACAGCAGGCTACTGCAAACTGCTCCCCAGGAGTTCAGGTAGGGGTGACACAGTGCTCTAAGGGATAGTCACCAGAGTCCCCAAAACACAACAATTAAGACAGCCTGAGAACCATGAACAGGAACTTCCCTCCTGAGTCACGTGTTCTTCCTGGCCAGAGGCAGCCCAGAGGCTGTTCTGTCAACAAAGAACGCAGCCCCTCTCGATTGGGTGGTCCTCGCCTAAGGTGGGGGACCCTGGTTAGAAGGGGGGAGCAGTCCCCCCACCCCCCGGATTGGCACTGGCCGGGCTCACAGTGGCCCTGTTTGTTGTGTCTATTGAGTTCCTGCACCTGCTCCACTTGACGAATGACAAACAGCAACAGATGAGCAGAGCGGAGAGGCCGAAAGCTTTGTCTGTGTTTGCAGCCCACGCAGGGAGAGCCGTTCCCCTGCCAACGGCCAGGTGGCCTTGCCCAAATATGGAGAAACACTTGAGGCCATTAGTTCTAGTTTGAGCTCAGCAGAATAAACTAATCGCCCCTGCCCAAACGGGAATTAGCTGCCTGCCATTCTGACGTCCACAGTCAAGGTCTTCTGAGCCTGCCTGTCTCACAAGTATCTGCTAATGGATTCGTTAGCTGTTTATTTTTCCTTCTCTAAAGATGTAATTGTGGCAAGAAGAGGTCTCGGGAAGTACACTGTGAATTATTAAAGCACTAATCTTCGGGTACTGGGATTATGGGAGCTTTTCTACCCCTGTGGGCTCTCCTACCCCCGTAACAATTTTTACATTGTGTACCTACAGATTTGATTTTACTTTATTTGTTTACAGACAGACCCACAAATGCTATTTTCTTTAAGACAGAATTTTATCTACCTCAGTATTTGTGAGTACTATCAGGTCTTAGAGCCATGGCTGCCTGCCTAGGTTAACCCTGGTCAATCTGGAGGCAGACAGGGCTAATTTTACATTCAACGATCCCTGACCACAGTGGCCACACATGGCCCTGATCCTCAGGCACCCACCACCATGTGACCTGGAGGCTTTCCTACCCATCCTTTAGACATTTCCACTGCTAACAAACTCTAAGAAGCCAGATTTACAGAGCCACAGACACCTACAATATTTTATCATTAATCTAATATCTAGAATATTCTACCATTAGCTTGGGCACCAACTTATGGATCTGTTTGTTAATAGCAGTGGTTTGGTCTCCCTTGGGGAGCCAACCCGTGTCTCCACTGTGGAGTACAGATACTGTGTCTGGGGATGAAGGCTGTGTGGATCCTGTAGATGACTCTGGCTGGTCCTGAAATCCGACCCATCCAAATTGCTACTTTACTGGGATCCTGATAGTTCCTCTGAATGGTCTTGGTTTTCCTATTTAGTCTCTGTGCCTTTGGCACATGCTGAGAGAGAAACAACCAGAAAAGCTAATCAAAGAACTCCGGAGAAAGCAGCCAAGCCAGCCATGGGATGGTAGAACTCTGCCAGGATGAGCTAGCTTGCTGGAGCCTTTCTCTGCCATGTTGAGGATTTGATGATACTTGCAATGTGTCTTCATTTTAATAGCTAAGAGTTCTCTTATAAGTTTAGCATATGGATCCACGTATCACGTATACAATCTCACCTACATTCCACAGTCAGCCTTAGCTGTGTGCTCACCTGACCCTGGCCATGACGCGCATAGACTAGCCAATGATGTTGTCTATGCCTCCCGACTCATGAGTCAACCCACCCTGACGGTATGAGAGAACCTACTGAAGACCAACCCCTCCTCCTCAAGTCCTGCCCTGGATGAAACAGATTGCCATACCTCCAAAACCTGTCTTCCAGTTCCTGTTGAGGTCTACGCCGATGCAGGAGATGCCGGGACGACTTGACTTGTTCTTCCGCCACAGGCGATTCTGAGGAAAGCCAGGGCATGCAGCCTCGTTAATTGGGCCCACTCCCAGGGATGGGATAACTGACATCCTGGCCCATGGAAAGGGAAGATGGTCCTAGTGGGGATGGAAGGAGCAAAAGGAAGGAGCTGGCAGGGACAGGATGGGTTGATACGGAGGTGGGCCCGACCGTGTGCAGACTGGATCTCCAGTGGTTCATGTGAGTGCCGGGAGAGAAAGCTAATCACACGCTACCAATGGAAGCTTCCTTGGGCAGTAGGCAGGTTCTTGGAAAAGATGGTTTTAATCCCATAGCCTTAATACCCCTGCAGTTCTCTTTTTGCCAGACAGCCTCTCTGTAGAAAGCCCCCAAAGAAGACAGCCGGAAGCCACCATGACATTTCCCTACCCCAGCACACACCCCAGGTAACCATATTAGGGATCCCACCCCCAGCTGCCCTTACCATGCTGTGGGTAAAAGCAAAGCCATCGGGGTTGGTGACAATCTCGATGAAAATGTCCATGGCATTCAATATTTTTTTCAAAACATGGTCTTTGCCATATGCACTGACAATCTGCAAGAGAGGGTGACAGTAGCGAGCCTTCCAGGTGTCCCTGGAGGTGCAGCAGGACTCTTCCACAAGAGGAGGTGGCAATGGCTCATCAAACATACACCACAGAGAACCAAACGCTTTAGTCTTAAACAATTACAAGTCAGATAGACAGACTCCCTAATCGGAAAAAGGTCAGAGCATATGATAATGTTCCAAAGGCCAAGGAAGGACCAAGAACCCTGAAGTCAGAGAAACTGACTCAAATTTTTCAACTAGAGGTCCCTTTCAATCCACAAAAATCCCCTTCCCCTGGTCCCAATCCTTTGATGCTATTCCCTAGTTGCCAGTCATAGCTGACCTTATTCGAGATCCAGATGCCAGTGGCATGGGTGATCCACTCTCGGGAGTGGATCCCAGTGTCGATCCAGACAGCCCGGCGATTTGAACCTCCAGTGCTGAACTGGGGAAAAGGATCAGACCACAAACAGAGGTATGACCAAGACAGCCACGGTGCTGTCCCTCAAGATGCTTCCTCACCGTCTGGAATGAATCCGTATGGCAGAGCACTCAAGCTGATGCAAGGAGGACACGCTGGTCCATGCACACACACTTGTGAAGAGGGAACACATACGGTGGCTTTGCCTTCCAAGAACACCAGCTGGAAGGCAAAGCCACCCAACCCGGAACACAGAATGTCCCAAGACTAAAAGTACCTTAAGACTTGTGCCTCTCATTCGGAGTGAGGTAAACCCAGACCCAGAAAGACAATGATCATATATTACTCCTAAGTGGTTTTTGAACATAAAACAAAGAAAACCAGCCTACAAATCACAATCCCAGGGAACCTAGACGGCATGAGGACCCTAAGAGAGACGTACATAGATCTAATCAACATGGGAAGTAGAAAAAGACAAGATCTCCTGAGGAAATTGGAAGCATGGGGATCTTGGGACAGGGATGAAGGGGAGGGGACAGGCAGGAGAAAAATGTAGAGCTCAATAAAAATCAATTTTAAAAAAGTAGAAGTGGACTTCATGTATGAAATTATCAGAGAATTAACTAAAATATTTTGAACAAAAGGGCAATTACTTGGAGGATTTTGTAATGAAATGTGTTTCCACTTGCAACTTAGAAAAGAGGGGCAGGAAATAAATTGAATTAGTTGACAGTGTACATGGACCCCTAAAACCTACTTATGAAACTCACAGTGCATGTTTAGAAGATTGTTACTTGACACTTGAATGAAAACTAAATTTTCCTGGTAGCTGATGATACTGTTGCAAAGCTTGGATATAATTTAGAGATGAGAGAATTAAAATGGTGATTGCCTACAACATCAAAAAAAAAAAAAAAAAAGACTAGTGTCTCAGCGGGGCAGTGGTGGCGACTTTAATCTCAGCACTCAGGAGGCAGATTGAGGTGGATCCGTGAGTTCAAGGCCAGCCTGGTCTATGAGAGAGTTCCAGGGCAGGCTCCAAAGCTACAGAGAAACCCTGTCTCGGGAAAAAAAAAAAAAAAAAAAAAAANAAAAAAAAAAAAAAAAAAAAAAAAAAAAAAAAAAAAAAAAAAAACAAAGCCTGGTGCCTCTCAGACGTTAATGGGTATGTGTTCTCATGTATGCTATGGTGCATGAGTCTGGAGAAGTGGTAAAGTTTGCATTTCTGATACATGTGCTTCCAGGTGATGAGGGGAATGATATACAAAGTCACACTTTGAGGAGCAATGCCCTTTTAGAGAGAGAGAGAGAGGACCGTGGCAATGCCTGGTGAGAGGTCAAAGCAGAGGCAAATCAAGTCATGGCAAGGTTAGGTGAGGTCATGTGACTGTCCAGAAGCATCTACCAGAGTCCTGCGAGTGCTCAGTGCCTAGCCTCCTTGACAACTGATATCAAGTCCCCACATGGTTCACACGCTGGACCACAGGCTATGGATTCTTTTCTAGGAGGATGTGCGTCCATCATGAACAAGAGCACTACAGTTTGCTCAGGCTGTGTTCAGTGGCCCCCTGAAGGGCTGGAAGGTTTCTCTAGAGCTGAGGGCCCATCTGTAGGGCTCCTAAAACCCGACACCCTCGGTCACTATCAAATGAGCCCTGGGTTCTCACTTACAGGTAAAGCAAGTTTGGCACTGCTTACAGGTAAAGGAAGGGCACTGACTCACACATGCACCCCGAGCTGAGGTGACAACTGCCACGCCACATTCCTGTCTCTTTGACAACCTTCCACTTCTTCCCGCCCAGGTCACGGCACTGCCGCCTGTCTATAGCTACAGAGGGGAGCCCCTGATTACACAAAGCTCATGGGTCTGTGGTATAGAATATGCACCTCCTTGCTATCCAGAAACTTCCACCCAGCCACTTCTTCATGAGCTCGATCTTATGATAAAGACATTCACTGTCTGATCTACTGCCTGACGCAGTAGGCTCTTACCTTCAGAACAAGAATGGACCGATTTTCAAAGCTGTTGCCAATGCGAATTTTGGAGACGAGATTAGAATGTTCAGCTGTGAAGCTGTCGATCCAATTGTATATCTGAAAGCAACGAGGTCTATCAGACTGGCAGTTAAACGGGGAGGGGGTGAGTTCCAAGCTTACCAATGGATACTGTTCATCCATCTCCCCTCCTTATTGCTTTCCCGCTTCCCCTGAGCGTCTTGAAGATCATGGCTCAAGAATTGCAAATCCCAAAGATACCCTCAGAACTAAAGGACATTGAGCTGTGGCCTGCTAGAATGCCAGGCTCCTCATGCCCATGCAGAGCTGTATTTTCACTGAGAGAACAAAGTGTGTTGAGCCCTCTCAAATCCTAGCAGGAGCTGCCATGTCTGTAATCCCAGCCCTTGAGAGGCAGAGGCAGGGGGATCAGTAATTCAAACCAACCTAGGCTACATAGGAAGGCCCCGTCTAAAAAAATAATCACGGATAAATAAATAAATTCCTAGATGTGGTCTGCATGGACCTCTCGGTTGAAAATTCATTCTCGTGCCTTGGCTTTATCCGTCTGACAGATCTCATAAACTGTGGAGCCCTGTTTTATCTTCCCTCTCCTTCTGCACTCAGCAGCTTGAAGGGAAGGGTAGTATTTTATTATTGTTGACATCCATAACAGTGACAGTGTATATTAGTTCATTTTCTTGTCCTTTCAGTACATATCAGTGAATAAACATTAGAAAGAAAACGGATTCTCCGTTACAGGTCTTATGAATTGGGAACAGGGGTGGAGGAGACCGTATCAGTAATGTCGTGTCCTGTACAGGCAAACGAGACCTGTGCCTCGAGTTTCTTTCTGGAGTGGAAGTTTCTGTACCCACTTGTCTGTTCCCCCTTAAACACATGGCTCAAATCAGCCCTAGCTGGCTGTCTCCACTACCATACATTTTTCTCCAAGTATAAGCAACTGATATTTCCACAAGTATGGCTTCCCAATGTGTCTGGATTGCTGCCCCTCATACCTCAGGGATCCACAGCCGGGGCCACAGAGCACCAGGACTGGTCCCGGGGAGGTCAATGAATCATAGTCAGGTGCCTCCAGCTACTCTGTTCTGGCCGGTCATGAATCCACACCTTAGGGTGCCAACCGAAGCGCCATCCCGTAGGCTCTGAGCCTCCTGGAGACCCCAAGGGGCTCAGGGGCTTTCCCAGGGTGGCCCTACCTCCTCCAGAGTGTGGTAAGAAGAATAGCTGAAGCCGCTGGTGCTGCGCTCCAGCCTGCGGGACCTCGCCATGGCGTCCCTCTCTTCGTCCAGCAGCACCTATCCGATAGGAAGACACACGAGAAAAGCAGAAGAAGGCTCAACCCACAGCAGCGACACCGGGGAATGAACCACCACGATCGTGTGCCATGCAACGGAAGGGTGTACAGATGAAGAGCGATCCTCCGTGTACTGACATCCGTGCTACCTTTGCCCAAATGAGCGCAGAACGAGTCAGTCTGAAGAGACAGGTTCTAAGCGTCTCTGCTCCCAACCCTCGTGTTACTTGCTGTGACCTTAGTTGTCTTGGCTGTGCGGCCTCACAAGATAAAAGGTAGTAATGGGTTTGAAGGGGCACCAAGAGAGATGCTCACGGGTTCCCGCCAGGGTTGTTTTTGCACTTTTTAACACCGAACCATGGACACTGAGCCCCCTGGGGAGCAGATGGCTGCTCTGATGTCCAACAGCGACCCTTCTTCTAGGAAGCAGTCTAGACAACTAGTATCCAAGCCACTCAGAAAGTCAGGCATGGACAAAGCCAGCCCAAATCATGACGAACGAGTCAATATTCTCACTCCTCACGTTAGCTACTTGCCAGACCAGCACACAGGAGCCAGCAGCAATGCCCTGGAGTGCTGGTTTGCTGCTGGCATTCAACCTTCGTGGTCACAGGACGGGAGTGCAGTCAAATGCCTCAGCTGACTATTGACCGCTCAGACTACCCGTTGCTGAAATCACTGCTGGGAACCTGCTCCCAGCTCAGGTAAGAGAGTGACAGGCAAGCCCTGACATAAGGCACCCCAGGACTAGCCTGGGTTGTTCAGTGTGGGAAGCGCCCAAGTCCTCTGCCTGAGGGTGTGAGCCAGCATCCTCGTTGACCCAAAGGGGCCTCCTTAAGCTCTGGGTCACAGTTTGGACATTGCCTTATTTGGTGAGCAGTGCCTTTTGGTCTATGAAGTCTCTTTATCCTCTGTTCTCTCTCTCACTTGGTCAGATGACCAGATTCCAGGGAGGGAATTAACTCCGGGTCGGGGTGTTTTAGAGATAAAACAGATTGGAGAGGTGACAGCTCGTCAATGCAAAGCTAAGAAGTGGCAGAGATGAGATGAAAGCCAGATCTTCTGGTCCCCAGCCCTGGATTCCTCAAGTTGAGCTATCAAAGACCAAGGACTAACAACAATAACACATACACACAGATATGCATATTTGCGTGTATATAAATAAATATAGATAAAGAGAGGAAACAGAAGTAGGCAAAATGTTAACAGCCGAAGACGCCATCATATCATTCTTGCAATTAAAATTTTTTTCAAGTAATGAAAAATCAAGTATCCTCGAGCACAGGAAAACAAGACATTAAAATGCCAAAAATAAATATAACAAAATGCTAATGGTGCCTGTTCGAATAAGATTAGAGTTTTGAATATTTTCCCCCATACTCTCTTTTTTACATTTTTGCCAACATGCTTAGACTACTTCAGTGAGCAAGGGCTTTTACGTGAATAAATAATACCAGAACCAAAGCCTTAATACTTGTGTGAAGTGCCAGCTGCAATGTCTTCTGTCCCCAGGACTGGGGAAGGGAGAGGGTCCCCACCCACTGCTATATCGGCATGAGGCTACTTGTCCAGTGGCCCATGCATCCCCGAGGGCCCCGTCTGCTTTCTCACAACCCTCAAACTCACAGATTATACATTTTAAAACAGGACTGGAAAGCAATGTCTGGGGCTCACATGACTTACTGTCTCAGCACCAGCTACAGGTTCAGTAATTGCAATTACCATGTTTTGAACTAGGCTGGCCCAGCTAGGATCTTCCCGCTTGGGCAAAGCCGGAATAACTAGGTAAGTCAAGACATGGCTGGAGGAGACCGGATCCTCGTGGGCCACTCACGAGTACTACCGTGGGAAAGCTCCCATAGAAGGAATGTGTCTTCTTCCCAGGAAATCCACCCAAAGCACAGCAGCCCACCGTGACCAATGTATATCTGTCACCGAGGGCTGGTCCAGTCAGCTGTCGTGAACAGCTGTGAGAAGACTGACAGCTGGGTCCGGGCAGGCCTGGTCTTTCTCTACACCCACCAAAAATAAGCTGCAAGGTCGGGAGTTCTAATGCCCCAGGGTGCAGTGAGGCCTGAGCTGGGGAGGTTTGGTGGGGAACTGGGAAGAAAGTCACAGAAGGTCCAGTTCTTCCAACAGGGCCAGGGACACCCATAGCACACAGCCCGGAAGAGTCCAGCCTGGGTCCCACAAATCAGGCAGGAGGCAAATGGGAGGTTGGCACCAAACTGCAAATGTCTTTTCAAACCCCCTCCCGGTCCCATGAAGAGATAGGACACCCTCCTAGGAACTGGGAACCCTCAGCCCTTACAGCTGGACCTCAGTTCTAGGAACATTAATCGACCCTGGCCTGAAAACTGCACAGATGTTTGCTCCCTCCTGGGGGTGAGGGAAGAGGCTGAGAGCTGAGAAGGAGGCCTAACACCGGTTCAGGATGTCAAACACCCCCATCAGGCTCCTCAGGGGGAAGTTAGAACAAAAAGCTTAGAAGTCGGCCATTTGCCCTCCCTGGAAGCCATAACCTGACAGGGACAGAGAGACCTGAATTGCATTCATTTATTACAGGGATAAGGAAGTGTGAGGCCGTAAGGAAAAAAAAAGCAGCCCCATAGTGAGGGAAAGAAGCAGCCTCGGGACCCCAACGGTGGAGCTGAGGTCTGAAGAACGCCAACTCCATGCCCCCTGCTCCACCCACAGCCCTCCGTAGACACAGCTCAGCAAGCAGTTCTCTTGGATTCTCTGTCTCTCTTTTCTAGGCCTAATGTTTGCTATGTAAGTGCATATATGGGAGGTGCTACTGACCTGCCGTTGTTAAAATGAGGCCCCTCAGCAGTTAAGGCTGAACCCTAAGGCAGTGAAACCCAAGTTAAAACACCACACACAAGCAACCATCTTGATTGACACGGCGTGGTCCCCTAGTCAGGCTGTCTCGGATGAGACACTAACACTGACCTCAACAGTTCCCCTTGTACAATGAGGGTCATTTTATCTTACACTCTAACACATACTTAAAAGTGCTGTCATAAGGAGCAGCCTGACACACGGTAAATTCCAGCTAACTTTAGCTAGGAGGAGGAGGGTAGTGACCATGACAAGGGGCTGGGAAAATAGGAGAGGGGACAGGGACAGTTTAAAGAGGGGTAGACGCTGACAGGGAGGCAAGATTTTTTAAAGCAATGAGCAAATAAACCATGCAGACAGACACCTACTGGAACGGCATTCCAGGGGTGACACCAGCCACTATAAAGACTTGAGGTGTGGGTATAGCCGAGGACCCTGAGGCAGGAATGTATCAGGCAAGTTCTAGGAATGTCAAAGACGGCGGCTGGAACCGATCACTAGACAGCAAGGATGACTTGGGGGGGGGTGGGGTAAGGGGTGGCTCACTCGGAAGCCTTGGCTTTTTCAAGAACTTTGCATTCATTTTGAGTTGGAGAAGCCCCCCAACAACTTGCCTGCCCTTTCCTTCCTGCTTTTATTTGTTTGTTTGTTTGTTTACTTACTTACTTAGACAGAGTTGTACTATCTAGCCAGCCTGGAACTTAACATCCCCTTAGCTCCATCTCCAGAGAGGTGGTTTGCCCAGCCCCAACTGGAGATTGTCAAGTAGGGAATGGACATAATCAGATTCACACATTTTGTAAAGGACCCATCTGGCTGCCATCTTGAGAATGGATAAGAGGGAAGCAAGGATAAAGTTGAGGAGAGAAATTAGAAAGTTCCCGAACACAGCCCGCCACTCCTATAATCCCAATTCTCAAGGAGGCTGAGGCGGAAGTTTTAGTGGGTCCCTTAGTGGGACACTGCTGGTACAGGCCCCCAGTGATAGTTATGCTGACCCGCAGTGGTAGTTTGGAATGTATCGGAAGTGTTTGAAGGAAGAGCCTGCAGGATCTTCCGTAGGCTGGCTGGAAGGTTTGAGAAGGAAGTCCAGAATGGTTCCTAGGGAACTCCTGAGCTCCCAGAGGCTGTAGAGGAGCAGATGGAGACTTAGGATGTTGCTATTGTACCTGTAAAGTTTGCAAAGACCCTCAGACAGCCATGCGAACTATAGGAAGGAGGTGCTAGAGTTCAAGGAAGACCCCAGCTGGAGACACGGGGGTTGTTGGGGGTGGGGGGGTTAGCTCCATCACCCTGGACCAAGGTGTGGAGAATGGTCTGAATGTTCCTGCCAACAAGAACACCGTGGTCAACAGAGCAACCAGGGAACTCACAGAGCTGGTGACAGTACACAGAGGCCAGGAGGCCAGGAGGCCAGCGGAGAGACACCACTAAACCGCACCAGGGAAAGATGTACAATCAACTGAGCAGAAGTGGACCCAATGTCTCTGTGTCTTTGTCCCGGACCCTTTTGGTGAAGTGAGGGGTAGACGGCCTGCCAAAGGAAAATGGTAGGCAGAACAAATAAAAAGTCAGTATTTCTAGTTTTGTTCTAGAAGGAAGCAGAGAAATAGGGCATACCCAATGAGGGGGGAAAGAGAGGGATCGGGAGGCTTTTTTCCAGAGCTCAATAGCGCCCATTTGTATGCTGATGCGGGCCAGCCTACAGCGAGGGGAAGCTGCTGAAGCGGGCTTTATGCTAAATTGTATTTCTCTCTGGATGGTCAGAGCACGGGTGATTTTTGTTTTCTTCTTGTGCTTTTCCCCTGTTTTCCAAATTATCTAACATGAATATTTATTAATTTTGTAATCAGAAAAAAGCCATTAAAATCCGAAGAGCTGATTGCTCAAGTGAAGCTTTCAGTGGTGACTCATCCCGGGGAGGAAGAAAAAAAAAAAAAAACAAACCACTGAAGGACCGAAAAGAACGAAGAGGTGAAGAAAAATTAAATGCAAATCAAGCACCCTCAGAATCAGATAATTTCTTGCCTGGCCCACTGCAATTTCCCCACCAGCCTCCTGCCTGTCAGTCTCCCAGACCCTGTCCCCAGCTCAACACAGCCTCAGTAAGAGCAGCCTTTCTGAATGCAAATCTGATGGTGTGCGTCCTAAATCTCCCCCTTCTAGCTACGGTTTGGGGGGAATAAACCCCTCCCACTCCACAGGGCAGAAGATGCCCTTTACATGGAGTCTGGGCCCCATCATCAAATCAGGGTGGGGGGCCTCCTTCCCCACAAGCCCCCCTTCCGTGCTCAGCCCCACACACGCACGGGTAATTACTGCTTCACAGCGCCGGTGACGTGCAATGCCTCTGGTATTCGCTCCCATAGCAACCTGTGCACACTCCATCAGGGCCCTCACCTTCTCCACTGTACCCACCATTTACTCCCGCCCTCCCAGCCCCCACTCTCTCCCGCTCCCCTGGATACAGCCCTGAGTTCGGTGGGTTTTATTTATTTTTTATTTTTTTCAGTTCCTGTGTTTCCTATTGCCTTGCCCAGTACCCAGCACACAGTAGGCGCATGTGTGTCCACGGGTGGAGTACCCAGCACACAGTAGGCACACGTGTGTCTGTGGTGAAGCAAGCAGAGCTGCCTTTCTAAGTACTCCCTGGTCCTCTCCTCAAAAGTCTTCCCAGCCTCTGGATAAAAATCAAAACCACCAGTAAAGGTTTTCATGAAGCCTCCGTGCCTGGCCCCAACTGCCAGACACACTTCTTTCTTCTTTCTTTGCCTTCTCATATATATTAATTCAGTCAGCCCTTATTAAGGCCCAGCCAAGGCCAGGGGTGCACAGATCAATGAGAAAAATGCAGCTGGATCTGGAGGAGACCAATATATCAATAAGGACCCTCCCCACCCCCGTCCATGCCAGTCCTAGACCCACTGACATCATTCAAGCTACCTTTATGGAAGGCTCACTTTGAGGGCACAAAGCTAGTACCAGAGCTGAGCCTGGGTCAGCCTCTCAAATAAACTTGCTTCACATCGACCTGGGTGTGCAAATCCCTTCCAGGCTTGTCAGTACTTCTGAGCCTGTAGCCTGCACCCCTCCCCCACTGCCACCACAAATCAACCAGGAACAACAGCCTCTCCCCACCCCTGGCGCCCTCGAAGCCACAGAGTGACCTCAAGGACGGCAGTCCAAGCTTGATGCTTTGCAGACGGATGGTTGGAAATTCTGCTTGCAGAGGTTAGAGCAGAGAGCTCAGGGCATTTTCCTGGGAAGGGGTCCCGTAGGAATTCAGGCTTGGGGACTTCAGGAGAGGCTATCTCTAGAGGGGCCGGTGAGGGAAACACAGGGCGACCCACGGACTGTCCCTATCATGCAGAAATCAACAGTTTTCTGAGTGTCTGTTTGCTAAATGCTGCTGGGTTCCCAGGGTTGATGCAGCAGAAGCAGGGGAATGGGAAACTCCAAAACGCAGGCATGGGTTAAAAAATGAGAACTCGGTCCTGTTCTTTTGATGTGGTAGCCTCTTTTGTCTGTGTGAGTTTCCCCATTTTTGTTTGTGGGGGATTTAATTAGAGAAACATCCCACCCCCACATGTTGAGCGGGAAACAGATGTGTCTGATCTGGGATAAAGGACTTTGAATGGACCCAGTGCCCCAGCCCTGTGCTGGCCTGGGAAAGGAATGTTGCCTAATGCGTTGATCCCTTGGCATGCGGTGTCAAGTGTGTGCGCGTTGGGAGGCTCTGTGTTCCCACACTCTAAGCCTTTAGAGGAGATTAGAGCTGAACAGTGTGGTTAGGAATGAATCTCTGTGGATGCAATTCTACAGGTACATAGGCTACAACAGAATCTGCACGAGGATGCAGCCTGGGAGGCTGAACATCTGAGTGGTACCCAAGGATCTGTTATGGGAGGAGGCCGTGCTACCAATACCCACTCCCCTTATGTGCAGGCGGTGCACAGCAGGGCCAGAAGACAATGTCTCTCTCACTCACTCTCCACCTTAGGTTTTGAGACAAGGTTTCTCCCTGAACCTCTTGTTCTCTGAGTCAGCTAGACTGGCTAGCCAGAAAGCCCCCAGGATCCTCCCTCTGTCTCCACCTCCCCAACATTGGGATCTCAGGCTGCTGCTGAGTTTGAGATGGAAGCTGGCAATCCAACTCAGATCCTATGCTTGAGTGGCAAGCACTTCAACTGAATCATCTCCCCAGACCCGTCCTTGAACACAGCGCAGATGAAATCCATTTTCATAGCGCTTAGAAGACAGTGGACGAGGTGGAATCAGGTGGGGGCAGGGAGTTTGGGAGTTTAAGATGCCATTCTCTGTGCCCTAACCTGAGCAGGGTCTGCCATACTCCCCAAGCTATTGGAAGAATCCCATCTGGGGAGATGCTCTGAGCACACTGGGTACAGGGAGGGGGGCTAAGCATAGCAGTCTTTGGACGTCTTTCCCCCCACAGAATCCCTCGTACCATATGTCTGAGACCTAACAGGGGACAAGAGGAAGCCATCAGAGGGGCCTAGGAAGGACCTTGGCTGTTCCCTTCTGTCTCCGTTTTCCCTTATACTTTCCTGGTGGTTGCCAAGTCTCCCAGAAGAGGGTACATCACACTGTGAGCTCGCCTTGCCTCTATGAAGGAATTCTGTCCCAGACTTAAAATTCCTCTTTAGAAATGTACACTTTAATATTTTATTTAGTTCGTTTTTGGTTTTGCGTGCGTTCATATATGCAGTCGTGTTTGTTTGCTTTTTGTTTTGAGACAGCCTAGGTACCCTAGGTTGGCCTTGAACCCACAACTCCCTTTAACTAGGATTACAGATATGTGCCTCTGTGCCCAGTTCTATGTCCAGTTCCATGCAGAGCTGAACATTGAGCCCAGGGTCTCATCCATGCTAGGCAAATACTCTACTGAATTACATCCCCAAGCCCAGAAATATACAATTTAATTTCTTCCATAATATGTACACAAACATACAACTGGATATCCACAAGCAAGATGTCTGCACTTGGCCTGAGGGGTTTTTGTTTTATTTTGGTTTGGTATGTTGTTTTTTTTTTTTTTTCCTCCATGGTGTGAACCAACGAAAATGAATGTGGAAAATGAGATTCTCACTGTGACCCAGGGTAGGACCTCACCTGGATGTCCTTTATCATGACGGTGTAAACAAGGTTGTGAGACTTCAGATAGTCTTTGACATCATGCAGCTCAGAGAAGGGAACTCTCATGTCCACAGGGAGGCTAGGTCTGGCTGGACCACGCCAGAAGTCCACCTTGTTCACAAAAAAAAGAAAAAGAAAAAAGAAAGGGAGAGGAACAGAAGGAGGAAGGGAAGAAACACAGCTGTATTTATCGCCTGCCCTTATATTATATATCCCCCCCCCCCATAGGCATCTTACAGGGCAGGGGGAGAGGGGAACTAGGTTTCTTTTATACTTCAAAGTGGTCCAGGTCCATAAAGAAAATCCTAGGGTATGCCGAGAGGAAGAAATCCGCCCCCACCAAGCTTCTTCTCCCATTTCCTGGTCATCTTACCGCCCTGCCTCACTCATCCCTTGCTCTGTCACCTGGATCCACAGAGCCCTAGAGTCCCTACAAGTGAGACCGTCACCACCACCACCTGGGACATTAGCCTGGTCAAGACCAGGAGAGGCAAGCATGACTTGTGATAGTCCCCCGAGAAGCAGAGTCAAAGGAGGAGGCCGCACCCTGTGTCTACCTATAAATGTGTAAACTGGAGACTCTGAGAGCGGGAGAATCCCTTACTGATAGGGCCACGCCTACAAGGAGCAGCCAGAGCTTTGGGCCACGTCCAAAAAGAGCTGGTTGTTTTACAAGCCCTCAGACAAAAGCCCCCTCTATTATAATTGTCAAAGAAAATGTTTTCCATTGTGAGAACTTGTGGAGGACAAATGTTCTTGGAAACAGAAACCCGGGCTGACAGACACCAACCCAAATACCACACAAGTTTGCCAAGCGAAGCCACTCCAGTCGGAAGGCAGATGTGAGCAGCCCCTGTGCTTCGTGGCACGGCAGCAGGGACATCTGTGCTTCCCTGTGGCTTTAGGACGCTGCAGCTGTTTTCAGAGCGTGCTCGCCATTCCCCTTCCATGACAGAGGGAAAAGCTAAAGGGGTCACAGCTTAGAAAGGCCACCCAACTTCATGGGGACATTGTGGCAGAGGAGCCACACTGGAGTTGTCCGCAACTTGAGGAACATTTTTGAGACCTCAGGAAGGTTTGGGGGTGGAAAGAGTAAGGGGACCAGACAAGGAGCCTAGGCGGACAGTGACAAGGGCTGCGACAGTCGTGTTCCCGAGAGCAATCCTCACCTTCTGGGGCTTCAGGCCCTCCAGATCCCTCAGCAGTGACAGCTGCTTCTCATCTTTAGCCAGGACTCGAAGAACCTGGTCTCTGGGAAGACATGGGGAGAAAGCTATGGTGGTGCCCTGGAAGGCTAGGTCGGTAGGAAGAGGAAGGCAGGAAGGACTCAGCACACAGAGCAAAAGGGATGAAGATTCGGGAGGGATGGATTCAAAGGGGCTAGGGAGCCAAGGGCAGCTCCGCATACTGAACCTCCACGAAAGGGAGATCAGAGACCTCCAGCCTCTCCTGACAGTGGAGCTGTGCTCTTTCCTTCCAGTTGGGTAGGTCGGTGCACAGTGAAGAGCCTAGCGTCCCACATCACAAGCGCCGGGGTCTGAGGTGGGATGGTGCCGGCTCTCTGCCTGCTTGTTTCTGGGACCCAGGAGGGGACTCTTTCTAAACTGTGTCTCTTTCTTATTGTACAGTCTGTAGATCAACCTTCTGGGACACTGGGAGGCCTGGTGTGCACGCTTGAGTTTGCTACCATTCAAAGAAGGCTAATAGCACATCTACTTTTGATATGAGTGTATAGTCTAACAAGGATTAGCAAATTCTTCAAGGAAAATATAAGCCTTCGGCACCAAAGAAGAACATGTATAAAATCTGCTGCATGTGATTTTAGAAGTTTTTAATTTGTTTTTTTATTGATGTATATTAATTGTACTTAATAACTGACGTCATTATGACGGTTTCATGCATGCATATAATGGATTTTGATCCTGTTCACTCTTCCCCATTGTCCTTTCTTGTCCCCTCCCATTTCTTCTGGTCTTTTCCCTCTTCCCAATTAGTCTCAATTTTAGGGGATCCTCTCAGAACCCTAAAACTTCATCCTGAGCTTCAGATTTAGAACTCTAGATTTGGAAAGGGATAATAACATAGCCAAGACATCAGCTCCGGAGTATGAGTGGGAGGTCAGGGAACCTGAAGGGGTTCTGGATGAGACTGAACCTTCTGTCTGGTCTCACCCAGGAGTACACAAAGACACACACACATGCACAGACACACAGACTTACAGACATGCACACATATAGTCAGACACACAGTTACACACATACACACAAGCAGACACACACAGAGATACACACAGACACATACACACACTATACAGACAGACAGACACACCACACACACACTATACACAGATACACATACACACAGACACACACACAGCACATGCATACATACACACAGTCACATACCACACAAAGACACATACACACACAGAGAGACACAGAGACACATACAAACACCACACAGACACACAGACACGCACACCACACACACAGACATACACACCATACACACCACACACACACCACACACACACATAGACACACAGACACACACACCACACACAACCAACCACACACACACACATACAGACACATAGACACACACACCATACACACCACACACACACCACATACAGACACATAGACACACAGACACACACACCACACACAACCAACCACACACACAGACACATAGACACACATACCATACACACCACAACACACCATACACACCACACACACACCACATACAGACACATAAGCACACACACGCACCATACAGACCACACACATTTATACACACCACACAGACACACACACATCACATACAGACACATAGACACACCACACACACCACATACAGACACATAGACACACACACACACCACATACAGACACATAAGCACACACACGCACCATATACACCACATATATACACACCACACAGACACACAGACACACACACATCACAGACACATAGACACACACACGCACCATACACACCACATATATACACACCACACAGACACACAGACATATACACATCACATACAGACACATAGACACACCACACACACACACACACACACACACACACACACACACACACACACACACACTCAGAGCATTTAGGTCTCCTCCCTCCCAGCCAGTCTTCCTTCCCACAGAGCAGCAGCAACTCACCCTGTGAAATTCATTTGGCCCCAAGCTACAGCCAGGATAAAGGTGCAGATCAGAAGTGTCCGGCTGCCCACAGGGGACAGCCCAGGACCTGTTCCTCCTCCTCGGGGGCCCTGCATGCTTCTTTCTCCAGGTAAGCTTCGGGGGCTTTCTTCCAGTTTGGCCATGGCCTAGGCCTCACGACAGCGCATCACCTAAAGGCCAGCAGGCAGGGCCTGAGAACGGACATTAGGCTCTAAGGGTCTAGGTCTAGCATGTGGTACCCACAAGCCAGGCCCTGAGAGAGCCAGGCCAACCCTCCTCCCTCCTTTCCTGGTAAGGGGGTGGGAAGAGGGGGGGAAAGGGAAGACAAGACTCTTTTCTTTCCTCTGCAGGATGGGGAGGAAATTCCCTGCGCCAACCTCCTCACGAGCATCAAATCCTCCATCTCCAGAGAAAGAGAAGTAGCTAGTGGCTCTAGGCTGTCCCCTCCACACACTGCTCTTCCACCCCTTCCCTTCCCACACACTGACACTGTCACTGGGCTAGATGCTCCTACACAGAAGAGAGTAAGCATCATTGAAGGGTCACAGGGCTCAGGACAGAGAAGGGGTGCTCAGGCCCTGTCTAAAGGAACCGGGCCTTTGACCTGCTCTAATCTCAGGGACTAACTCGCCAGTCAGGTGGTGATGAAAAAATACCTTCCCTCCTTCCCTCACAGAAGACCTGGAGTATTAAATGAGACAACCTGGACGAATTGGCTTGGTGAAGCCTGGGACACGTAATGTCTTATTATTTAGAAGGCATTAACTCTTAGCCACAGGTCTGAACTCCTGTTGCGAGGGCGAAGGGAGGGTACAGCAGAGGAAATAGATATTGTACAAGAGAAGGAATTCAGTCAGGATGCCCTGCCTCTGTCATTGGGGAGCCACCACTCCACTGAGACAGGTGGAGCAATTTCTGCAGGACGTGAAGGCCACAGCAGTGATTTCTATATTCTCAACAAACGGCAAAGTTCATTTCTCAGTCCTGCAGAAGCCCTACACAGTCTCCTCGTGGTCTGGGAACAGGAAGAACAAAGCAGAGGCCAGTACACAAAGTAGTCATCTTGAAAGAACGGAGAGAAAGATGGGGCCTGAAAAAAACAGGATGAATCTAACAAAATCCGAGAGGTGGGAAGATTCCAAGACAAAACCCAACAAAGTTGTTCTGTCCACAGAGGCCACTTAACTGTCACTAGAGACTCTCCGCAGCCCCCTCTCCACCCATCCTTTCCCACAATGGCCAATTAGCAGACCATGTGTGTAGAGGGGGTCACTCTCCTATTGATAGCTGGCCCTGCTCTCCACCCCGCCTGCCCTTACTCCATTCTTTCATGGGTCAGCTGTTCAGATGCGCCAAACTCTCCTAGAACCCCAGCTTTGGAAACGTGCAGAAAGTAACATTAGCAAAGGGCGTAAGGACCTAGAAAAGAAAGCAATCGATTGTCCGGCCTTAGTTGCCTTAAGAATACAAGAATGAGCTGGTAAATAATAGCTCAGAAATTCAAAAGAAAAAAAAAAGTGGGAATGGTACTAGTCACCGAAAGCACCCAGCATCCTCTTGTTCAAAAGCATCATTTTAAGCCACTAACAAGGAGACAACTATCCCTGTACTTGGTTTAGGAGTGGGAGAGAGATGGAAAGAGAGAGAGAGAGAGAGAATTAGAGTGAGAGTCAGGGGCAAGGAGAAAGAAAGAGAAGCGTTAGGAATTCCAGAGAATTCTATAGCAGCACTCCCAATAGAACTTTCTAGGATAATGGAGATGTTCTACCTTCACATCGTCAAGAGAGCACTCCACCGGACCCTTGGCATGTCTGAGAAACTTTTAATTGTGCTTCATTTTCATTCATTTAAATAGCCCCACTTAGGGAATGCCTACAATAGCAGCCGGCAGAGTTCAATAGGAATTTGTGTATTTACTCAATGAGCAGCCTACTGGAACACCTACTATGTGCCAAACACTCGCCGAGATCTGAGAGTAAAAAGTACAACCTAGCCTCATTGTTTCCCAGGGGTAAGCTGTGAAGAGCGCACAGCAGGTGGGCGTGGTGCCTCTGCCACCCGGGAGAAGCACGCAAGGACAGACAACACACAGCTGCAAGTGTCCTTAAACAAAAATTTGTTGACAGACTTACTTTCGGCAAGTGGGGAGGGTTAAACACCCAAACAATGCTGCCCAAAAAAGAGCAACTGGGATGCAGGATACAATATCTTCAAAAACATCTTTCTAAACGCATCGCCGGGTTGCCATACAAGTAAGTGTGTGCAGACCCAACAGTCCTAAAATGTCAGCCAGACATCTGAGAGCCAAGCAAGCCTTCCCCTGGGTTCGCAGAGCCCTGGCGTCTCCTCCCAGAAGGTAACCTCATATCTAGGCTGATTTCCACCCCACCCCACCCCCCATTTGCTTGGATAAGAAAGAAAATTTTCTTATCATTGTTTTGATTTCTTTGAGAAGCCTTTGTTCCACTCTCATTCTTGAAGGATGTTTAATGGGTACAAATCCCACTTGATCTTTGTTTTGTCTCCGGACACACTGGAAATCTGTCCCGCAGTGTTCTGGCTTCTTTTTTGCTCTTTAATCACTTGGTCTATCTGCTCCAAGTTCCTTGGTAGGTTTTGTTCATTTCTGGTTGCTTTGAAGATCTCTTTGCTTTTCATGTTCTACAGTTTTGTTATCATTTATTCTTCAGAAATCATAATAAGCCCGAGGATGAGCCTCTTTGTTCTCTTCTGTTTAAGACTCATTTAGTTCCCTACATTTGGATATTAGCACTATTTTCAAATTTTCTCAGCCATCGTGTTTTTCAAACATTGTCTCCTTTCCAGTCCCCATTACCTCCATCTGGAGCTCTTGATTAGATGATATGAGGCCTTTTCATGCCATCCTCTCAGACTTTAAAATATCCCATTATGTTTTCATTTCATTGTCTTTCTGGGCTACGTCTAAGAGAATTAATTTGCATCAAACGTTTGTTAACTTTCTCACCAATTAAATGTAATATGTAATTTAATTGATCGAGTGAGTTTTAAATTTCAATTGCTTAATACAACAATCCTAAAACAAATTTTTTCCTCTCATTTCAAAACCTTTGAAATCAAGATGCATTGTGCAGGCAGGCGGGAAGGTCGCATCTTCTAGTAAGTGGCAGTGGTTTTGAGGGCACATAAAAATCACCGTTTCTTACAATCAATCCTATTTTATCGTCAACAAAATAGAGTATTTACTTTTTCGTTTGTAATTCAAGTTGCTATTTCTTCAAGCTCAACTAATCAAATTCTTGGTCCTTTCCCATGCATGCGAGGCAAGTGCTCTATCACTGAGCTGTATGTGCCTAACCTTTTGTTTGTTTGTTTGTTTGTTTTTTCGAGACAGGGTCTCTCTCTATAGTTTTGGAGCCTGTCCTGGAACTAGCTCTTGTAGACCAGGCTGGCCTCGAACTCACAGAGACCCTCCTGCCTCTGCCTGCTGAGTGCTGGGATTAAAGGTGTGCGCCATCACCACCCGCTGCCCTTTTTTTTTTTTTAACAGTTGTACGCATTTATGTAATGTCTCATGCTTATGTCCTCAAACTCACCTCTATGGTCTCTCCCTCTTCTCTCTGAATCCTTTCCTCTTCCCAACAAATCCCGCAGTGGCTGAACCATTGAAGATAAAGAAATCGACAAGGGACGCCTTGTATTGTTGTTCATTTAAACTTAAACAGGCCAGGATCCAGAGATTTGGTCTAATTCCTTTCCCCTCAAAGCCTAACGGTTATGTAAAATTCAACAAGCCGCAAAACACAAAGACCGGAAGAAAAGTCCAGCTAACCCTGCAGACGAGGGGGAGTCTCGGCCTGTCATTACTGGGACGGTATAATGCCATAGCGAGGCCAATAGCTCATAGGAAGCACGGAAAGACGCCCAAACACATTGGGAAACTTCATCTTTTTAGAGATGGCACCGCGGATCGATGTGGAACAGACAGACTAGACAGTGGCTGTGGCTGGGACTGTATAGATCTGTATGGGGAAATGAAATTAAATCTCTATTATACCACATACGAAAATCAATCCCAGGTAGATTAAAATTCTTAAATGTAAGGGCAAAACTATAAAGCTTCTAGAAGGCAACACAGAGTGTATGTAACATTGGGGTAAGAAGTAGCTTTTAAAAACAAAACATGAGAAGCAAAATAAAATAAAGGTTTGTATAAAGGGAAATATTGGTTAAAAAAAAAATTAACCACACCAAAGTGAGGAACCTCTAGCTGGCTGCATCTTGTAGCGCACCACACCCATCTGCGCTCTATGCGCTACCGTACAGTTCGTGAACCGGGCAAGGGGCTGGAGACTGAAACACACAAAGACACACAGACAGAGAGACAGTGACAAGGGTCATCCTTGAAACAGGAATGCCCCAAGAATGCCCCTTTATTGTAGCAGGAGCAGTTTATACAGGGATCCTTAACTGTTAGCCACGCCCCAGCCAAACCCACCAGAAACCACTCCCCTGCCATCAGGAACTCCTGATGGTCTCCTGCTCAGAGAAGCTGCAAGCATAACACTCTGTTTACAAGAAATTCAAGATCGGAGGGGTCACAGCTCCTAACAGTATCTAAAGCTTCAGAGATCAGAATATACTCAAGCAGGGTGATATTTTTGAGGTTATCCAAGGAACATACTGAGACCCCCATCTCTCTTTTTTTTTTATTGAGTTCTACATTTTTCTCTGCTCCCCTCCCCGCCTCTCCCCTCCTCCCTTCAATCCTCCCCCAAGATCCCCATGCTGATATGGGGTCTGATGTGGGGTTAGTGAAGATCTTTTCCCATTCTGTAGGCTGCTGTTTTTTCTTGTTGACTGTGTCCTTTGCTTTATAGAAGCTTTTCAGTTTCAGGAGGTCCCATTTATTAATTGTTGCTCTCAGTGTCTGTGCTGCTGGGGTTATATTTAGGAAGTGGTCTCCAGTGCCAATGCATTCAAGTGTATTTCCCACTTTCTCTTCTATAAGCTTTAGTGTGGCTGGCTTTACATTGAGTTCTTTGATCCATTTGGACTTGAGTTTTGTGCATGGTGATAGATATGGGTCTATTTTCATTCTTCTACATGTTGATATCCAGTTATGCCAGCACCACTTGTTAAATATGCTTTTTTTTTCCATTTGATTTTTTTTTGTTTCTTTGTAAAAAATCAGGTGTTCAAAGATGTGTGGATTGATATCCAGGTCTTCTATTCGGTTCTATTGGTCCTCCTGTCTGTTCTTATGCCAATACCAGGCTGTTTTCAGTACTGTAGCTAAGTAGTAGAGTTTGAAGTCAGGGATTGTGATGCCTCCAGAAGTTCTTTTATTGTACAGGATTGTTTTGGCTATCCTGGGTTTTTTTGCTTTTCCATATGAAGTTGAGAATTGTTCTTTCGAGGTCTTTGAAGAATTTTTCTGGGATTTTGATGGGCATTGCTCTGAATCTGTGACCCCCATCTCTTAAGAGAAAGAAAAGCAAAAGAAGAAAGAAAGAAAGAAAGAAAGAAAGAAAGAAAGAAAGAAAGAGCAAAAGAAAAAAAAAAAAGATTGATTGCCAGGCAATAGTGTATACGCTTTAATCCCACCACTATTGAGTTTGAGGCAGGAGGATCACAAGTTGGAAGACAGTCTGGCATACACAGTGATACTCTATCTCAAAATAAAATTAGAAATTCATGTATTCAGTCAGGTGGTGGTGGCACATGCCTTTGATCCCAGCACTCGGGAGGCAAGGGCAGGCAGATGGATCTCTGTGAGTTCGAGACCAGCCTAATCTACAGAACAAGTTCCAGGACAGGCTCTAAAGCTACAGAGAAACCCTGTTTCAAAAAAAAAATTATTTCTAATGTTAAAATAAAAAATAAATGAAAATTGTCTAAATCCGGCACAGTGGTGCACACTCATAATCCTAGTTACTCAGGAGGTTGATGTAGAAGCTCACAAATTCAAGGCCAGCCTGAGCTACATGTGCTGGAGGCAGCTTGAGCCACTGAACAAGACCACTTTTTTTTTTTTTTGATTTTTTCGAGACAGGGTTTCTCCATAGCTTTTTGGTTCCTGTCCTGGAACTAGCTCTTGTAGGCCAGGCTGGCCTCGAACTCACAGAGATCCGCCTACCTCTGCCTCCCTAGTGCTGGGATTAAAGGCGTGCACCACCACCGCCTAGCACAAGACCACTTCTTAAAAAAAAAAAAAAAAAAAAAAGGACATCTGTTTTTAAGATTCTAAATTAAGAACTTTTTGCAACATATAAAACTGGTAAAGAATTAATATTCAAGATATATAAAGAACATATGTAAATCAATTTCTATAAATTATTTTTTAATGAAAGGTTATGTGACAGAAGAGGACTCAAATTGTCTATAAATGTACAAAATTCAGTCATATAACAGCAAGTTAAAACCACAACGAAATTACTGCTGCATGCTACCAGATTAGCCAAAGTTTAAAAATTCAGCCAATGACAAGAGTTAACAAAAACAGATGTGGCGCACATAGCTTGTCATCTACGCAAGGTAGAGTTTAAGATGAAACGGTGTCAGAGCAACACTAGAACACCTACCTCGTAATGCATGAGGCTCCGGACTCTATCCCTAGCATGTGGAAAGATCCTTTTTGTTGGCATCGCCTTAGCTAGTCAGGTAGAGACTGTGCTGTGCCCTAATGCCCTGCCCACCAGCCTGCAGAAAGCAGATGAACCAGAGTTCGTGTGCAAGGCTGGATGAACAAAGACATGGGAACGAGAGCCAGGCATGGTGGTGCACCGCTCTAATCCCAGCACTCGGGAGACCGAGAGGCAGGTGGATCTCTGTGAGTCCGAGGCCAGTCAGGACGACATAGTGGGATTCTGCCTCAAAAACAAAAGCAAGAAATGGAAATGAATCAATACCAGATTCACGCGCCCAGGTGGACAAACCCCAAAGTGGAATGTGAAGTGGCAAAGTCAGAAGATGCTTGTCTCCATTTATATAGGCCTACAAAACAGCACTCTGCTTTAAAAGAACACGTATACCTATGTGATAAGTAAGAGGAAACGCAAGGAAATCAATAGTGCAGATTGGTGGTTTTGTCTGGGGGAAGGGAAGGTGTGCATTTAAGAGGCTGTGAAGCTCTTTGGTGATGATATTGTTTCTTTTTCTGGGGCTGAAAAAGAACATAAAACCAATGAATGTGTATGTTCAATATGATTTTAAATGAATGGATGACTGCCTTTCAGAAGATGCTAGAATGTTAGTCTTCTTTCTCTTTCTTTTCTTAAGGGGATGGATAAGATGGTGTTTCATTCTATAGTCCAGGCTGGCCTCAGATCCCATGCAAGCTTCCTGCCTTCACCTCCCAAGTTCCAAGATTACAGGTGTGAGCCATCATATCCAGCTTGTATTTGTACTTTTCATAGTAAGAAATCAATCAAAAAAAAAATGCCCCAAACTGAAAAGTCAAAAAGTAGCCGTGTACACCCTTACCTGGGTTTATAAATTCAAGTAACATGGTTGCAAGATGTGGGCGGGACTCTTCACAGCAAGAGTTTAGAAAGTGATTTCATCCTTCAAACAAGACGTTGCCTATGTCTCTAAGTCTCAAAAGTGAACTATGAATTTAGAGTCAGGGATACATAGAGAGATTTACCAAGGATGAGGAAAGAGGGGAGAGGTGCTTACTGAGTGGGGATTTCAGTTGGGTGCCCTGACAAAGTCCAGGAGATGTGTGGGTAAGGATAGTTACATGGTAATATGAACATTCTTAATGCTACAAAAAGTCTAAGTTCTATATTATATATATGTATGTATGTATGTATATATTTAATTATACACTCAGAATTTTTTAAGAAAATCAAAAAGAGAATAAACAGTGACATTTGAGCTGCTAGGTAAGATGAGAAAGAGTTAAGCAGCCACGGCAAGGACAGGAAGGCACCAGGAAACCCGATGCTAGAGAGTCCTGAATCCCTGTCATTAAGGTATTAATTCCCACTTCTGTCAGCGACCACCCTGAGGGTCTCCAAGATCCATGAGGTGCCTCAATGCTCACAAATAAAACTCCCAGACTAAATTATGTTTAATCTCCACAAGTCCCCTTTGGGTGCTTTACAGAAATAAATACGTCAACTGTAATCTTTAAAACAACAGAAAAACAGGAGCGCGCCATCGTTCCCGTCGGGTTCTTTGATTAACAAGCGAATTTTCCATAGTTCTTTAAAATAGCAGATCCCCCTCCCCCAGGATACTCAAATGTGATTGAATTCACTGAAAAGCAGGTTTAGCCTACCTTCCAGAACTATTGGAGAGATGTGCTTTCAGAGGGGATTAGGTATTGGATATCCAAGAAAACAATGAGCTACCAAAAGGTGGGCTAATATTGCTGGAGACGGGAGGGGGGGGCTCTAGAACTGCTTCCTCCTTCAGAACTGCGCACAGGGTTTCCCACCCGCTAGGGGAAACCACAGCCACGAACCACATCTCCCGGCTTAGCTAATCATGTCTTGGGCCTCCTTGGTCACCATGGACCACACACTCAAATTCCTTGCAGGTCGCAACAATATGCAGCTAGCCCCTTGTCGGCTGGGGCTTGGCCATGCATCTGCTCAACTTCAGGAATCACGTGGATAGCCCAGACCGGGTTCTAGGATCTAACAGTGTGTTATCCGTTCTGTGTTTTCATTCACTGGAATGTTCCTTCCCATCTTAGAACAGACTCCCAGTTCCTGGACCTTCAATGCCTGCTTCTTCCAGTTCTGCACCCAGCATTCAGAGCTCTGAAACCTTGGTAGGTCCTGCTTCTCCAGTTTTAGTTACTGGACCCCAGTCTCACCTCTACAGCCAGAGAACCCACTTGACGTCATCCTCAAGTGTAACTCTCCAACATTACACCCGTCCTCCCTGCCCTGCCCCAGCTGTTAATCACAGGCTCTCAGACAACCCTCTGCTACATGGCTGTCTCCATCCAGACACCAGCTACTGTCTCTCAACTCCTTGAGATCTACTTGCCCTTACAGCTGGCTCAGATACCCACCAAGGGAACCCCGGTTTTAACCCATTCCACTAATCTCTGGGCTGGCGACTGTACAGAAACACGCCCTGGGCCTCTGTCCCACAACCCTTGCTACCATGTGGCGGGAGCTAGGGGATCAGGGTGGGGATGGCTAACCAGGATCCAGCTGATGACCTCTGGAGAATGAAAAAACCATTCTTAGTTTGAAGGCTGTACAACCCAGGTAGAGGTTAGACCAAGTCTGCCGGTTGTAGCGCGAAGGGCCCTCATCTAGTTGAAGAATGGATGTTCTTTTATGACTAAAGCAAACCTAGCAGAGGGTACGTGGAGATCAGAGCTAATGACGAGTGCTCTGATTCAGAAACCTCCCAAGTGTGGCATTTGCTCCTGGGTGGGAGGAAGGGGAAAGGATCGGGACTTCTGTGCTGTATTTTTAATCTCATCCTTTTCAACTGGGCTTTTCTTTATGTTTAATAAAATGCGAATATAATGATATTTGTGCAGAATTTCTAAGCTATGTAATTATGCAGCTTGGGTGTGACATGCTAATTTTTTAAATTATAGGAATGCGGCATGAAAAAACCTGAAGTGCTGGCTAATCGCACATCAATTAATTTTGAAAACCTTCACACTGTCATTTCTTTGTTCCTGGAAATATCTCTCACACGGTGCCGGGTGGCAGAATCTGATTTTTAATTGATTTTTTTTTGCTAAATAAATGTTGATAGACATTGGGGAATTTCACTATCCTTGAGATTGTTGTACTATGGGGGGAAAATACTGAGCAGAACTGTAAGCAAGAGTTTGCCTGTAGAGCCTGGCGTCTGGTTGGGATTTTCTTGGCTGCTCCTTGTTGTCACGTAGAGTCAGGACCATCGTACCCAAGGAAGGCCTTTGGGATCAATAATTTTCAAACTCCTGCTGGGATCATATTGGCTGCAGGCTGGGCTTGGCAAACATAAATTACACAGCAATATTCCCTGTATTGCTGAAGTCAGTCTCCTGAACAAAGCCAACTTTTGTACAAGGGTGGAAGACGGGGTGGGGGAGGCTTCCCGTGTGGCTCCTCACCTCCCTTGTCTTCGTCCACACAGCAGCATCTGCAAAGGGGTGGAAAACGGAGAACTGAATGTTTTAGTCTTAAATTTTTATAACCTTGATGCAACCAAAACAATGAAGCCAACATACTGAAGGCCAATTATTACCCTTCTTCGGACATTCTTTGGTTTAGCCCGGCTGTCTGAATATTGATTTAGATAGGAAAAAAGGGTAAAAACTAGGGAAGATGTAGTCACAGGCTGTGAAGGAAGGCTGAGGAAATGGCTCAGTTAGTAGTGTGTTTGTCGTGCAAGCATGAGGACCTGAACTCAATTCAAGAACCCACATTAGGGCTGGAGAGATGGCTCAGTGGTTGTAAGCACTGGCTGCCCTTCCAGAGGGCCCAGGTTCAATTCCCAGCACCCACATGGCAGCTCACAGCTCTCTGTAATTCTAGTTCTAGGGGATCTGATACCTTCACACCAATGCTCATAAAATAAAGTTTAAAAAAAAAAACGATAAAGGCAGAAGAAGAAGAAGAAGAAGAAGAAGAAGAAGAAGAAGAAGAAGAAGAAGAAGAAGAAGAAGAAGAAGAAGAAGAAGAAGAAGAAGAAGAACCCACATTACAAATGTCCAGATGGTAGTATGTACTTGTAATCCCAGTATGGGGGAGACAAGTGTGTCCCTGAGGCTTACTGGCCAGTCAGCTTGGCCTACCCAACAAGCTACAAGTCATTGAGAGACACTATGAAACACTGAGGTAGATGGCTTCTGACTTTGTCCTCTGGCTTCCACAAGCACATGTGCAAATACGCACACACATGCACACAAAGAAACAAATCAAAATCGGGGCTGAGGAAATGTGCCCATTCGTAAAATACCTGCTGTGTAAGATGAGAACTGAGTCTGCATCCCTGGAACCGATGTAAACACCTAAGCATGGCAGCACATGTCTGTCACCCCAGGGCTGAAGGGACAGAGTCAGAGGGCAGAATCCATGCAGTCCAGGTTCACTGAAAAGCTCTGTTGCTTCCCCAAATACAATGGAGAGCAACTGAGAAAGAGACCCAGCATCAACCTCTGGCCTGCACACACTCACACATGCATGCACATCCACACACATATATGTACACACCCACACCAACATACACATATGCCATAACATACAAAGTAAAAATCATTTTAAAAAATGGAAAACTGTGAAGAGTTGGGGACTTTTACAGTTTCTAGAAAGAGCGAGTTAGTTGACAGATGATGGCAGAAGACACACAAACCCTGACTCAGAAACACTGTCAACGTGTGTACCTCTCCCCTGAGCCCCGTTTCTCACGAGGCAACATAAGAGATCAGAGACTCCTGCAAACCCCAGTGGGCTGAATTACAGAAGCGTCTGAGCCTAGAGAGCCTGAAACCATATATGATTTCTGTTCTTATAAAGTTTTTGATCTTTTTATGACCCAGGATCTGTCTTCCTTAGCGTGTATTCCTTGGGATCTCCGGAAGAAGGCATACATACCCAGTTGCTGTTGGATAGATTATTCCATAAATGCCAGTGATAGGAAGCTGATGGATGGTGCTTTAACAGGTCAACCCTATTTTTTAATGATTTTCTGCCTGTGTCGCCTATAAATTACCAAAAGATGAGTTTCTAAAGAAGTCTCCAACTATAATGGTAGACTTGGGCTTTCCTCGTTGCGTTGTCAGGTTTCGCCTCATTAATGTATCACACTTAGTCTGTAATTGCCTCTAGCTTATAATACTCTCTCAAATGGCACTCCGCTACCAGGCAGATGCCTGGTAACTGGTCCTCCTGATCCCCCCTCCTGTCTTTATATTGCTGCTAAATTCATTCACCGCTTCATATACTACATCCAGAACGCGCTGCCATTTTACTGACCAGTTAGTCATTACATAAGAATGAGAAAAAGAAACCCTCTTGATTTTTTTTTCCTTCAGATACTCCTTTCCCCTTTCCTTTCTTTATATAGATCCGAATGTCTGGCCTATATCATTTCCTATGCCCTGAATCACTTCTTTGACTATTGCTTGCAGAGCAAGTTTGCCGTGACGAATGCCCTAGGATTTCGCTTGTCTGAGGAAGTATTGATCCTTGACTCTTGAAGGATAATCTCACTGGATACAGAATTCTAGAAGAGTGGGCTTTTCTCCCAGCACTGCAAATATTTCACTCCACTCTTCTTGCTTGCGTAGTTTCTAGCAAAGCAGCTAGGTAACTCTGATTCTTGATTCTGTGTAAGCTGGCTTCCCCTCTTGATGTCTTTGCTTTTCTGAAGTTAAATTATGATGTCTCCGAGTATAATTTCCTGGTGTTTACGATGCTAATTTGTGAGAATTCTCATATTACTTCAAATATTTCTCCTGCTTTGCTCTTTCTTCCCCTTCTAGTGTTCCAATTACACATATACTAGACCTTTAAAAATTGTTCCACAGTTCTTAGGTACTCTGTTGTTCTGTTTGGAAGGTTGTTTTTTCTTTCTCCCTTTACATTTTACTTCCAGAAGTTTCTATTGACTATATTTTTAATCTCCCTTTTTCTTTTTTCTGGCCATGTCTAGTTTACTAATAATAGGTCCATCCAAAGCATCCTTTAATTCTGCTTCAGAACGTCTATTGCCAGCACTTCCTTTGGGATTTTGTTTTCTCTGCTGTTTATAGCACCCATGTGGTTCTTTCCATTAGAGTCCTTAACATATTGATCACTGTTGCTTTTTAAAGATATATTTTATTTTTATCTACATGTATGTATGTGTATAAATATGTACACCTGCGTGTGGGATACCCTAGGAGACTAGAAACAGGTGTCAGAGACCCCGGGGGCAGAAGTTACAGGCAGCTATGAGCCACCCAATACAATGCTGGGAAATGAACTCTGGCCTTCAAGCAGCAAGTACTCTTAAACCCTGAGCAGTCTTCCTAATTCCTGGTCCTGGTTATCTTTAATTCCCCATGCGATGGCTCCCCAATATGACTCTAGTTCTGATGCTTGCTTTCCCTCTACGGCACTTTGTTCCTTGCCCTCCAGCACGCCTTGTATCTTTCTGTTGAAAGACAGACACAACATATGGAGTAATAGAACTGGACTAAATAGGCCTTGGGTGTGAGGGTCTATATTAATCTTGGTAGAAGCCAGGCTGTGTTTCCTGGTTAACATAGATAAACAATACTAGAGCCTTCAGATTTTTCAAGTGTTTATTATTATTATTTACTTGTTTGTTTATGTCTCTTCTCTTTGGGCTTTCCTCAACAGCAATCTCTGAGAAAGTCAGCACCTTGCAATTCTTCCAGTTTTAATCCACAGTGAGCCCTACTGGTGGGGCAATAAGATAGGAGGGCAAGAAAATGCTCCATAGCCTCAGGATGAAACAGTCTTGATGAGTTCCTGAACTTCAGACTTTACCAGTGTTCTTAGCTTTTCTTTTCCACTCTCTCCCTTAAGTGGGCGAGGAAGACTAGAGAAGGCTGGATTTGGTCATGTCTTTCCCCCAAAGTCAGACAAAGCCTTGGAAGTCTCACTCAGCACTTAGAGATGATTTTAAGGTTAGCATGTAGCCTCATGGGGGTGGAGAGAGAGATTTGACACATGTGATCCATGTAAAATGATCAAATGGGGGTCACTAGCATGTCCATCTTCTTAGACATGTATCCATTTTTTTAAAATTTTTTGAAATGTGTGTGAGCGTTTTTCTGCATGTACATCTGTGTACCACTGTATACCACTTATGCTCCTGGTGCCTGCAGAGGCCAGAAGAGGACGTGGAATCCCTTAGGACTGGAGTTACAGACAGCTGTGAGCTGCCATGCGGGTACTGAGACTCCAACCCAGGTCCTCTGGGAAAGCAGCCAGTGTTTTTAACCATGGATCCGGCACTCCAGCCTCACACCTCAGTTCTTTAGGCTGACATAGTCAACATGCCCTCTCCTACAGAGTAGAGCTACGCTGAGGAGAACACGCTGGGTGTGTTTCAGAATGGTTGGCTCTCTCTCCCCCTGTCTGAGACAACAGGAAAGTTCTCTGGCTTCTCTACCAGGAGACCCTAGTGAGGGTCCAGAGAAAAGACCCACAAAAAGAAAACAAAGCAAAAACCACAAGAAAGGAGACCGAGCCTGTGTCTTGGGTGGTCTCACACACTCACACAGGTCCACACTCAGCCTCCACCCTCAACTAAACTGCTGTGCAATTCTGATCCTCCCTAGCCACCGTGTCTTCTGCTCTGGGTACATAGGGCACATCTGTGACCCCGAGAGTGCTGTCTCTCTAGAGTGCAGGATATCAGCTTGACCTCTGACCTCCATTCTCTAGTAAGTCCAAGCCGGTTTCCAGTTTATTCAGATTCCTGCTTGTGGATGAAGCAGGAGAGGGAGGCTTCTATGCCCATCACGTGACAGGGCTGAAACCCAAAGACCCTGAACTTCCGTAATAGGCAGTGAACCCAACTGTCCTGGACTTCAGAAACAGACATTATTTTTATTATACCGGACAGTAAATAAATCTGCCCTTCACTCCAGAGGGAAACACTATCTCCAGCTTCCAGGGCTGTTTATTGTTCTAACATCCTTGAAAAGACAGTGTGGGTGTGGGGGAATGTGAAGCTCCGCGGAGGAGTGTCTCTCGCTGGATTTCCAGCCACTGGAGAAAAGGCACCGGGAACCGGGTGGGAACCAGCGGTGCTCGACCTCAGCCCTGTGGTAACGCCAGATTTTTATCCAGGGGTTCTGTTTCCACCGATGGGCATAGAGCTCCAAGCATCAGGAGTTTGCGGAATCTCCCCCTCCCCCCATGACTCTAATATAAAACCTAAGATAATCTGCCACACTGAAAAGTATAATTCGCAATGTGTGTGTGGGGGGGGGTGTCTCATGGCATCCCAAACTTTGCTGCATGTTTGAATCGTCTGGGAATCGTGATGCATGCAGATTTTGATTCTTTAGCACAGGGGTAGGGCTGGTTTCTAGTCCTAGGAAGCTCCCTGTGCTGCCAGACTCCACCAGTCCACCGGGAACATAAGGTTTTGTCCCACAGGCCTTCTCATTACAGCCTGTGTCTACAGGTAGATTTGCACACTCTCTGTAGCTTTGTTCACGGATGGTTTGCCTGTGAGAGGAGAGGGTAGCCTGAGGCAGAGGGGTGGTTCTTGTCATGAGAGTGAGGTCTGCAACCCTTCACAGGACGACAGACACTTCGTTTTGCTGAGACCAACAGACATTTGAGATGTACTTCAGCAGGCGGGACAATGGAGGTGTAGGGCTGTCAAGATGGCTCAGCAGGTAATAAGGCTTGCTAGGCAAATCGGGCTGAGTTTAGTCCCATAAACCTCAATGGAAGGTAAGAGTCAACACCTGAAAGCTACAAACACACACATACGCACACACACACACACACACACACACACACACACACACACACGGTAAAATTAAAAAAGAAAAAAAAAGATGTAGAATTTTAAGTATTAAATCTTAAGAAAAAACTTTATTCCGGGTCTTGTATTGTTGAAGTGTTGAGAGTAACATTTGAGGGAGGATCTAAAAAATTGGATTCAAGGATCAGAAAAGTTCAAAATCCTGGTATTGCTGCAGGAAAAGCTTCTTGAGGCATGCCTACGAGAAAAATGGCCGCCCCGCCGATGATCGCTTTATTTTTCTTCTGCTCTTGGGAGGGGGGAAGTCATCCCTATACCTTTTCCTCCCCAGTCCCGGTTTCATTCCCAAGGTCATGACACCCTTCTTCCCTGGGAAAACTGGCACTGGCCCTTCCTCCCTCTCTGCAGCCTGTCCCAGGCCTTTCCCAACCTGGCAGTCTGTCCCCTCCAGCATGAGCAAGTGTCTTTCTGAACATGAAAGTCCCCCTTCCATTTCCAGAGTGAACGCAAGACTCCTACCCAAAAGCCAGGAAAGCTTGGACATACAGAGACATGCCCGTTAGACATTTATCCTGTTGATGGCCCTGCGACAGGAGAGAAAGAGAGAGATCCACTGTCTCCTTTGACACGACTGACTCCTTAACCAAGTTAACACCTGTCCACTCGCCAGCGGCCTTGGGAGCATTTTCGAGAAATGGCTTCACAGTGATGAGACAGGCCATCCATTCCCACGGGGCCTGGCTTCTCCCGTGTTCTCTAATACATGTCTACTGAAATTGAAACAGTAAGACTTTCACTTTCCCGACCTCTCGTGTGTTTCCCATCCATCAGCAAAGAATAACGCCAGGCCGGCAGAACGGCTCCGCGGGGAAAGGCTCCTGCCACAGGCCTGTTAGGCTGAGATGGTAGCCATGCCCCGATCAGACACTGTGGAGGGACAGAGTGGCTTCCTCAAATGGTCCTCTGATTTCCATGTGTGCAGCCTACTCACACCACCACCCCCAATAAATAAATACCGTAAAATTTTATTTTATTTACTTATTTTTTGGTGTTTCAAGACAGGGCTTCTCCATGGAACCCTCCTGGCCTTCCTGCTCTGTGAACCAGGCTGGCCTCCATCTCAGAGAGCCATCTACCTGAGTGCTGTGATCAAAGGCATGTGCCACCACCACCACCCGGCTGCCATAAATACACTTTTAGAGGGCAAAGCCATGTCAAGGGTCCAGAGCGGAGTGAGGAAGATGGTCCCTGCCGGTTAGCTGAACAGGAGGAAGACACTAGCCTTCCAGATGTGAAGTTGACACAGCTGTGTGTGTTCACTTGGTGGTTTGGGCTTTTTTTTGTGTGTGTGTGTGTGTGCTAAGGATCCCAACCACACAAAACTGTGCCTTTGCCTTAAAGCTCTAGACCTAAGCTAATGGGCTTTTTAGGTCTGAGCCAAACTGTTTAAATATTGAAACAGAAGGCACTTATTTGCTTATGGACAGGACTGGACGCTCTGTCATCCGAGGGTGGGAGAGGCAGGCGGTCCTACAGGCTGAACACTCCACATAAGAGGTCACGAGAAGGTCCCTGAAGGGCAGACATGGTAGCCTGCAGCCCATTCTAGATGTTCCATGAAAGCATGGCGTCTGGTTCCCCCTGGAAAGAGACCTTGAACACAGGCAAAAGAATCAGGGCGGGCCCAGAGGAAGCGTGGCCTGCAATCTGTAGTGTTTCCTCAGCTAGCAGGGAAGGGTGCTCTGACCCCCCACTTCCTCATAAACTCCCTTCCTTGGCTGCAAACCTGAAGAGACACAGATGTCAGAGGGCAGGCAGATGATACCAGGCTGTGGAGTTAGTGGGACTACACACATTTCAAAGGCGTTCGAGTTCAAGAGCAGAGTTAGATGCACACCGCCGGACTAAGCTTCCTCAAGCAGGGACCTGGACACCACTTCATTTCCCGGCGTGTACGCTTAGACCCACAGCCGCCCCTTTTCATCTCCTACCAAAGTGGGGATAATCGCATTCAGCCTGCATACATCCACCAGGTGGTTGCAGTAATTTAATTATCCAATATCTATAAAGCATTTGACAACTATAAATCACCGGGAAGCTGCAAACAACTTAACCAGTATTGAGCTTTCCTTCTCACCCCGCGTTTAATTTACGCTCTGTCTCTCTCAGAACTTGGGGACGTGCGTTCCGATCTGCTTTCCAGAACCCCGCTTATCATATTTGTTGGGAAGAAGCACCCTTTCCCTGCTGTCCTAAGTTGTTGAGAGTAGGGCTTATATGATTGTTGACTGGTCGCATGTAACAAATCAAATCTACAAATATTTACCGGCTGCTGAGCTCGACCTTGCTGAAGACGGGGCTGGAGGAGCCTGAGATTCATTTTCCGTAGTAAAGGAGTAAATTGCCCAGCTGCACCGCAGTGCCCATAGATATCCGGGAGGAGGTGGGGGGGACGGCCCTTTGCTCCCTTGATGCCCCCCAATACACCTGGAGCTTTATTTCAAATACACAAAACAGCTGGTGTTCATGATTTGCGGCTCAGCACAAACAGCAGAGAGGATTTATTTTCCAAGCTGCCTGGGTTGGCGAGCCTCCAGAATTCATCAAAAGGAGAGATAAGGATGATGACAGCGATAATGATGAGAACGGAGCTGCCTCGCCGGTCTTTGTAAAGAGACACAAGAGAAGTATGGCCTCCATAGGACATTCCAGCGTCGCAACACATCCTCAACTTGACCCTGGACAGATTTAGAGCAGAGCCTTCCCAGGACCCGTGAAACTCAAGAGATGACCCCATGTGCTTGACAGGGTTGTGCTGCAAGCTAGACCTAGGGAGAGTCCAGGCAGTGGTCCTTTGGTTGGGTCTAGAGGCAACTGTATCTATACAAAAACTGGGGGGAGGAGGGAGAGAAACAATATATTAAAACCCAACAATATTTTTTATAAAGTTCTTTATTTTTACTTTTATTTTATTTGCATTGGTGTTTTGCTACATGTATGTCTGTGTGAGGATATCCGATCTTGGAGTTACAGACAGTTGTCGGCTGCCAAGTGGGTGCTAGGACTTGAACCCAGGTTCTCTGGAAGAGCAGTCAGTGCTCTTAACCACTGAGTCATCTCTCTAGTCCCAAAAACCCAACAATATTGTAAGTGACTTCGGGTTCAACTGTGCTTCTCTGTAAACTATTGAGATCCTTGCTTTCAGTGTCATAAGCCCCAAGCAAGCAAGAGTCCACTTGAAGAAAATGCCCGTGACTTGATTTGTAGATGAACTGCCGCCGGCTGGTGAGGGACCCTCTCTGACACATGCTGAGTGTCCCTACTGCCACGGAAGGAATGAAACACTTCATTAGCTCACTTAATTTTCTTGGTAAGGCATTGTGAATTCTAACACCATTCACACTTCAATGATAGAAAACCAGCCGTGGTGGTACACACATGTCATCCCAATACTTTTGAAGGCAGAGGCAAGTATTTCTCTGAGTTTGAGACCAGCCTGGTCTACATAGCAAGTTTCAGATCAGCGAGGGGTACATAGTGAGACACTGTCTCACAAAAAATAAAAAAAAAATAGGCAGAGCTTGGTATAAATAACTCAGGGGTGCAGCGCATGCCGGCCAGACACAGGTCCCTGCATGTATCTCCAGCACTTCACCCCTGAGAAAGGAATGAGAAACTGAGGCTTTCTGAGAGTATGCCATGGTGCAAGGTCACACAGCTGAAGGAGCTGGGCCATTCTGCTGCTCCCCACCTCCTGTGACCACAAGGCAGGCGTGCACGGCATGACGCCTAAGTGGCTGCAGGTGGCTCAGTATGGAGAACACACAGGCAGCGGCGACTCCCACACCAGCTTCAGACTGCCGTCCTCAAGTCAGTGGTTCCACGAGCATCTTTTGGTCCCGAGAGAACCTGGAGTAAGACCTGGAAAGAGCTGAATCCTGCCCCCTCCCTCCACACACGCACACACGCACACAGACTGTGAAGAAAACTCGGGTTGGGAGACCTTAAGCTATAGAGTGATTTCCCCACAAGTATCTGTACCTGAATATGGTCTACAGAACCCATGGCAGCAAACGCTTTTAACCCCGGCACTGGGAAGGTAGAAACAGTTGGATCTCTGGGAGATCACTGGCTAACTGGCCTAGCTGAATTGGCAAGTCCCAGGCCAAGGAGGGGCTCTTGACAACCTGGGTTCAATCCCCAGGAACCACTTAGTGGAAGGAGAGAACCCATGTCCCCAGACCCCCACCGCACCCCACTAAAAACACACATACAACACACACAAATGGAAAAAGCAAGCTTTAAGCCTGGATGAATGAACACATCGGGGACTGGGGACCAGCCTTGACATACACGTGTGTTCTTGGCACATGAACACACACCAAGAGCACAAGATTGACGAATTAGCTCCTTTCTACCCTCACTGCCATCTTTATGGGTGGGAAATCCTGCGGACACTGACTCGATGACACACAGAGAGAGGCCTTTCTGACTAAAATGTCTTCAGGAACGTTTGTTGTACCCGTGCAGGTTTATAGTAGCTCCGGTCTTTGTCTGTGGGGTTTTCATTTAGAAAACAGGACGTTTTCGTTATTCATCGAAGACAAGAAACGTGCAGCCCTTGAGATGCTTCCCTCCATAAACTGTAGAAAATAAAATCTAACTCCCCCATCCATGTGGTTTAGGGAAATAGACAAAGAATAACGTTAAAAATAATTTAAAGCAAATTCCCAGGTGCGGCCCTCTCTGTTTCTTTCCATCTAGAGCCCATTATCAGGCACCCTTTAAGTGACCTGCCTTATCTCTGGATTACTGTTTACCCAAATGAACTCCTTCATTTCGCTGTAAACTTGGTGCTTCCTGCCTCTCCATCCCCACGTTTCCATGCAGGAAGAGCTTTTGTTCTCATCTGCTGTCACAACGCAGCTGAAATCGTCCCCAGCGCTAACAGAAGCACCATAAATCCACGATAAACACGAACGTTTGAAAATTAAAATTCCTATCTTTATACATATCTTTTAAAGTGGATTCGGGTCTACAGAAATATATTAATCACGAGCCTCGGAGAATGGCATGCTCATCAGTGATGGGGCTTTATCTGGAGCCTTCCCCACCCTCCTGCCTCTCCCTGACGGTGATAATCATCACTTGGGATCCTGGGTTTTCATCCTGTTGTCTGAAGTCATCTCCCTGGAAACAGAGCCTGTACCAGTCTTCTGTAAGTGATACCTTTGCGGAAGAGGGTGATCTCCAGACGACCAGCAGAGTGAAGGGAGAGAGGGAGTTGAACATGGATGACCTGCCTGACTCTGTTGTCAACAGGCCCCATCCTGACCCCCCCAGGATAAGTGGAGCCCGTTGATGCCCAACTATCTATCAGTCCTACCTTGAGGCAAATAATTAATTGTTTCTTGTCTTGAAGCAGAGAGTCATGAGCCACATTGGAGAGGCGGGGTCAAGGAGAAAAGCATAGCTTCCTAACTGAGGCAGACTATTTGGCCGACATCAAAGTCTCTAGAAAGGGGAATAAGGCCTGGGCCAGCCAGATGGCTCTGTGGGTAAAGGCACTGGCTGCCAAGAGCCTTTACCAGAACCCACGTGGCGGAAGGCTTGAACTGACTCCTGAAAGTGGTCCTCTGACCCGCATGAATGTACACGCACATGCACACACAGGCACGCACACGCGGGCACGCACACACGCACATGCACACACGCACACACACATATGCACACAGAGGGGAGGAAGTACAAATGTGGCGTTTGTTTTCTTTTGTTTTTTTAAAGAAGGAAGGAAGTAAGATTTGAACAGTTGGCAGTGAACACTCACAGCAGCTAGGAAGTCAGTGCATTTTACAAGGAAGAAGGGGTCAGGGCAGGTCTTCCCTTAAATAATTTTACCAAAATTTATATGTCTTCCTTGTATGTGTTGTGTGGGCATGTCCGTCCGTGTGTCTATCTGTGTGGGTATGCAGTATTCGCTTTCTAAAAAAGAAATCATTCGATTTTGGTTGATAGACAACGTGTCAGTATGTGACCAAACGGTACTTTATTTACCAGCATTCATACTGATGATCTGTCGAGCTATTTCTAGGTCTTCACTGTGATTACTGTTGTTTCTATGACTATTCTCACATAAATCTCCCATCGAATCTCTCAGGTTTGCTTCTGGGGTGGAAGTACCTGGATGATGAGCTGTAAGCTTCGGGAGATAGTGAGGTAATGGTTTCCACACTCGTGGTTTTACTAATTCATCTGCCCGCTAAGAATATGTAAGAGACCCTTCCGTTCACATCCACTCCGACGTTTCCCTTTCTGTCAACAGATTGAGCAGAGTGGTATCTCACCGCGAGCTTGTTGCGCCCTCCGTCCCTCGCCATCCCTGTCAGACATACTTCCTTCCTCTTACGTGATATGCTTGCTCAGATAACTTACCCAATTCCCCCACCAGGTTATTTGTGTTCTCTTCCCGATCTCCAGGCCTGCATATATTCATTGTTGTGTGTAGTGACTTATAACTTGCTTGGCTGTATCTTTTAAAGAATTAATTAATGCCCTTGGTTTTATTCTAGTCACACGGATCATTCTTTTTTCTGGCACCTCATGCCTACTTAAGGAATCTGAAGGAAAAATCTCCATCTGAGGGCAGGGGCCAGAAATGGAGCCAGGTTACAGGTGGGTCACAGAGGCAAGCATTGTGTTGAGTACAAAGATGTCCAGCTGGCGGGTGTGTTCTGGTTATAGAAGTAGACATATCATTCTATTAGAGCTGGGTGCCATTAAAAATTCTAATCATAGGCTCTAATTAACTTTCCTTGCTCCGACGCCTGCTCGGTAAGCAGCCTCCTGATTATAATTTGGCTGCCCATGTATCTCGCCTACAGGGAGAGAATGTACTGAGAATATCCTGTTCAGGCCGACGTGAGGATCCAATCCATTAAACAGTTACATGCCATGATGTAAATTAATAAATTCGTATTCTGATTTTATCATCTGCCTCATCCGGGCTCGGAAGGCGTGAGTCAGCATCCCCGGGTCTAATCAACACGGAAGCAGTGGATATCAAGCTTCTGGGCTGAAAACCAAGGAACTAGAACCAGCCAGAGAGAAATCACCAAGGTAACATTGCCCCAGAGGCCCCTCTGCCTGATGAAATAGGCCTGCGCACATGTCATGCGGTAGGAACAGGGATTCAAATTTACTTTTGACATTATAAAGAGCTGCATATTCAAGACTGTGGCTCAGTTCCATTCAGGTGAAGGCAAAGAATAAAGGATGATCATAAACCTATATTGAATATTTATTGGCTTATGAGGACACACCAGATGCTGCCCAAATCCTAGGCAGAAGGTTAAGATTTACAGACATGATTGAAAACAGGGGGGGGAAAAGGCCCACAAAAACGAAAACCGCAACACAATCTGGGCAGATGGTAAGTGCTAAGGAGAGATCAGGAGGTGTCTGGCTGCTGATGAAGTCTTGTTCCCGGTTGGTACTCAGGGTCCAGGATGCAAATAGAAGGTGACTTTGAACACAGGAGGAAAGAAGCCAGGAGGCGGAAACACAGGAGACACCAGGGCTCAAGCTGGAATGTGCTGAGGGCCTGAGATTGTCCAGGCTATAGGGATGATTTAGGGCCTGTGGGGTGAGGGCAAGATCTCTGAAGTGAGTTCAAAAGGCAGAGCGGAGAGGAGACCAATGGGACAGATGGTGCTCACCGAGTGATCCTGCAGTCTACTCCCCATTTCCTCCGAGACCCATGTGAACATCCCCTATAGTACAACTGACCTTTCTGAGAGTCTCAGTAACGCCAAACATAAAGAGAAGAGGGTAACAATAACGGGCATCATCTGAACACCGAGCCTTGGGATGGACAAGAGCCTGGCTGTATGCTCAAGCCAACAAAAAAAAAAAAAATTAAGAGGAGCCAGGTGTGGTGATGCCCATCTTTAATCTCTTTAATGTACTTCAGAGGCAGAGCCAGGGGTCTCTCTGTAAGTTCGAGGCCAACTTGGTCTATATAGCAAGTTCCGGGATAGCCATGGCTACATAGAGAGACCCTATCAATAACAACAACAACAGTAATAGGAGTAGGAAGAATAGGCAGGCCAGAAAGACCAATGTTGATGGTTCAATAGGATTTGTTCCTCAAAGAAAAGTGTGTTTCTGAGCTGGACCCCACTCCTGGGGAGACTGAGGTAGAAACACTGTTTGACCCAGGAGTTTCAGGCTAGCATGGGCGACATAGTAAGACCCTGTCTAAAAGAAAAAAGAAAGAAAAACAAGTCAGAAAGAGGGAAAATACAAGGAGTTCTAAAGATAAGCACTGTCTCCCCCAGCAGTTCCCATAGTTCCCCGCTGGAGCCAGATCCCTGGCCTGGCTAGATGTAGAGACCAGAGAGCCACGAGAGGTGTTCCGAAAGTGAGGCAGCCATATCTATGTGACTGGGGCATGCCCAACCATGCATGGGTAGAGAGGTATACCAGGGGCTCAGCAACATAGCAGGACCAAGCACTACACTCATGGAAGAGCTCCTCACGGGCCCACCAAGAGGTTGCTCTCTAGGGAGCAGTACTGATGGAGAGCCAGCTGAGCCAGGAAGGCTCTGATCCACGCAGGAAAAGTGATCTTCTTTAACAGCGGCCTCCGTGGTGGCTTATGGCTGAAATACGTGGGTTCCTTGACTAGTAGAGGTTGTCCCGCACATGTTCCATGATGGTCTTCAGTCCTAGCCAGGTCTCCTCTGCGGTGGGGATGATCTGCTTGGCCGGCAAGAGGAAGCCATAGTGCCCGGTGTCTCTCAGCTCAAATGTGAAGGCATACTTGATGCCGTTGTCATATGCCCAGTCGATGCTGCTCCCACTGGCTGGGTCTGTAAGACAGAAGAGGATACCATTGACGCCAACTTCCCTCTAGGGCACTGTGGGAAAGGGCCCTCTGTCTGGATGGTGTCTGGGATATCTGTGCGCTGTGTGAAGATGTGTCATTGGTGTCATGAAAAGCTGGACGGCCAATAGCTAGGCAGGAAGTAAAGGCAGGATTTCCGGGGAGAGAAAGGAAGAGGAGGGAATCGAGGCACTCAGGAGATGCCACCAGGACGTGGAACGAGTTGGACACACAAAATAGGAGAGAGGTAAAAGCCATGTGGTAGAATGTAAATTACTAAAAATATGTGTTAATTTAAGTTATAAGGGCTAGTGGGAATTGATAATGTCTCCCTGGTGTTATTTGATAGCTGGCGGTCCAATTACAGGATGGAGTTCCTTAGAATCCAGAGCTCTTTCTGGAAGTCCCCAGGTCCTAAGACATATATGTTCAAAAGGACACATTGGCTCCATCCATAGGGCTTATCCATCCCGCACCGTGAAGTTCTGTTCAAGCCTCAAGCTAAGAGGTTTTAATCCTCATTCCCAAGGCTGGGGAGATGTCTCAGTGGGCGAACCACTTGCCATGCAAGCTTGTGCAGTAGAGTTCAGATCCCTAGACTCCACACAATGTTGGTTAGGCATGGTGGCCCACTTCTAACCACAGTGCTCAGGAGGCGGAGACAGAATATCTTTGCAGCAACCTGGCTAGCAAGACTAGCTGAATGGACAAACTCTGGGGAGACCCAGCTTCAATAAGGTTGGAAATGATTGAAAAAAGACAGTGAATTCCTCTACCTGCATGTTCGAATACATGTATACATGTGAACATGCATAAACACAAACATATAACATGTATACATATGCCACAAAATGGAATCCCCATTCCCATTTTCTTACTAGATCGCTACAATCCTCCAGGAAACTCAAACCTAGCGAGTTCGGAATCAAGTGAGACAGGCATCCCCCGCTAGCCCCAGCGATCCCTGTCTCCTTGAAATGGTGCCCTGTGTCATCCTCTTTCAGACAGAATAAGGCTGGCCTCATACCCGGAGATAACAAGCTACTGCAGAAAGTTGGTATGCGAGCCAGTGTGGCTCTGCCTTGCTTGTCTTTGGGCCACTGGTCTGGGAAGAACCAGCTGTCACTGTTGAAAGGATGCCCAGGGTGCCCAACGAAGAGGCTCAGTGAAGAAATGCAACCTCCTGCCAAGAATCAGCATTAATTCATTGGACACTGGAGCGGGCCACCCTACAAGCAGACTGCTCCCTGAAGTCCACTAGACTGCATCCTGGGAACACAACTTGACTGTGACCTCCTGCAAGACCCTGCCCCAGAGCTGTCCACATAAGATTTTTTTAAATTTTTGACCCGCATAAACCAGGTAAGAAAAGAAATGTTTATCACGTTAAGCTGGGAGGTTTTAGCCTAGTTTTGTTTTTTGTTTTTTGTTTTTTGTTTTTTTTTTTTTTTTAACACAGCAAGAGATAACTGATACACAGGAAAAGGAAACACATTCCTTGGGACTTCCCTTGCCGGAAGACTTGAAAGACATAGGAGGTCTATTTTTCTACTTCTTCCCAGGCACACTACTAGAGCAGGAACTGACCTACAAGTGGAAAATGTACTGTCACTCATAAAATGACAATCATCACTAATAAACTGATGACGATAGCAGATGTTCTTTTCTCAGCATCTGCCATGAGCAGGTCCCTCATGGTATCTTTATCTTTAAAATCCAGTGATTTTTTTTTTTTACTGCCCTTGGTTTATAGATGGGAAAAGTCCAGTCTTCGGGTGGGAAAGCAGCTAAGGAAATACAGGCAGAACATGACAGAGCTGGGAATTTAAGCCCATATCCTTTCAAGTGGTCCATCCAACCGACTTGAGGTCCATCTGGTGGATTGACCCTTCTGATAACGTAAGATCAGTCCCTTTCTTTCCCTTATTCCTGAGAACTGTTTCTCATGGACACACTTTCCTAAAGATACAGCTTCCTCGGAGACCGTATGTTCCCAAGGGAATGGAATGGGCTCTGCTATGCTCTCAGAAACCCTTGTGTGATCCCCACAGTATGTGTGCCCTGAGAAAATGCTCCAGCTGAAAGCAAACAGTACCTAGCATGTCCAGTGGTCCTTTATATGATAAACTCAAATATTTCGTAACATACTTGAAAGATATCGGAAGGAAGCAGATAGGATTCAAAGTGATCATGTTCATAAACTCCATTTTGTTTAATTCCTTACTCAATGTGTACCTACTCTTGCTTGTATTCGCACGTATACATATATGGGTGCTCATGCAGACATATGGGTGTGCACATACATGTGGAGGCTGGAGATCAACCTCAGATGCTGTTCCTCACAGCTGTCTACTGTGTGTTTCAAGACAAGGATTCCCACTGGCCTGGAACTCACCGGTGGTGCTAAGTTGTCTCCATCTCTTCAGCATGAGCTTAAATGTGCACAACACAATGCTTGGTTTATACAGGTTTGAGGGATCAAACTTAGTCCTCATGCTTGCAAGAGAGCCCCTTACTAACCAAGCTATCTCCCTAGATCTTTTAAAACACACACACACACAAACGCACGTGAATGCATGCACGTACGCGCGCACATGTGCCGGCAGGAATATACTATTAACACCGTTCTACACGTTCTACTTTTCAATTAACACTTGATGATCATTCCCCATTAGGACACATTGATCCACCTAATTCATTTAAGGGCAGCTTAATGCTCCCCTGTATGAATGCAGCAATTGTGTTATGATCTGGCCCTCTCCTGATGGACATTTTAGATGAACACCAGACTTTCGTGCTGATAAGTAACGCTGTCACAAGCATCCTTAGAAACCATGATTTATCATAGTCTCATGAGCCCCAGAGCATACCAGCTCAGAAGCCCTGAGTGAATCAGAATCAGTAAAGAGAAAAGGAGCGGGATGCTCAGGGACAGGACAAATGGCCATGACAGCCTGACAGGAGGAAGGAGACATAAGACTCTGAAGAGCAGACAAACCCGTGGGAGGAGGTGGGTGTCGTGTGACAGACATATATGAGCAGGACATATATGCATGAGAACACTACTGTGGAGCTCATTATTTTCTATAATAACTTTAAAAAGCATTAATTTTGAAAAAAAAAAGCAGACACAAGACTTAAAGCATAAAATGGGGTGAAGCTAGTTAGCAGAAGGACCTTACAGTCCAAAATGACATATCGGGTCCTCAGGATGTAATAATTAATCCTCAGAAAACCACTCAGTTGTGGAGGTGGGGAGGGGCTGAACCCTTTTCTCTGTGCTTTGTTTAAAAAGGCAAGAAAGTGAGGATTACTTTCGTCTAAAATGATGACCCTAAGGAAGGGCCAGCACGTAGAGGTACAGATGTCAACCACGGATGTGGCACGTGCCAGAGCCCCTGGCTGCGACAGACTTCTAATATACAAAAACCAACTCCTCTTCTAGAAAGCAGCAGAGGCAGAGAAGACCTGAAGAGTACAGAGTCTGGAACGGTGTGAAGTTTTCCCGCTCTTAGCCTCCAGAGAGCCCTCCTCCTCCTCCTCTGAGGCATCTGGTGAGTATCCCTTGACTTGACACAGCTCACGCTGGGGGAAAGAATGTGTTTGATGTGGGAAAACAAGGCCATTATTTAAACTGATGTCTGACCCAAAAGCAGGGACCCTGGTGACCCACAAAGATCTTGGGGAAGACCTCCTCAAGGGACACCTAGCACGTCTCCCCTCGCTCTCTCATCCGCCATCACTCCTGGCTGATTAAGCGGAGGGTGGAGCTAGTCTCCAGATGTGTCCTCTGAAGAGTTCCCATTTAACCACACTAATAGCAATAAACTATGAATAATTAATGGATTGTTGCTGCAATTAGCAAGACAAACACCAGCATCGTGCTAACTGCTTTATGTTGCTTTGTAGCTACACACACAGAGATGAGAGAGCTGAGATCAGAGGCAAAGGAGACAGTGGTTGCCATGGAGAAGGCACTGTTGAGGGACAACTCCATTACAAGGGAGCAGAACTGCTCTTCCCGTGTCCACACTCATGCTTGCCATTTAGCCAGAGCTGCGCCGTATGGCATTTCCCCATCCCTTGAAGACAGACTCCCAAAATAAGAGCCTTGGCAAGATGTCAACAGAAGCTGCCCAGATGAGACCAGAACAAATAAAGTCCTCCAAAAGAGGCTGTGGGTGACAAGCTTCAAGGCCATGTTTAGATTCGGGGACTTGGTAGGTTTCTTTTCTTTTTTGCGAGATACTAATCCTAGTTAGAGGACTCCTTTCCTCTTGTTCATCCTAACACCTATATCGCTACCACCCATCTCCCGACACAAAGCTGGGAGTTTCCTCTAAAATGGATAGGGAGCTGGGGAAACAACTCAAGCACGTGAACCTGAGTCTGGGATCCCCGGCACTCACACAGATCAAAGCAAACATGGTGGCGTGGGTCTGTAACCCTCGTGTTAGTGCGCAGAGACAAGCAGATGCCTGGAACTTGCTGGCCAGCCGGTCTAGCCAATCAGTGAGAGACCCGGTCTCAGAAGAGAAAGTAGGAAACAGTAGCGATTAGACAGCACCCAACATTGACCTCTGGCCCCCACATGCACATACACACATGTGTACACACATGCACATACATGTGTACACACATGCACATGTGCAGACTAAAACACACATACGAAAATGGCGGATAGGCTTTTGATAGCTTTTTGATAAAACATGTCAGGAATCGTAATCCAAATAAGGAAGGGAGAGTCTACCTGCTGACGGGCCCTAACTCATCAAGGGCACATGATAAACACATGTGAGCAGTAGTGACCCAGATGAAGATGACAGCCTACAATAGCCATTTGTCGCAAAGTCCTAGCATGAATTCTGGTCTAGAAGTAGAAAATAGAGAAAGACAAGATCTCCTGAGTAAATTGGGAGCATGGGGACCTTGGGGGAGGATTGAAGGAGGGAGGGGAGAGGCAGGGAGGGGAGCAAAGAAAAATGTATAGCTCAATAAATACCAATAAAAAAAATTCTGGTCTCACTACCGAAACAATCAGACAACAACAAGGAAGTAAAGCCCACATCCTTCCTCCAGCCCCATTTCAAGTTTCCTCCCAAGGCACTTTCTAAATACCTCCCACGCAGGCGTACTCACAGACAGTGGTGCAAGTGGGTCCTACTTGGTACTTCGTGCCCGAGTGGGAAGCCAGAGCTTCGGCTGCACTCCTCGCCACATCATCCTGGGAGGTGAGCAGAGACCAGTGAGCTCTCGGGAAGCATGCACTAGAGACTCTGGCTGGAAGAGCTTCGCGCAAGTTTTCCTAAGGCCTAGAGAGCTTCTTGCCAAGCCCGAGGGGGATCTAGTTAAGACGGAGTACTAAGATATCCTAAAGGAGAGGAATGTTGAGTTCAGGAACATGACCGAAGGCCAAGTATGCTCAAGAGTAAGGAGGCCTTGAATAGAGAACCAAAATTTGGTCCACATCTAGCCATGAGTCTGGGTGGGGCTTCTTCAACACACAGACTTGTGGGCTAGTGGTGGCCTGGGAACAGGGTGGAGCCCCAGCAGACCATACCAGCATGGGGCAAAGGCTTGCAGCTACTCTGAAGATGCCACTCCTACTGGTCCACCTATAGGTACCTTCCCTTTTCCAGGAGTGAGTCATGGCTGTGACACAGAACCCCTAGGCTATGACCTATGACCTTTACTTCTTCCTTAACCAGAGCGAAGACGCCTCCCCTTCCCATTACGGTGCCAACCACGGTCTTTAGCAAGTAGCGAACCTGTGTCATGTTCTAGCTAGAAAAATCAAATGTGCAGGCTGGACAAAGTCTTAGAACTCAGAGAGATGAGAGAGGGACTATCTTCTTTCTGTCCCTCCTGGGTCTGATGGCACAAATCAAAGCGCAGGGAAATATTCTCTAAGGCGCCTGTATTTGCCCTCGAAAGCTATGTAGCTCAGTCAGCCACCTTGGCTGTGCCAAAGTCAAGCGGTCGGGGACTAGGCAGAGACCCTCCATCACTTACCAGCTCCTCAGCATCTGGGGCCTTCTTGACTGTGTACCCATAGGGATATATCAGCAGCTGTGAGTAGCTATGCAGGTCAATGAAGCATTTGAAATCCCCATGCTTTTGAATAAAATCCACCACTGATTTCACCTCCACTTCAGAATTAGGGTGGGAGCCATGGTACACTTCAGAGCAGGGGTTATGGCTGGCCCCTTCTCCTGCGGAGAAGAGTTTATCGGTAACAAGTAACCCAAAGGCCAAGAAGACAGACATGAGGACTGTCAACCCCAAGTCTGACTGGAATGGTAGACAGGTATTTATCAAGATGCCCCTAAGAATCTATTCATGGCAGGTACAGATTCTGGGGAAGGGACAAGGAGGGAGTTTGGGGGCGGGGGACGTTGCTACAAATGAGAAGGAAAAGTATTGCGACTTTTTTAAGTGGATAGAGTTGACCTTGTATTGTGCTAATAGCAGTTGTCATAAATAATTAATGTCACACTCAAGAACAAGTTGTAATTAATAAGTATGCTTGATAATTAATATGAATACCAATAAATAATGAAAATGACTCCATTTATTCTGGTGTCAACTTATTCTATTGGTTCAGGTCTTAATGGCCAACTGCTGCCAAAAATAATCTATTGTTGTGGTTTTTAAAAAAATCTCTTGATTACTTAACAGGTATTTTGATAGATTGCCTTCTGCATTGTTTCACAGGAAAGCATGCCTTGGCATGTGAGTTTGCGTGCGTGTGTATGTGTGTGTGTGCGTGCATGCGTGTGTGCATGCGTGCGTGTACGTGTGTGTGTGTGTGTGTGTGTGTGTGTGTGTGTGTGTGTGTGTGTAAGAGCGAGAGACAGTCATGACTGAGTGACTGACTGACAGGCTAGCTGGTTACCATCCTCCAATCATTATTTTCCCTGTGATTTTTATGACATTTCTATATAATTAAAATAAATCCACTCAAAACAAAATGCTGGGATACCAGGGTATAGCTCAATGGTAAAGAGCTTGCCTGGCACACACAGGCCCTGGATTTGATTCCTGGTACAGCAAAAAAGTAAAATAAATACTTATAATTTATTTTGTTTTGTTTTTGTTTTCAACACAGGATTTCATACACAGATTTTACGTAGTCCACATTGGCCTTGAGCTCGTAAATTTAAAACTGGAGGGTGAAGTTTATTTGGTGATTTTTTTTATCAGTTATGTAATCTTGAGATTATCCTTGAGTTTCAAGAACAAAAATCCATCCAATGGGCAAGAAGAACAAAATACATGTACAATAGGGGGTACTTTTGTGGGGATGGCTTTTAAGCAAGAACAAAATACATGTACAATGGGTGATACTTTTGTGGGGATGGCTTTTAAGCACCTGGATCTCAGAACCCAGATCACCTCATTCTTGCTTTCCATGTCTGCTAGCTGCTGATTAACACTAGCAAGAAGAAGAGGGGCTGCTAGAATTTAAGTTTTGCTACAGGCCCATTAGAGTAACAGTGCTAACTGTTCTCTTTTGGCTTGCCGTCAGGAACCCTTCTACCCAGCCACAATTTGCCCAGGCAAAGCTGGAATGGCCAGGGCTAAAGAGAGGCCTTGGAATCATGTGTCTGAGATGCGTGTGGTTTTTAAAACATTAGTGTAAAAAGCAGTTCAGTCGTGGAGCACTCGACTAGAATGTGCAAAGCCTCACCACAACAAATCAATTAGGTAAATAAATAAATATTTGAAACTAACAGTCATAATCACAATGCAAAGACCGTCTGACCCACTGTTTTCTCAGGAGGGCAGAGATGATTGAATCATTCCCTTTCAAAATCACAACAATAAGACTTAAAAACAAAACAGAACACACGCAGACACAGAGAGCCTCAGGGAGGTCCCGGGGTCTCACAGCAAATGGAAGAAGAGCAGAATGAAGACTGGCTTCCTATCCCACCCTGCAGGCATTCGTGGACAGGTTCATCCAGTGCTGTGGGGTTGACTCTGCCTCCCCACCTACCTGCGAAACTGGCATTCCAGTTTCTGTTTGGGTCAGCTCCAATACAACGGCTTCCTGGGTTCCGGGACCGCGTCTTCCTCCATAATCGATTCTGAAAAAGCCCCCAAACACTCAAGGTATGTCAGGATACAGGAGCAGTAAAGGTTTCTCTGGAAGCTAAGACCACAACAGATGGGCTGAGCTGCATGGGTCCCTGCCTAGACTCCAGTCCACTGCCTTGGCACTCTGCTGTCAACCCTCACAGGGGAGAAGGTGCATACCTCTGGCTTTAAGAAGGAATTTGGGACCAGGTATGGTGACATATACCTTTAATCCCAATACTTGGGAGGCAGAGGCAGGTAGATCTCTGTGCATTTAAAGCCAACCTGCTTAACATAACTCCAAGCCAATCAGGAACACATACATAGTAAGACACTGTCACAAAAAAAAAAAAAAAAAAAAAAAAAAAAAAAAAAAAAAAAAAAAAAAAAAAAAAAAAAAAAAAAAAGACAGTGACCCCCTCAAACTGCCCTGATGAGATCTTTCTATAGACGAACCAAGCCGGTCCCATCTGGATGCATTGAATCCCTATTGTCTCGTGCAGAAAGGGAAGCAATGGCCATTGAACATCACCCACGCCGCAGACATACAACGGGGCCTATTATATTCTAAGGCAGTCACCTGAATTCAATCACGCTCTCAAGCAGGGAATAAGGGAACAAATTAAATCGCACAACAAAGAAGCCATCAAGCAAACGCGGAATGTGAGACATTACACAGGAAATGACTTAGTTTCTCCAACAAATGAATGACATTTTCAAAGGATGTGTTTGGGGTGCTACTGGATGAATAAAGACATCAGAGACACAGCCTCAGCTCCCGTGCACAGACCTTATTGGATCCTGACTTCGACAAATTGACTCCTAAGAGATGGTTTTTTTTTTTTAAATAATGGGGGAGTGTTGGAGGATATTAAAGAACTCCCATTAATTTTTCAAAGGTGACAGTGCAGTAGTGGGTTTGGGTTTTTTTTATTATTATTATCAGCAGCTAGAGATGCATGCTAAGGTCGTTGTAGATGGAATAACATGATGTCTGGGATTTGCTTTAAAATATGTCAAGAAAATAAATTGTGTGGGAGAGAAAAAGATGAATAGAAGATAGGTAAAACGTTGAAAATTGTTCAAGACCCACAATAGAGAGTTTCTTAGACTATTCTCTCTAAAGTAGCAATAATATATTCCCTGGTGGCTCAGAGGCTGACTGGAAAAGAAAAACCCCAAAGGAGCATCTAACACACACATTGGTGGAAATCTTCTCCAAAGGCACTCGCAAAACATGGAATCCAACCAGGGAGTTGAGCCCAGGCCGCGGCCATTTGGAATTACTCACATGGGTTTGTGTGTACACGTATCCATCAGGATTGGCCACAGGCAGCACAAAAATATCCACTTTCTCCAAGATGGAGGTAAGAGCTGGATCCTTTTGGTAATCGGTCACAATCTAAGCAGAGACAACACCCTTGTCAGCAATATCACGGCAGAGTGGGTGTTTCCCTGAGATGCCCAGCACCCTGCTAAGATGGATGCTCTTGGATGGCCTCTACCCTCTGAAACCCCATGGGCTCTCTCTAAAGCCCTCTGAGTCCCTCAAAGCCTGGGACAGGACTGCACGACAATATTAACTGTCGAGTGACAGAAGGTGGCTCTGTTCACTCCTTCCAAGTACTCCACCCTTTTCTCCCGGCACTGACTCAAAGGAGTTTCTTGAAGGATCTGGAGGCAAAATGAGAACTCAGGGACCCTGCAGAGCTTGGAAGGGGATGAAGGCAAAACGGATCTCAGTTAGGTGCTGAGTGAGGCCCTGGTCCCTTTCGCAGGGTCCACCTTTGAAATCCGTTAGCTTGTTCGCAAGCATGTCACTTTACCACAGCGAGAGGGCTGACAGAGGAGCTTTGACGGTTCACTTCCCCCACCCGAGAAGATGCCAGCCTATTAAGTCTGTGCACAGTAGCTTCCTACCTAATCCCCTGGGCCCAGCTACACAGCATGGATCTGTCCCCCCTACCCCAGGCCCACCAGAACCCTTGGCTAATTCCGGGCGACATGACCTTCCTCGCAGTCCAGATGGCAGTGGCCTGTGAGATCCACTCACGGGAATGGATGCCCGCATTCAGCCAAATGGCAGGCCTCTTCTTGCCTCCTCCCGTGCTGAACTGCAGAAGGGAAGAGAGGCCGGAAAATGACCCGCCAGTCCCCGTCTCTCCTCACCTCTCCTCTCCCCAGCCCACTCCTATTCATTTAATTCATTTAAGATAATTCAGAGACCAAATGTTCCTGAGGGCACCGTCTATTTATCGGGCTTATCCGTGACCTGGGAGCTTAATTGGTTGGCTGCGGCTCTGGGCAGCCCAAACCTCTCCAGCTTTGAGAGCAAATGGAAAGGAGAAACAATTGGTATCGTGGGTCAGAATGCTAGTGTGGTTGGAAAAGAATAGTGTGTCCCTTGAAAGATCTCGAATGGTCTCCCAGCAGAGAAAAACACAAGGGTGCACGAACCAGACTCTTCTGCTGAGGTAATAAATGAATTCGGTTTTAAATTGCCAAGGAAGCTTCACTATAGCTCTTTGTAAATAGCGGTAATGAATTCTGCTGCTGCCTTTGCCGTTGCACCGGGGCTCTGTGGGTCAGAGCTTGGTGCTAATGAAGCCGGGGTCTCTATCAGATGGGCAAATAATCTAAACGTAATTATTTTAAAGGAGCCAGCTCAGCGGTGTGTCTCCCCTCCTGCCAGCTATTTGCCGTAAACTTGGCTTCTACGAAGCTAAGGGGTTGGCGAACTCTTAGCATCCCCAGTTGTTCCGTGGTTTTTATGCCCAAATTCCTTTCCAGGCATTCAGCTGGATTATTTACGTAATTTATGTCATTGTCATAGTTCTCTACCTCTTTTGCCAAGACACACGCGAATAGAAATACCTGGAAATGGGGCTCCATGCAGCCAACAACCCGAGGTTGGACTTAGAGTTACATCTACTCTGATGTAAGCCACCTGAGTTCTGTGCCTAACTGGCTAGGTGGCCTCTGAAGGCAGACTGTGGGCCTCTGAGAGTCTTAAGGAACACTAACTTAAGGCCTCTCCTTTGAGCCTCTCAGAATGGGATATGCTCTTTCTAACACCCCTACAGATAAGAGCAGGGGATTCAATCAGATCAAAATATCTGATTAAGCAAAGATGACTTGAAACTACAATCCCTTCCTGAGAACCAGTGGGGTTATAAAGCTGGCCTCTCTTTGGCAGACCTTAGCTGAGTATTGTAAATTATGATCCAGAAGTTTGTGTCAAGTCAGGACCCTTGGAAAGGCCTTAGGTCTCACCTTCAGAACATACATGGGTCGCTTTTCAAATGTCTCTCCGATCTTCACTCTGCTTGCCAGGTCGGGGAAGTCTGTGGCAATACTGTCCATCTCGTGGTAAATCTGAAGTGTGGAAAAGTGAACCAAAGACACTTTTTAAAGATTTTTTTTTTAATTTGTTGAATTGCAGTTTTCCTATGTAGCCCACCCTAGTCCTGAACTTGGAGTCTCCCTACCTCATTCTCGCAAAAGCTGCAATAACAGGCATGCACCACTACTCAATGATATTTTAAAATTCTGCTCCTTTGTGCAAGCCAGGCAGTGGTGGCGCACGCCTTCAATCTCAGCACTCGGGAAGAAGAGGCAGGTGGATCTCTGTGAGTTCGAGGCCAGTCTGGTCTACAGAGTAAGTTCCAGAACAGTCAGGGCTATACAGGGAAATCCTTTCTTGAAAAAAAGCAAAAATTAAAAGAATAAAAAATAATTCTATTCCATTATTGGCGGGGTATCTGGGAGCCTTATCTTGTCACTCTTGAGTTCCTTGTCGAACCTTGGGGTTGGCCGCATTACTGGCATGGAGTGCTACAACAGGGGATTGCCTGCAGAGCTACTTTCTGCAGTTTTCTAGAGGATACACATGTCAGTTGTTTGCAAAGTTGTAGTCCACTTAGGTAAAGCAGAGAGACTTAAACAGATACTGCTCCAAAGTGTGGCTCTTGGAATCATGCTGGACTGGATCATCAGAATAGGCCTGCCTACCAATGCTCTGAATGGCAGGACTCGCTAAATTGTTCTCTACCAAAAATCAAAACAAAACAATAACAACAAAAAACATTTACAATGTGTATGTGTCCCCCACACAAACAATACAAATAAAGTATAATATAAAATAAAAAAAGAAGCCACATGTGGTATGCCTTTGGTCTTAGCACTCAGGAGGCAGAGACAGGTAGATCTTTGTGAGTTCAAGGTCAGCCTGGTCACAGAGTAAGTTCTAGGGTAGCTAGGGCTACACAGAGAAACTCTGTCTCAAAAAAAGAAAAAAAAAGCTAAAATAAAATAAGAAATATAAATAGCTCCATGAATAAATGCTCACCATGAAAGAGGACCTGAGCCCAGGCTCCCTAAAACCACATAAAAAGCTGGGCAGGAAACTGGTCATCAAAAGAACAAATAATCCAATTAAAAAATGGGGTGCAGACCTTAACAGAGAACTCTCAACAGAGGAATCTAAAATGACTGAAAGACACTTCAGGAAATGTTCAACATCCTCAGCCATCAGAGAAATGCAAATCAAAACAACTCTGAGATTCCATCTTACACCTCTAAGAATGGCCAAGATCAAAGACACTGATGACAACTTATGCTGGAGAGGTTGTGGGGTAAAAGGAACACTTCTGCATTGCTGGTGGGAATGCAAGCTGGTACAGCCCCTCTGGATGTCAGTGTGGCTATTTCTCAGAAAACTAGGAAAAGACCTTCTTCAAGACCCAGTAATACCACTTTTGGGCATATATCCAAAGGATGCTCAATCATACCACAAGGACATGTGCTCAACTATGTTCATAGCAGCATTGTTTGTCACAGACAAAAACTGAAAACAACCTAAATTCCCCTTGACCAAAGAATGGATAAGGAAAATGTGGTACATTTACACAATGAAGTACTAAACAGCAGAAAAAAATGACATCTTGAAATTTGCAGGCAAATTGATGGATCTAGAAAACATCATATTGAGTGAGGTAACCCAGACCCAGAAAGACAATTATCATATGTACTCACTCAAAAGTGGCATTTAGACATAAAGTAAAGAAAACCAGCCTACAAATCATAATCCCAGAGAACCTAGACAACAAAGAGGACCCTAAGAGAGACATACATGGGTCTAATCTACTTGGGAAGTATCTCCTGAATAAATTGGGACTATGAGGACCATGGGAGAGAGTGGGGGGAGGGAAGAGAAAGGGAGGGGAGCAGAGAAAAATATATAGCTCAATAAAAACAATTTTAAAAAAAGAAGAAAACTTGGCGTGGTGGTGGTGTGCACTGTAACTCTAGTGATGGGAAACACAGACAGGAGGATCCCTGAGGACCACTGGCCAGCCAGTCTGAGCCCAGGTTCAATGAGAGCCCCTGTCTCATAAAAATAATAAATAAGGGAGAGAGTAATAGAGGAATAAAATTCTTGTTTATCACACAAAGGTCTTGGAAGGTTGAATATCTAACTCAGTTAATAGAATACTTGTTGAGCATTCATGAGCCACTGGGTTCAATCCCCAGGACCCCATACATCAGGGGTGGTAGTACACACCTATAATGGCAGCATTCAGAAAGCAGAAGGATCCCGAGTTCCAGGTCATCCTCAACTACATGGGGAACTGGAGGCCATGCCAACATGCTATGTAAGACTTTGTCTCAAAACAAAGGGGAGGGGGGACATCCTGAAAATTCTTCCAACCCACAGACTCTAGAGACTGAAGAAAAGCAGAGTAGATGCCATGGGCCATAAGAAAAAGAAAGTCGCCCACAAAAAGTTAAAACAAGCTGACTGTGGTGCAGCCCGCCTTTAATCCCAGCACTCGGGCTGCAGAAGCAGGAGGATCTCTGTGAGTCTGAGGCCAGCCTGGTCTACAGAGTGAGTTCCAGAACAGCCAGAACTACACAGAGAGATCCTGTCTCAAAAACAGAAAGAAAGGAAGAGAGAAAGAGAGAGAGAGAGAGAGAGAGAGAGAGAGAGAGAGAGAGAGAGAGAGAGAGAGAGAGAGAGAGGTTAAACACAAGGCTGGGGCCATTGATGATGACTTAGCAGGCACAAGCTACCACGTCTGACAAGGTGAGGTCTGCATTTGACTCCTGGCACACACATGATGGAAGGAGAAAACTGCTTGTCCTCTTGACTTCCACGTTAGTTCCATGGCACATGAACACCCGTACACATGATAGATAGATAGATAGATAGATAGATAGATAGATAGATGATTGATAGATAGATAGATAGATAGATAGATAGACAGACAGACAGATGAGAGGGAGATAGAGAGATAATAGGCAAGAAATGTATAGGTGGATAAATGGAAAACTGTATTAAAAACCTCCAAGCTATACCAGATGTGAGGTGCAAATTCACATGTCAGCCATCGCCACGCAAAGACTTGAAATCAGAAACCCTGGCAGCAGGAAACGTGGGATTCCCACTGGAGACCTAGAATAGCCTAAGTGGTACCAGGACAGGAGCCACTCAGAGTTGGTTTTAGGAAGAACCCTGAATGAGCTGGCCAAGAGAGAGAGAGGGCACAGTCACAGGCCTCTGGGAACAAGGGCTAGCTAGAGGTCGCTTCACTGTACAAGGGGCACCCGAGTCAATGGGAACAGGAGCAAGCAGATGAGAAAGTGAGGCAGACAGACAGCTGGAAAGGTAAGTGGATGGCCTCTCTTGGTCCCTGGTTGACATTTGCAACGGGCTAGGTCAGCTGGGGAGGGCCCCACTTTAGTGAGGCTAACGTGTTATGGGTTTGATCCCTGTGTGGACCCTGAGCTCTGCTTTCGCCCGTGGCCTGAAACTGAACTGAGCTCCTAACTTTATCCAGCTGTTTTGCAGATGTATGTCATTGGTCACAAGAGGGCTCAAGGGGCAGAACTGTTGGAAGTGTATACAATAAACAAAGCTACTGACAACCATGGGAAAGAAGTAGAAATAGTTGGCCAGCCTTTGAACTAATCCCTCATCTGGGAGAAAAACAACTTGAGGTATACGCCTCATGAAAAAGGTGCCAGGAACATGGTGTCTGCACATAAAGAACAGCACGTATTAAGGTAGAGGAGGGAGATGAACAGTTGAGATTTGGGAGGAGGTCCCGAGCTAGGAGAGTCTGCAAGCTAACGAAAGAGACACTTGGGACAAAAGAGACCCATGTTGCGAATGATACTGTTCCATTCTGAGGTCCCTTTTGACTTCTCAAGTTCCAGTATCATATGAAATTATTCAGCTCCAAATTCTTCATTTGAAAGTTTGGCTTACCTTGAAAGTCAGCTATATAAAGTGGTTTCTAACTACACAGAGCACCAAATTGCACCGTGGAACGAGTATACGGTATAGGGAGTCATGAAAAATGAGTGGAAATATTTGGTTAACCTTGGAAATAACCGCTTGTCTGCTTGCCCGGAGTACATGGCATTTGATTCTGGGCTAGGGGTTCCAATGGGGGAGAAGGATGAATTACAAGGACTGGAACGACCTCCATTATATCATGGTTTCCTTTAAAAGGCTGCTGGAGCGGGGTGTCTGTCGGGGAAACTGCAGCTGTGTTTCACGGGCACATAGGTGCTGGTGGAGGGGAAGGCTTTAAAGTGCACACATTTTAGCCCCTTCCACGAAGTGATACCGTGCTGAAGGTGGATAGAAGGAGAGAAGTTACAAAGCCGGGCAAGCAGAGAGTGTTGGCCTCAAGCGTGCTTTGAAACACTTACAGCTTCCAAGGAATGGTAAGATCCGTAGTTGAAGCTGTCGCCACTCCGCTCCTGCCCTTCACTGTGTTGCATTTCTTTGTCTTCATTATCTAAAAGGGCCTGAAAAAAAAATAAAAAAGACACAGAAACATGGTGAAGAAGGGATCCCCTGGAGATACAGGTTTATCTGGGTGCATAGATTGGCCAAGATGGCATCACCCTCAGGGTAACAAGCAACACAAATGTCCGAGGTCTAAAGGGGCTAGAGACCGTAAATTATACAAACCAGAGATTACAATTCAAGAGAAGGTAAGTTCATGCTGCATACAGCTAAAAATCGCTTTCGTCTTGACTACATCACATTCTAATGCTACTAATTCCCAAGGGGTTTCCATTAATTCTGTGGGGTAAGACAATGGAATTATCAGTGTTCCTAAGCTGAAGGTCTTTATTCCCTAACATTCTTGGTTCTATCGAAACTTTTCGGCACGTGAAACTAGTGCAATGTTCATACCCAGAAGAAGAGCTGTCTATAATTATGTGTGTTGATTATGTAGCCGGTGTGACACAATTAAAAATAATAACAAACCATCCTGCCTTTCATTTTTAAAAAAAGAGGGAGGGTCAGATATTTTTCCCATATATCTATAAAACCTTGCTTTTTAATATCCGATTTCCATTATCCCCCGCAAAACCCGCTTGCTCCCTGGAAGTAACATGTGCGCGATTCGGCTTTTCTATGGTACGAAATCTCTAGGCATCAGCTCGCATCTGGTATCCAGTGGCTCTGAAGCACACAGCTTGGGAAGCCATTCAGAAACAAAGAAATTCTTATAAGCACTCATACTTTGAAGGTTCTTGGCAGATGTCTGTGCCATGTGAGGATGATTAATAAGCTCACAGCTGCTCACACCATCAGGAAAAACCCAGGCCAAATCAACAATTAGTCCATAACCCTCCTTGGTGAAGGAGAGAGCGTGAGTCAGGGGCACCGTCCTGCTGTTGAATGTAGGTTGTGGGGCTGTACGGCGCTGTTCCCTCTGCTGGGAACTATCAGTGACATTCGCTTTCTCAAAAGATACCTCTTTTGATTGGTTCCCAGTATCCCCCACCCACCCACACACACTTGCCTTCTAACTTCAGATATGAAAAAGGAGGATGAATGATTACCTACGGAAGCATCCATGGTGTGCCAGCTACTGTTAGATGTATTCTATATAGTTGATAGAAGCATTACCTCTATACACTGTTGAAGTGGGAATCATGATCACCATCATAGCAAGGATGAAATGGAGGCTCATGAGGGCACACGCTTGCCCAAGGACACAGACTAGTGGTTAGCAAGTCAGGACTTAGATGGAGATCTGTGCAGCTACCTATCCCTACAGCACGCTCGCCCCGGAACGAGTTATTACACTCTGCTTCCATCTGTCTCAACTTCTTCACCTGGGAGGCGAGAAAGGATGACACTGGACATTCTTAAAACCTCCCAGGTCCAGTCTTATTGGTGGCTTCATCTTATTATGCAAGACCAGCAAGAGTTCCTGGCCTACCCACCTGGAGGTCTTCAATTGTCACTGAGTAGTCTAAGCCCTGGGACTTCAGGAAGGACTTGACAGGCAACAGGCTGACAGAGGGGACGAGGATGTCCACGGGCCGACCAAAAGTGGAGGGAGATTTCCAGACATTGAGCTGAGGTGAACAGAAATGCATCAGGTTAAAAAAACAGCTCGGGTAAAACATGACATTGAGCTCAGGTTCTTTAGAACCACTGTTGGAAGCCGGGGTGACCCCTGAGTCCCGCCCAGGGACAAACATCCCCCATTTCACTGGCATATCTGGTCAGACATGCGGCCCAGTACCTAACAAAGCCCAAGAGACATGGGGGTGGGGGGGCTACAGGAAGCCGGAGCCCACAGCTCAGGCCTCCCAACTAACAAAGCATCAACACTGAGCCCCGCAGGCCTTCTCCCCTGCCCCTCTCTCACTCGCTGCCCACCCGTGTGACTGGCATGTTAGCTAATACTCCACTATGAACGGAAAACACGCAGGGATAAAAACAAACACAAGGATCGTTCCTCCTCAAACTCGGAACATTCCAGAGGACGAAGAAGAACCACATACATACCTTAAAGTGGTCGGAATTCACTAGCTGAGTCAGTATTCTGATCTCGTCTTCATTTCTGACATTAATCCTAAAAACTTGGTCCCTGGAGAAGGGGAGGGAATAGGGAGAGGGCGATAATGGTGAGCTCTCAGCTGGCAAGTGGACCCCCCAACCCACCATCCCAGACAGGGCTGTGCTGCAGGGAAGGAAACAGTCTAGTCTTTGGTTATAATGTATAGCCATTAAAAACAAGGCTGTGTGGCAAGGATGGAAAAGTGCTTATGTCCAACTTTAAGGGGGATATTAAGTGAAGGAGCAGGACGCGGGATTGTATGTACGCCATGATTACCAGTATGGGAAAAGCAGCTGGACTGGAAGCAAAACAGACAACGGAAATCAAGCAAACGCTGCCAGGGCTCGTTTGGGTCGTGGGATTATGGATGGCTTACTTTTTCCCCTCTTGTATCTGTTTTCTGCAATCTGGTCATATTACTTTATAATGAAAAACATATATATTTTTACAGAAAGGAATGTCCCTGAGTGAGGCTCCAGGCTGAGTCAAGACATAAAGAAACACTTCTTCACTGTCAAAGGCGAGGGCTGACACCCGGACGGAGGGAACCTTCATGCCTGGAAGAGCGGGGAACTTTTGGGAACAGACCCTCTGTCCCGGGAGGCCGGGATGAGGGCACTAACTATTCCTCCCAGCCCCACACATGTGCTTTGCAGTGGGATTGGACGTGGACTAGGTAGGGTATGCGGCTCAACCTGAGATTCATGGCTGCCTCGCGGGCCCTGAGAGCGCCCGGAAGAAGCCTGTTTAGCGGCAGCCCCCCTCCTGTCGCTCGTCCCGCTCTTGTTTCCTATGCATCATTCAGCTTCTGCAGCGTTGGCAGGGGATGAGGGCCCCCAAGTCCTGCGTGGGTGGGAGAAGGCTAGGCCTGAAAAGCCGTCTTTGAGCTCTCAGCTCGCAGAGAGCCAGCGGAGCCATTAGGCGTTGCTAGGTGACGGCCAAATGAATCCGCACTCGACTCTGTCACATGCGTCATTCCTGACAGGAGTGAATGCCGGAGGAGCTGCTGGAGAGGGATGTGGGCTGAAGGACCTGTTGACAGAGTAAATGGCTCTGTCACAGGGAACTAAATGTGAGGCTCACGTGGAGGCTCCTCACCAGAAAACCGGTTCAATCCGGATGGACTTCCAGTGTTTCACTTAGTTCTGGAAAGTTCAGGGAAGAGCTAGGCCGGGTACAAAAGACAAGGCACAATGCAGAGCTGTTCTCAGCACAGGTGACTGGACTGGGTAAGATGCCAGTACCCAAGTCTCACACCTTTTCACCCTAGCCCTCCTCCTGGGGTCCTGGAAGTAGGCAGCTAACAGCATCCCATGAAACCTGCAGAGAGCCCTACAGGAAGCCTAGTTTGGCTTCTCCGCTGAAGTTGCAACGGTTCAGATAGGGTTTGTACATGCCCCACAGATTCAAGTCTGATCTCCAGTTGATCTAATGGATCGAATGGGCCTCTGGAAGTCGGTTTTGTGGAGTCAGTTCCTAAGAAAGTAAGTTTAAAAGACGGAGCATGAAGACTCTCTGGCATCCTGACTTGCCACACTATCCCCAATTCTCACATACACTAACCTCCATAATGCCACACACAGGAACCCTCGCCAAGGCAGAATAGACAGGGTAGCCCAATCTTGGATTGTCCACTTCCAAAGCTATGAGTGAGATAAATCTTTTTTTTTTCTTTGTATGTGATCCAGCGTGTCAGTGAATAGTAATTATTAACCTCACCGGACCTAAAATTACCCAGGAGACAAGCCTCTGGCACACCTGTGAGGAGCTGTAGAGGTGAGGTGGGAAGAGCCAACCTAAAGGAGGTGGCCTCAGGCTTAGGACCTGGACTAAAATAGAAACACAGTTAACATGGGTTCCCGTGGCTCCCTTCTATGGACGCAAGTGACCAGCTGCTTCAAGACTTCCCTTAGGATGGCCCACATCCTCAAACTGTGAGCCAGAATAAGCCCTTCCTCCCTTGGGCTGCTTTTGTCAAAATATTTTATCACAGCCACAGAAAGAGTAACGAAAGCACCCAGCTTCAAGGATTTTGTTATAGAAACAGAGAGTTGACTAATATGTAACCCACGGGGCCTGCAAAGAGTTGGACTACAGCCCAGAAAAGATGGGGTATCAGACTACCATTTCTCTGTCGAAGGCAAGCAGCCTCAAAGCGGGTTTGGTGGAGAGTAGACCTTTGTAACTGAGGACGAAGGCCAGTTTGGCAGACGCACACCCTGATCCACCATCTCTAACACTCCAGAACAGGAGTGTCTTTAAGATGAGCATGCTAGGGGCCAGAGAGGCAGTTTGGCAGTTAAGCACACGGACTGTTCTTGCAAATGACCCATGTTAGGTCCTCAGCACCCACATCTGACTGGCTCACAACCTCACAACTGCCTGTGACTCCTGTTCCAGGGTAGCTGATGCCTCTGGCTTCCTCGGGCACACACACACACACACACACACACATAATTAAAACTAATAAAAACAAATCTTTCTTCAATGCGCATGCTAGAAGGAGTGACATCTTGGGTGGCAAAATTAGGCCTTTTCCAAAGAGTGGTCACAGAGAAAGGGGGGTGGTGGTGGAAAAGGACCAGGGAAAGAAAGAGGGACAGCTAAAGAACTCTTTGGAGTATGAAGAGCAGACGACACATTCATCCAGGCTCTAATGTGTGCACATGTTCGTTCCTCTCTCCAACGTGGTGATGTCACAGCCAAACCCCCCATGCTTCCAAGCACAGTCCATGACAACGGGACACAGTGACTTTACCGGCCCTGGAAAAATGTTCACAGCCTATTCTCTCACGTTCTAATGGGCCAAGCTACACAGGTCAAAGATGCACACACCTACCGTGTGCAGGAAGAGGCAAGGCAGACGATCTGGTACCGCATGGAGCATCTTCCCCGTCTCTCCCCCACCTTTGCATGCTTTGGTTCCAGTTCCCCTGAAAGTTCACGTTCATTCCACTCAGATGCCTTTGTGTGCCTTTGTATATGGTATTCCCTGTCCGTGAGCACCTGGTAGGCTCCCGCCTAATCTTCAAGACAAGGTCATGTGAAGCACGAAGCTTTCCCTAACCAAAGCTAAGTACAATAGCTCTAAAAATTGGTGGCGATGGTAGAGTAGGGTCTACCATTCTCCTTATGAGCATCAGCATCGTGCTGTGGAAAAGAAGAGCGGCTACCATGCAAAGGGCAAGCTTTTTCTTGCCTTCATTGACCTCATCTCTGCTGGGAAAATACCCTTTCCGGCTCCCGACTGGGCAGCTGGTTGACCTCAGCCCACTGCACTAGCTGGAATTCACTCAAAGACCTTGCCCTTTAGCTCTTTCTGGAGATGGCAATTGGCCTGGGAGAAGGGAACTGTTGGGATTCGCGGGTGTTTCATCTGCCCCTCCTGCTCAGTATGGTTGTTCTAACAGCTCTTCTGACTCTCTCCAACTCCCAGGACACCAAGATGTCTTTGGCATCATGACCGGTGATGTCTGCTCACTCACCCTCACACCTGTCCCATACCGGGGATGCTCAGTCATTGTTCCAGCAGCTCAGCTTCTACCCCTCCCCTATTACCAGGAAGGCAGCTAAGTGGTCAGTTCTCTGTGTCTCTCTCACCTCCATCCCTGCCCAGGCTTAGCAGCTATGACTAATAGTAATAAGAGGTGACCTCGGGAAACCCTGGGATGCTTGCCAGCTACCAGCTCTGCAACTACTTCCTGTTCTCCACCTGCCCAACACCTCCATGCATCCTGGCCACTGTCTCATCCTTAAGACATCTGAAAAGTAGGACAGGTGATACCAGGAGAACGAGAGAGACCTGGGAGCTAGGAGAACCAAGCTGCAAGGGCAGGAGATGGGGTGGGGGGGAGAAACCACCATCCTCATATCCGCTACCCAGTCTCCAGTCCGGCTTCCCAACCAATCAGATGCTCAGAGTCCAGCTCCCCTGCGGCCTCTCCAGCCACTGAATTGGGTATCCACGACATGCGGACAGATCCCAGGAAAGATCCTTCCACCTCCACTGAGGTCCCTAATACTACAAAGTAAGAACAGACTGGGAGACGCCACAGCACGTTTGATTAACACCGTTTGTAATCAGCTCCCGCACAGGGACCCTTTGTGTGCACAACTCCTGCCGCGAATCCTCCAGCACCCAGCCCCGATGGCTCAGCCCCGGTGCCCACTGTATCAGGAGAAAGGTCTGAATCGGGAAAAATAGAGATTTTTTTTTCCGCCACATGAATAGACGCAGTGGGAGCCTGACAGCTCCCTGCGTCAGCCTACGCAGCAGTGAGTGTAGTCATGGCACACCTACTGCTGAGCTGCCTGCAGAATCTTCCTCCTGGGCCACCTGCTATGCCTAACCTCTCCGAGCTGTTTGGCAGCAGGGGCAGGTAGGAACCGTCATCCCCATAAAAGTTACTCAATCTCATGTAAGTAATTGCTTCAATAACCAGCCCTCGGGTCCCTTTAGCCAGATAACATAATAGAGAATAAGCTTGCATACACAGGTAGATCCGTGGCACGGAGCGTTCCATTTGATTGACTTCTGCTACAGAAAAGGGTATGAGCTTTGCTTGCAGCATTCCGGCTTCCTGCTTACCAGCTAAGTAATTTGGGGCAGGTTCTTTAACCTTTTTAAGACCGTGGGGTTTTTTTTATGTTTAAATTGAGGAAAATAACAGCCTTGCCTGACAGAGCGGTTACATGATCCATAAGAGGATGCACACGAAGGCTCTTTGCAGAAGGCAGAGTGTTCCGCAGTGATGAGTTATTCTAATGCAGTCCTCTACCTGCGTACCAGAGCATCCCTGTCATTCCCCTGCCTCTCCGACTTCCTGTCCTCCATCAGTACCACAGTCTTCTGTGGTGAGCGTGTGGCCCTGTGCACACACACTTACACCGAGGCCTGGTGTGCATTTCCATAGTGTAGCTAAGCAAGACCCATTGGATCTCTTTGTTCCAGAAGCCTGGGAAACTACCAGCAATACATGGGCTTCACCACTGACTGAGACTCTGTCCCCAAAGCCTGTGACCCAGCTTCTCCCTGTAAGCCTTGCAGAAACTGACAAAGCCTTTCTGGCTGTTCTTCCTAGGCAATGGTGTAGGAAATGCCTAGAACTGACCTTAGAAAGAGGGAGGGGGAAGACCCAGAATTAGGAGATTGGGGAGATGGGGAAGGCCTGAGGAGACCACTAGCTCTGGTTTCACAGAAGAAATCCGGTGTCAGAGAGAAGTGGCTGATCCAGGATGACACAGGGACAGAGAGATTTAAAAGCCCAAGTCCTTCCCCAAGCTCCACCACCACAGGTTTCATCACTCCATTTGGCTCCCAGATTGCTGAAATAACTAAATAATGGTAATAAAGTTCAGAAGAAACTCACCCAAAGAATTTGTCTCGGCCGCAGATGCCTGACCCAACAAGGGCCCCAAAGAACAGTAACCATCTCATGTCTCCCAGGTGCCAATCACACACCGACTGAGTCAAGCCATATTTATAAAGGAGCCCGAGGCAGACTCATATTCTCAAGAATGCTAACATGGTTCTCCAGCACCTTTCCAGCTCTGACAAGGCAGGCCCCCAGCCAAGGCCTCCTCCATTCCATTGCAGTGATGAAGGCCCAGCCTCCCCGTCTGCAAGGCAGGAACTTGCTCCACAAGCTGGGAACGTCTTACCTAGGGTGCCACATTGCTCATCGCTTGGCATCTAAATGGTGTTCTTTGATGGAAAGATCCCACACTGCTGGGTGGAATTTGTACTGACGGGAGAGGCCAGTTTGTAAACCCAAGATGGAGTCACTTCTAGAGAAATAAACAACTGTTTGGGAAGCGAAGACGATCAAGCAGCCTTGGGCCAACTCCCAAGATGGCACACTTAAGAAGCCTGTTCAGGGAACCCAGCAGAGCAGATCATAAAGAAGAGTTTATTGGGTCAAAGGCCTAATTCTTAGGATTCCACTAAGAAAAGAGAAATATGGGTGGTAAATGGTATAGGAAGAAATAAATAATAAATTAACAGTTTTCTTTGGGATCTAAATGGCAGATAAGGCTTAATGATGTTTGCTTTGAATTTATTTTTTTAAAGTTTATTATTTATTTATGTGTATGCATGTGTGCCTGTGTGAGTTTACATAGACCATGTGTGTGTGCAGGTAGGTACCTTCCAAGGTCAGAAGAGAGCATCAGATCCCAGCAAATCCCATCATCAGATCCCCTGGAATGGGAGCTATCAGCAGTTGTGAGCCACCATGTTAGTACTGGGAATCAAACCCAAGTCCTCTGCAAGAACTTATGCAATATTTTTAAATTGATTTTTATTGAGTTCTACATTTTTCTCTGCTCCCCTCCCTGCCTCTCCCCTCCCCTTCAACCCTCTCCCAAGGTCCCCATGTTCCCAATTTATGCAGGAGATCTTTTTCTACTTCCTACGTAGATTAGATCTAGAACATATGCAATCTTGACCTCCAAGACATCGCTCCAATCCCAGAATTTTTAATTGTTTTTGTTTTGAGACATGAGATCACTTTTTATCCCAGGTTAGCCTTGAACTCATAATCCTCCCGCTTCAACCTCCCAGATGCTGGGATAACAGGCCTGAGCCACTAACTCCAGTTTTTTTTTAAGGTATTCTAGAACTCACTATGTAAACCAGGCTAGCCTCAAACTCACAGAGATTCTCCTGCCTCAGCCTCTCAAGCACTGGGATTAAAGGTGTATGTCATCACGCCCAGACTCAAGCCCATCTCTGATCAAACTAAATAGTAAGTCTTCCTGAGGTTTAGCTACCCTGTGAGTCTGAAGTCGGCAGAATAAGTGGACATTATTCATGACATTGGTGGCTTATTTTCAGGCATATGGCTTTGTCCAAGAAACCCCAACTCATCCCCTCCCACTCTCCACATGGATTCATCCTTTTCGTGTTTGCTGAAGGGTTGGGTAGTACATAGAGCCAAGGGTCATGGCTGGCAGCATTGAGATTTATTCTGGCACTTGTTAAAAAAGTAAGGAAGATTTCATTGGCAATCATTGCCATGGAGATCACGGCTACAGTAGTAGGAGGGGCTAGTTTCCTCTTGGGGCCAAATGCAGCAAAGACAGTAGGATGAGAGGATCAGTAGATGGAAATTTACTAAGAGGAAGCATCAAGGGAAGGGGATTCTTGCTAAACTAAGGCATGTCAAGGACATACCATCATCAACAGTGAAGGATGAGGAAATTAAACAAGAATGACTTACCTTGTCTGTCTTAGTACAGGTTCTGACAGGGTCAAAGAACCAACCTAATAAAAAGGGAGGAGGAGAAGTCACTGAGACCCAAGGGTCGCCTCCATCAGATGTGGCAGATGTCAGAGCTCTGTGTCCTCCCAACACTTTAGCTGAACCTATACCTTCCCTATCCACCAGAGGTGGGACTCTAGTGCACGTCAAGCCAGACTTCATCTTTGAAGTTAATAGTAAGAGAAACAAAAGACTGGAATCAGCTAGAAGCATGATAAAAAGAACTATTTAGTTCTAGACCCAGAGTTCTATGTGCTGAAACCCATTTCCCACTGTTTCCCAAGGAATGTCATCTATAAATATATAAATGAGTAAAGAAATCTAAATCATTAATGGAATGGCATGTCTAAAGAGAATTTGTGTGCAAGCAGAAAGACAAACTCAATGGGGCACAAGGCAACAAGACCAAAGTGGTATACGATGTTCTTCTGTTCATGTGTTGCTTTCATTGGTTAATGAATAAAGAAACTGCCTTGGCCTAGTTGATAGGGGAGAACTTAGGTAGGTAGAGAAAATAGAACTGAATACTGGAAGGAAGAAGGGAAGAGTCAGAGAAGCCATGGATCCTCTATCAGAGATGGACGCCAGTTAGAATCTCCAGTAAGCCACTGCCACGTGGCGATACACAGATTAATGGAGATGGGTTAAACTAATATATAAGAGTTAGCCAATAAGAAGTTAGAGCTAATGGCCAAGCAGTGTTTTAATTAATACAGTTTCTGTGTGGTTATTTCGGGTGTAAACTAGCGGGGCAGCCGGGACAAACAAGGGGCCCCCTCCTCATACAACACCAAAGGATACACAGGAGCCAGATGCCTGGCATCTTTCTGTTGTATTGAGTGAATGAAGGAACTTAAATCCATTGCTAACTCTGAAATGCTGCGCTACTTAAAACAGCGGTTCTCAGCCTGGGGATGGCATATCAGACATCCTGTATAACAGACATTTACATTACAATTCTTAATAGTAGCAAAGGTATAGTTATGAAGTAACAATAAAATAATTTTATGATTGGGGGAGGTCACCACAGCATGAGGAACTGTATTAAAGGGTCACAGCATTAGGAAAGTTGAGAACCACTGATTTAAAATAAAGGGGCTCAGCTGGTCATGGCAGTCCATGTCTGAAACTTGAAGTCATAGCATTTGACATACCGAGACAGGAGGATCACCTGTACTACTTAGTGGGACCCTAACCAAAAAGAAAAGAAGGAAGGGAGGGAGGGAGGGAGGGAGGGAGGGAGGGAAGGAGGGAAGGAAGGAGGGAGGGAGGGAGGGAAGGAAGGAAAAAAGATGAAGGATTGACACTTGCTACATCGATGAGCCTTGGAAATATTTTGTTATGTGAAATCGGCCCCACATAGAATGATGAATGCTATGGAATTTCAGTTCATGTGGTACCTGCCCTCACAAAATTCATAGACAGAGAGTACAGTAATGGTTATGAGAGGCTAGAGGGGAGGGCAATGCCGATTTTCCAATTAATGAGTAGGTGCTCCAATTGGAGATGATATGAGAAAGTTCTGGAGATGGACACCGGTGACAACGGCACAACATAGTGCACACACAACACTGCTGAGCTTTCCCCTCAATAAAGAACCCAACCCTTAAGAATAACCAACGTAGCACTCGGGAGGCACGAGGCCAGCATGGTCTACAAGAGCTAGTTCCAGGACAGGAACCAAAAAAGCTACGGAGAAACCCTGTCTCGAAAATCAAAATAAATAAATAAATGATCAATCAACGGGCCAGACATGAGAGCTCACACCTTTAATCTCCACCCTCGGGAAGCAAAGGCAGGTGGATCTCTGTGAGTTCGAGGCCTCCCTGGTCTACACAAGAGAGTTCCAGGACAGCCAGGGGCTACATAGAGAGAGACCTTGTCTCAAGAATGATCACAGGACAATTCTCCCTTGATGAGCCCATCGTATACTTTAGTCTCTCTCTCTCTTTGGGGCGTTTTTCTTTGGAAAGCCTATACCCAAACTCTTGGGTGTATCTTGCTTTCTTCTGAGCTCCTCTTATTCTGCGTCTTGCTTTTTAAAGATTTATTGATTTGATTTGATGTATGTAGATATTTTGTCTACATGGGTATCTGTGTACCTATCATACCTGGTACCAGAAGAGGTTAAAAGAGGGCATGAGATCCCCTGGAGCTGGAGCTACAGAAGTTGTGAACCACGGTGAAGGTGGGAGTCAAATGGGAGTCCTCGGTAAGAGCAGCCAGCGCTCTTAACGCTGAGTTAATATCTCTAGCCCATGTCTCTTTCTCTTACTAAAATATCTTTGTTAGCTACTGCCCCCCCCCCCAATTATCAACAGCCAGGTGTGGCAGCATGTGCCTGTGATCCCAGCACCTTAAAGGCTCGGGAGTTCAGACCCAACCTCAACCACATGAAACACTGTCCGAAGAAAATAAAACAACAAATTTGTATCATATGTAACTTATTACATTAAAAATGTAAAGGGTGTTGGGAATAGTTCACTTAGAACAAGTTAAACAGAAAGACACAGGTACAACACAGGGACTCGTGGCTTTGGGACAACAGAAACTGGAGAAACAGGAGCTGAGAATGAGGCTCAGTGGGGAAGGGCTCAGCTAGCAAGGGCAAGTCCCTGGGTTCAAATCCCAGTCCCACAAGCAAACAAACAAAATGAAGAAGAAAGAAAAGAAATGCTTAAGTTCCAGGTTAGGGCTAGAATAAGGAATAGTCAGGAGCCGGTTTTGCTTTACACCAGAGATTTTAATGGTGTCTGTCTGTTCTGCAGATCCCTAATAGGGGTGGTCTCGTACATGCTCCATGATGGTCTTCAGGCCAAGCCAGGTTTCTTCTGCCGTGGGCAAGATCTGCTTGGCTGGCAGGAGGAAGCCATATGAGCCTGTGTCTCTCAGTTCAAAGGCAAATGAGTATTTGATGCCAATATCATAGGCCCAGTCGATGCTTCCACCACTGGCTTGGTCTGAGGGGCAGAGGGAAATCAAATGTGGTTACACTGTCTCCGTTGACCTCCAGCACGATGAGAGATGGACCAAGGCCCTCTACGCACGGGCTAGAGGACTAGTCTCTGACAGAAAAGAGCATAAGGCTGACTAGTTTAAAATGAAAGAGGCCTTCAAATGGACACTGTACTTGGCCTCTCTTTGGTGCCATCGGGGAGCTTCCAGCTTTATTTACCCATTGGGAACTTTGCTTGATGCCCTAATTGACACCTCCCCCAGCTTAGGGAGGCCACACCATTTCCTTCTCCAGAAGGCACACACGTCGTTTTCTCTAGTGGGATAAAACAGATTACAAAGCGAGCGAGTGACTTGGTCCCTGGCCTCAGGGGACTCTTGCCATAAGGGTAGAGCAAGCTCCTATGTGATGTCACATCACATGCTGGGGATCATGGGTAAGCAAGTACAGTGATGTGCATCTGAGCTAAGTCTGGCCATTGATGTGGCACGTGATTATGATGAAGAAAGATGTCATTAGGCTACGAAGTCCTGAGGCATTCGTGACTCAGCAAAGCTGAGCAATGGCCTGGCCCCGAGGCCCCTCCCAGGGAGAACAGGTTGGGGTAGAATTGGAGGAAGCTACCAGCTACCTTAGAACAGAGACCAGGGAGGCTATTAGGGACACTCAAGGCTGATGTTGGGAATTACAAGTTACCTAGCCTTCATCCAAAAGTGCTGGGAGCAATAGTGTTTCAAATAACAGACTTTTGAGAGTTTGGAATGTTTGTATATGCATGATAAGATCTCTTGGGAGGAACCTTAATATAAAAAATTCATTTGTGTTTTAAGTGTAACTTGTATATCCACAGCCCAGAGATAACTTCATCACTACACCTAGCTTTGGCTCAGGCCCACCATGTAAGATCAGATATAGAATTCTCCACACATGGCCTCCCATTGTCAGGGGAGAGTTTTAGACCTGAGAGCATCTTGGCTTTGAGAACCTCAGATCTGGGATGCTCAGCCTGTAAAGCCCAGGAGTTTCTATGACCAGTGACTTTCATTCCCACAGCAGCCACCACAGTGCTTAGCAAACCGAAGACACGAAATGGTTACTAACTCACTTCAGCAGATCTTTGTGGGTTCCAAAATCACCACCTTGAACCTTTGGCCGAGCCAATCTCACTAAGAGGGGCAGAGAGGGTACAAAGTCTGGGCTTCTTGACCCTGCAAACCACTAGCTGGTAACCTAAAGAGCAAGCCAACTTCATCTCTAAGTTACAGAAGATCTGTGTCAAATGAGGATGAGCCGCAGCGGGAACGAGACCCGAGAAGGCAGTGGGTAGGATTACAGTCCTTGCTTGTGCTCACGAAAGAAAGAGTTATCAAGCCCTTTTATTCCACCATCTTTTGAGACTCCCAACAAGCCATTTCACAGATGGGCAGAGACAAGGGAGGGTAAGTAACTGGCCCAAGGTGATTGGGTTCCAAAGTGGGAGAACTACATACAATTCAGGTCAATCTTTCTGTCTCTGACGGTTGTGTTCCTTCTCTCGTGACTATGTGAAGGTTTCCAAAGCCCTTTGCAGGCAAGAAGTTGTCCAGGAAATGTCTCACCTACCAAAGATGTGCAGCTGGCCACTGCTTGGAGAAGAGCAGGTGCTCAGCCCCCAGCTGCATGCCAGCCTGAGTCACAGGCAAGCGCTTAGCTGGTTTCTAGAGTACCAGTGTTTCTCCAGGTGGGGGTGAGGCAGGGACCCAGAGTCAGCACTGGGCAGGGCTGCAGTCAGGAGTTAGGTGAAGGGAGTACCAGGTTCCACGGGTTCATAGGACACATCTGTATGCATCTGATATTAGCTTATTGGAACTATCTTTGATACCTGTGTCCTCAGCAAGAAAAATACATAGCCTTCCAAGGTCTGGCAAGGTAAAAGAAAAACTTAAATCTCTTATAATGAAATGGGTGAGACATGTATAGGGGATTGGGATTCAGGGGTACCAGGATAGCATTCTGCAGAGAGGCTAAACTCCAGCCTCCAACCCAAGGCTGCCAAACAAAGGCAGGCTCTTCTCAAACTTAAGTTGTCATCAGGGTCCTGGGTTAGATCCACTTTTCTGTGCCCACCACCAATACTCAGGGGCTCTGGAGAGTTCCCTAAGTGCTAGAGATACGGCTCAATCAGAATACTTTCCTATCATATATGAGGTCCTAGGCTCAATCAGTAGAATACTTTCCTATCATATATGAAGGTCCTAGGCTCCATCAGTAGAATACTTTCCTATCATATATGAAGGTCTTAGGATCAATCAGTAGAATAATTTCCTATCATATATGAAGGTCCTAGGCTCAATCAGTAGAATACTTTCCTATCCTATATGAGGTCCTAGGCTCAACCCCCAGCACCATGTAAGTCTAATACATCCCATGCCTGCAATTCTGGCACTCAGAAGTCTGGGGCAAGAGGACTGGATGTTAAAGATCATCCTTGGCTACAAAGTAAGTTCAAGGCCAACCTAGACTTTATGAAACTCTGCCAAAAATTAAAAAAAAAAAGGGTAAGACCAAGTTCATATGGAACATGGCTTTGAAAGTCTCAAAAACTCCAAAGCCCAAACAAAAAACCTCCAAAGCCATTCATTCCCACTGGGTGGTTAATCTTGCCATGGGACTAGATTCCTAAAAGGAACTTACAAAATATAATTAGTAGCTTTATCTTACATAAAATTGGATAAATCCAAGAACCCAGATTTATCCAAGAACTGAGATTTATCAATAAGATGAAATAGCAAATAAACAGCATGTAATTACAAAACACTCCACAGGAAGAGATGTTAACTTTAAGAAGATGAGCACAAGATATACACAGGCATTGGCTCCAGTTAAATATGTTTGGGTTCACTGACAACAGCAAAAACTCATTAATGAGATTGAACATGATAAGAAATATGTTGAACACCAAATTATTTTTCCCATAAAGTTTTTTAAAAATACTGTAGGTAGCAGGAAGAGAGAGAGAGAGAGAGAGAGAGAGAGAGAGAGAGAGAGAGAGAGAGGCACATAATCTAAAAAGAGAAACTTCCATGACCGATCATATCTTCAGAAGCACTTTTTGCATTTCCACAATGGATTTTGGATTTAATGAGTAAACCTCACTCCTCTGCTTTCTTGAACTCCCAGTAAAATAACCTACCTAGATGCCCTTCAACCGAAGAATGGATAAAGAAAACGTGGTACAGTTACACAATGGAGTACTATTCAGCTGTAAAAACAATGACATCATGAACTCTGCAGGCAAATGGATGGAACTAGAAAAACCATCCTGAGTGAGGTAACCCAGACTCAGAAAGACAAACACGGTCTGTACTCACTCCTATATGAATAGAAGATATAAAACAAAGCAAAGGATAACCAGACTACAATCCACAGCTCCAGAGATTTGGGAGCATGCAGGGCAGGGTGGGAGAGGGCAGAAAACATGGGAGGCAGAAGGCGGGTGGATCTCTGGGAGTCAAAGGCCAGGCTGCTCCCTCCACATAGTCTCCAAATGAAAAAGAAAACTGCAACTAACAAGTGGGCGTTCCCACAAACACTCCCTCCCCTCCCCATGGCTGAAGCTATATCAATATGCACGGTATGTCCGAGAACAGGCCCCTTTCCCCTGCACGCCCTCCCCACTTCTTGGCATCCACACTGGGTCAGCCATTACACACACGTACAGATGTCTATGTGTATGCATGTATCTTATGAAAGCAAACAAGAGCAGCCTCCCATTCCGAATCTCCCCGTTCCCTTCTCACCCACTCTTCTGCACCTACTCCGGCTAAGGCCGCTAATGAACTGGGAGAAACATTCAGTGGGAAATGTTCTTTCCTGTGTGCTGGCCTTTACATGGCCTTTATCGTTTCATCCACTGTCTCGTTTTTAATAATTGCTCTTCTTTCTGAAATCCAAGGTCCCTCTGCTTAGTTCTCCGCTGCCTTTCTCCTCTCAAGGTTCTTCCCACTCCAGATACAGCCTTGCTTTCTCGTTACCACCCTCTCCACAGAGCTCTTGCTACTCAAACTCCTTCCCTTCTGTGCCTCCCTCCCTCCCTAGCTGCTGAATCTCAGGGCCACATCATCTGAAGGCAGCACACCCTACAAGTACTACAAGCTCAATATTTCTACAATCGAATCCTTGCTCTTTCCAACGATCCCCTTTGAAGATCCAGAATGTCCTCTCAGGGAGTAGCACAACCCAATGACCTTCAGCAAGAAGCTCCCTACCTCCAATAAAGGGCAGGGAGCCAATGGCTTTGTGTCCCAGATACTGCCCATGGTAGTGCCATGTTCTAGCTTGGACCATCGTCTCCAGCCCTAACTCCCCCGGCTCCTGCTCGGGAATGCACCTACGTCCCGTCCATCACAACTCCACATCCACTCAACACTTCAACCGCTTCTCTGAAAACTCCAAAAATGGCTTCCGGAATCCCTGGAATTAAACTCAAAGTCTTCATATAACACACGCAGCCCATATCCCTCTGGCTTCCTGCCCCACGTCTTTCTTCCCAGCAACTCCAAACTTGCTTGTGGGTCTCAGAGTCCCTCATGCAAGTCATACTTCTGTACCCTTGGATCTGACTAGCTGGATCCTTTGCTCCTTCTTTAGCTACCTAATGGCCAATCTTTAAAGCCCGACTTTTGTCCCATGTGAAGCTTCTCCAGAGCATTAAATCTCCCACCACAGTTTTATAATACTCTTGAGCCATGTACAACCTACTCTGGCACATACATACTAATATTCCTTTGAATTCCCATTTATCTCTCTTAAATATGACCTCTGAGCAGGCAAGATGGTTCAGCAGGTGAAGGCACTTGTTGCAAGCCATATGATCTGGATTTGATCCCAGGAACACAGAAGGTGGAAAGAAAGAACTTATCCCCACAAGTTGTCTTCTGACCTCCACATATACATGTACATGCACATGCGCGCGCGCACACACACACACACTAAATGCAAAAGAAACAGAGTTCTTGGTCAGTTTCTTATATCCGCAGTACCTAGCGCCATGCTCAGCACACGGCAGACGCTGACTGAAACCTGTTGAACAGAATGAGTGTGCGTTTGGGGCATGTGCTCCTTTAGTTTCTGAAGGACCTTTGGGCTCGGGGCACTGTGGAAATGGACACTCGGCTGTGTAGTTTTGAGTTCCTTACTTTATATATAAGGAAGGGTCACTTAAATGGTTCAGAATTCAGGGTGCGCCGAGACCTCCTGCAGTACCCACTGGAAGGCAGAAGAGGCTCACAACGTCGATAGCAAACTTCTAGATTTATCCCTGCCTCACCCGCTTCCTCTCCTTCCTATTCCGTGCAAGACAGTTGCCTGTCTCAGCATCTTTTCATTGAACCATTGAACTGTCCAGGGGTTTCCCGCTGTTGCAATTTGGTTTGCTTTGGAGTTTTTGATACAGGAAACTGAACCCAGGGCTTTTGAACTCAGGACTCTGTGCATGCTAAGCACATGTTCTACCACTAAACTAAGCCCCCAGCCCCTAATCAGATCCTCTTAAAGGGGCCACGTCCATTTATCCCCCACCCTTAGTCCATGAGCTTACTCAAGGCAGGAGTCCCTCTTAGCCAAGAAAGGGAAGACTAATAAAACTAATAAAAAGCATGAGTTTTGGAGCAAGTTCTGATAAAGGTTCGTTTTTAGGCAGAGAGATTGTACATAACAGTATTGAGATGTAAGGTCCTGGACAAGCTCAGCAGACAGCACAAAATGCACAGATCCAGGAAGTCCTTTGTTATCACATAATAAATATTTCATGGGGAGCCCAGACCTTCTGAGGGAAGTAGGCAAGGGTGGGTTCTGTGTGTGAAGGACTCCCCCTTTCACGTGAGGGCGTTTAAATGCATTAGCCCAAGTTCAGAAGGTACTTTCCCCTTTAGTAGGTCATTTGTACAAACTTTTAGCAAATTAGATACTTACAGATGACGGAGCAGATTGGCCCCACTTTGTACTTGGTGCCATGCAGTCCTGTCAGAGACTTGGCAGCTTTTTGGGCCACTTCATCCTAGAAGGAAAAGTAAATGGATAGAACTTGTCTCTTCCGGTGGAAGAACACAGACTGGGGAGGCCTGGTTACGTAGTCTCCTTTGCTCCTGACACAGAACACGCCATTCTTGTTCTCTCAACCATTTCACTAGGAAGTAAACACATGTGTTGTTCCCCGGCCTTCGAACATACAACAGGGCGTGGTCATCTTTCATTATCCAGGCCTTTACAGTGCTCCAGAGAGCATCATTTTGCCACCAGCTCTCCTTGTTCAGAAAACTAACTGAAAATAGTATGGTGGCCAGACAGATCACTGAGGAAAGGGCTTTGTTGCTAAGCCTGAGAACCTGAACCCAATCCCTGTGACTCTCCGAGTAAAAGAAGAGAACCAACTCCTGCAAGCTGTTCCCTGGCTTACACACACACACACATATACACACAAATGTCGTTTTAAATTTTTTAGGAAGTGGGCTGGCCAGGTGGTGGTGGTGCATACCTTTAATGCCAGCACTTGGGAGGAAGAGGCAGAAAGATTTCTGAGTTCGAAGCCAGCCTGGTCTACGGGGTGAGTTCCAGGACAGCCAGGGCTACACTAAGAAGCCCTGCCTCAAAAACAAAACAAAACAAAAACAGTTGAGTGGGCTGAAGAGTCCTAAAGAGAACATATATGTACTGACCTCAGGATGTACCTAGGAAGTTGGTTTTTTTTTTTCCTCCAAGTTGATCCCTACACTGGCTTATTTCCCTATGGCTGTCTCTTTTTCCAAGAAGCAGCGCTCAGCAAAAATATTTTCCATTACTCAAGGGTTCCAATTTTGACTGATTGAGGCTTTACTGTCCTTGCTAAGGATAAATGTAAGGTCTTGAACTTGGGTCCAGGAAAACAACTGTACAAATACCAGATGGGGGAAACCTGGCTCAGCCAAAGCCTCTGAGAGCCTGGGGGTTTCAGTTGTCAGTGAGCCCAGCATGAGTCAACAGCACCAGTGTAAAACTGCCAAAGAGCTAAGGTGACCCTCAACTGCATCCCCGAAACTGTGCCCTGAGAGTATACGGGAAGCCATCCCATAGCTACAGCCGCACTCTCTGCTCTGTGCTGGATAACCACAGCACAGCCTTCGTGTTCACTTTGGGGAAAACTTTCAAGAATACAGACAAAGCTGGCACTCAGGAAACAGCAACTGGGCAGGGAGTGGAGCCCCATTTTGTAAGTCCTTAAAGGAATCAGGGTAGTTTGCAGGCAAGATGAAGTAAGGGAAGGCCCGAGAGAAGTGGGTTTCTAGTCGTTACGCAATTCACAGACTCAGTTCCTAAAAAGAACAAACTTCATCCACATAGCCAGATGCTAAAGCAGGACTGGGAGGTAAACAGTGGAAAGGAAAAGCTCTAACACTCAGGCTCTCCCTGGCATCATCAGGCTCCCTCGAAGGCAGAGACCCCCGCTCTGGCCTGCAGGCTACCTGGCTGTCTCACACATGCCTGAACACCGGATTTGGACAACAGAAGATTATCTAGGTGCAGGTATAGGTCTTGAAAGTAGAAAAGAGACCTCAAGAGGGAAGAGGTGTTTCAAAGGGCATGGACGTGGGGTGTGGGGGAGACACGTTATATGAAAGGGGAAGGAAGGACAGTGGCAGACAGAGAACAGGGAGCAGAGGGATGGGGAAGAACATGGGGGCAAGAATCCACCGGAGCAATTTTTTAATGCCGTAATGAAACCTTATACTTGGCATGCTAATTTTTAATTAAAAAATTAATTACATTTAATTTAAAAACAAACAATGGGATCAGGGAGTACACATTGGTTCCTTCCAACCCTGACATTTTCCCCCGGGTGTGACTTTGGTAAGAAGCCCCCTGCAACCCTGAAAACTGCCCTAACAAGCCTAAGACCCAAACTGAGAAGATGAAGACACGTTTGAACTAGAGCTGTCTATTCTGTCAGCCTGTGGCAGCTGACAAAAAAAAATCTACTTGAAGGTAAATCGTCCAAAAGGTCTCAATTCCAGGCTTATCCCTAGCAGATGGGTTTCAAAATCAAGCCTAAAAGCCAAACTGGAAATGTCTGCACATTCTCTTCATCTGGGAATAACTGTTGCTCAATTGTGAGCAGCTTCCTGAGATGTTACCAACTGACCCAAGGCTGCAGCCAATCTGTTTGTTTCTGAAGGGGGGCAGAAGACAGAAGGAACTGAGTTAGGGAAGAAAGTGTTTTAAGCACACACCATCTCCCAGCACGTTGTCATGTCAGGTCCCAGAGCCAAGGGGCTCAAGAAAGCCCTCGGTGAGAGCAGGGAGCTGTACTGCCTAGCGCAGAGCATCTATCCAGCGGTCCAGGAACACCAAGTCCATATCCGGAGGCTGATTAGGAAGTATACCCTGGGAACTGATGATGGCCAGCACCTAAGGCCAGCCAGGGTGGTTCACACCTGAAACCCAAGCACTCAAGAGGCTGAGGCCAGCAGGAGGATCATAATGTTGTCATTTTAGAGCCAACCTGGACCAGGCTACCTGAAGTAAGAGCCTGCCTCAAAAAGAAGAAAAGAAAAGCAGATTTTTTTATATCATCTATGTTAAGGTACCATTAATTTTTATGGATTCTACTCAGCAAAGAAACTCGGCTTACATTGGGTGTAGGTCCCATTACCTTTATAACTAGCATACCTCCTCCTTGGTACCTAACTGTACGACCGGCACTTAACTTGGCCACCCAGCAGATGTGGTTGTTGAAATCGAAATACGAATGGAGGGACTCACCAGCTCATCAGAGTCATCTGGCTTGGTGCATTTATAGCCGTAGGGGTACATGAGCAGTTGGGAGTAGCTGTGGAGCGTAATGAAAGCTTTGATTTGGCCATGACTCTTGATGAAGTCCACTATGGATTTCACTTCAACTTCAGAGTTGGCCTTGGGTCCATGGTACGAATCAGAGCAAGGGCTGCTACTGGCTCCCGGTCCTGGTGGGATGAAGAGGAAGAAGCCTACTTAGGACAGTAGCTTGAAGAAGGCACTGCGTGATGGAGGGGTTAGCACATGCATGAATAAGTTCCTCCTGTGTAAATCAGAGAAGCCCACCCTTGGGTTAGATCAAGTCTCTGCCTTGCAGGGCGTGGCCAGAAGACTAACTGAACTCATCCTGGGCCCAGCTCTTCTCTTAAAGTATGGTTCTTTTGTACGGAGGAAAGAGCTATCCAGTTAGATCGTCTCCCCTCTCTGGGAGCTGTTGGAAGAAGAGCTCCTGAGGCGGGTGGGGGTTCTGTAAGTTCCTTTCCTGGGACCTCTTCCAACCTGAAGAGTCCAGGAGCAGAAGTTTCGGTGCATCTGTACTTCGTGACTGGACCAAGTCACAAAGCCACAAATGTGAGGAACCTCTGACATTCTTTCTGCCCTGGAAGCCACCACATTTGACAAGGCCACCTTTGGCCTTGATTCTCTCAACAGCTCTAGTTGCTCAAGAGGGCTGAAACAGGGGTCCCTGCAGGCCTGGCAAGGGCTAGACAAGCGCTTTGGGAGCAGGTGGGGACTGAGATTTCCCAAGCTCTCTAAGTGAACTGGGTAAGATCCATGTAAACATAACTTCTGCCATTTTAAGTTAAAATTATTTAAAAATAAGGCTTCAGAGGGGGAAGTGCCATCAAATTCCTGGATACGGTTCAATATCCAGGCTCTCTGGCGCTTTGATTATTTTTTTCCTACGCACAAAATAATAAGAATAATAAATTGTTAAAGCAATGAACGAAGTTATCACTCATGCATATCCCATCGCATGTCCCTGGTGGGTCCTGTCTCAGTTCTGTGACTCTCGATAATTCATTTGGTTTACAAATATTTAATGATTGCGCTCTGTGGTGCAGACTCTGTGCCAGGTATTAGAAGAAAGCCCACAGCCCAGTGTTTGCAAGGCTTAATCTGCATTGTCAACTTAACTGGATTTGGAACTCCCAGGAAAGACACCTCTGGGAGCTCTGAGGTCTTTCCAGGGGAATTCAGCCGAGGAGAGAAAACCCACCCTAGAGTCCGAATGTGGGTGACACTCCCCCACAGGCTGGGGCACTTGAGCGTTTACAGAAGGACAAAGAGGAGGAGCCAGCTGAGCCCCAGCTCTCAGCTCTCTCTGCTGTTGGCCGGGAACGCAATGCACCCACATTCTTATAATTTTGGTTGTGAGCTTAGCCTTTAACGGCTGAGCTATCCCTCCAGGCCACGGTGCACCCACATTCTTCATCTGCCACGGCCATGATGGAATGTTCCTCCAATCTTGTAGCCAAAATAAGCCCTTCTCTCCTTGAGATGCAGTTTGTCAAGTGTGCAGTCACCTCCATGAGAAAAATCACTGATGCGCTGGTACTGGAAGTTCGCAGGAAAAACAACAAATTTCAGTTCTGTGATTAGTGAAGCCAAGGTTTAACTGGTGCCTAAAAGCATGAAAGAAACCCCAAGCAGCTTGCCAGTGGACCCCCAAACAGAAAAACTGCAGTCAACAAGCCAGATGAGCAAGCTAACGTTTTATCTTTGCCTCTGTTCCAAAAAAAGAAAAAAAAATCCATGTCTTAATTCCATTTGTACTTCTTTTTTGTAACTTTTCCTTCTGGAAGCATCTACCAGATGATGTAATGCATGTCTTCCTAATAGATCCTAACCCCCTCTAGCGGTTGGTTCAGCGCTTCCTGCGCTCCCGCCATTGTGCAAAGCCTGGCTTCTTCAGCTCGGACGCCTGAAGGGAAAGCAAGACGTGCGCAAACCACACTAAACGCTGCCCGGAGCTGTGACAGTGTTGCACACCCTCCCGTGAAGGGGGAGGCTTTAGTGAAGTGTTTTAGAGAGGTTTTAAAATGACTTGAATCCTAAATGGACTGAACAGTCTGACGGCACTGCAGAGCCCCGGCTAAGCAGTCGGCCGCCCAGACAGCAGTCTCGACTGTCCCTGGAGACGACCACCCCGCACTCACCTCCGAAATTTGCATCCCAGTTCCGATTAGGATCCACACCAGCACAGAAGCTTCCAGACAGTTTAGACCGGGTCTTTCGCCACATACGATTCTTTTAAAATCCCAGCAAACAGGAATATGGGGGAAGAAAAGGTGGTCATCCCTGTTGATCAGCAGGTCCTTTCCCCGAGTACCCCTTCCCCTGGCTCCCTACCTTCAGAACTGCACAGGATTTATTTGGCCCACAGCTATGTCAAATGGTCCCCACATAGGGTTCACTTTCTGTATTTCCTCTCTCAAATAAATGCCTGCCAAGCCATGTTCCATAAAACATGGTTCTTTTCAATGCTAGCCACTACCACAACAAAAAAAAAAAAAAAAAAAGGGAAAGATGGAATTTCTGTGAGAATGGTTTGGGGAAAACGTGGGGCTAACTCAGTAACCTTACTACAGAACTGCCAAGGGTGTTCAATGTTTCAATGTTTTTTGAGAAGCTCTGAGAGATCAGAGGCGGCCTTTCTTTGCTTGCCTGTGGACCCTGCATTCATGCGGTGTGCCGGGCTGTGAATAGAGACTCTGAGTCCCTTTGAGAACGTTGGGCATTGTCCTCGTTATCTGCTCTCCACAAGAAGAAACTTAAAACTCGGATTCGTTTTGAATATACGTGAGGTCGCAATGCCACAGCGGTGTTCCTGCCATGCCATCTTACAGAGAGGGAGCCTACATAACTCCTTTTAGTGATATTACAGAGGATTTCTTTGACAAATTGTAAGTAAAAAAAAATGCTGGGATGCGTTGTGCTGCCTACTTAACTCCTATGGCAATCGAGTTGTCAGCAGGGAATATCTGCCTCCTCTTTCCTATCAGTCCAGCACACGCACGGATACACACAGACGCACACACACACACACACACACACACACACACACACACACACACATACATCTCGGAGATAATTGGGACAAGTCTCCTAGGTGACTCACTGTCCAGCCTAACAGCGGAAACAGGCTCTGGCTGAGTCGACATGTAAAGACATCGCATGTGAGAATAAGGAATGATTGCAAACATTTCCCTTTGCCCCATCTCAAGGCCACTACTGAGAGATTAGGCTTTCTGCTTAGAGCAAATCAAGAACAGAAAGATGACTTTTGTTTGGTTTTCCAAGCTCCTGCCTGTCCTCTTAAGCCCTATGGATGTTAAAGACACGCGCACACACGCACACAAAACAACAAGAAATAAATGGATTAAATGGCTTACAGTGGTGTGGGAGTACACATATCCATCAGGGTTTGTGACAGGCAGCAGGAAGACATCCAGGGTATCCAGAAGGGAAGTGATGGATGGATCGGTTCCATACTCAGAAGCAAGCTGAGTAGACACACAGAGTTTTCAGTATTGCAAGCCAGAAAACACACTGCAAAATACTATGGCACTGTGGTTATGTGCTTTGGTTTCTTGTTTTCTTTTGTTTTATTGTTTTTCCAAACATGAATTAGGGACCATTGTTGATCGATGGGAACCTTCCAAATCCCTTGCAGAACAGTCTCCTGCAGCTTAATCCGCACACCAATGTCTACAGCTTCCCTTTCTGGTGACAATAATTGTCTCACATTAAATAGATGTCCGTTATCACCCATCCATTAGAAGTAGCAACACTTTTCTCCCTAGTATTTGCGGTGACGCTTTTTGCAACGGCGGGCAATGACATGTGTGGTTTATTTGGATCTGTGAACCAAATTATAAAAACTTAATATTCCTTAATCCTCCCGTGGGGTGACTTTCCAAAAGAACTCGACCAACATCAGATTACTTAAATATGCGGGGACTTTGCTAAAGGTATGGAGAAGCGGTTAAATTCCATTTGGGAAATTACATTTTGACTGCAATCAATTGCAGGAGAGTTGAAGTTTCTGCCGGATTAAAATTTATTCATTTCCTGTGCTCAGCCATCCTAAGGCATTACTATTCAACTGTTAAATATCCATTTCATAATACCCTAAAGGTAACCGCATTTTAATTGAAGGGAAAAATGTATCAGTCGGCATGCACGTGGTTGCACATGCTTGAATGATCTGATGTGGATTGATTTCCTTTGCTCATGAATTAACATTCTGATTTATAGCGTGTCATTTTGGAATTACTTAAGAAACAGCAGCCTAGATCACACCCAGCATCGTGTCCTGACTCTTGTGCCAAGGACCATCAGAATCAGAGTTTGGCGATATTCACGACCCAGACACCCCCCAGCTCATTACACTTTAGATCTGTATCTGTAGGTCAAAGCAAACTGTTCTTGCTCTCTGAAGCCCTTTCAAGATTTTATAGGAGAGGCACTTCTCTCAAAGTATTGAGCTTCTCTCCCGGTACTAGGCTGAAACTCGAAACCCAGAGGCCCCGCCGGCTACCCTTTGCAATTCTCTGGCTTGCTGTGTTTTTAGCAGGGGGCCCAGAGGCACCAGTACCGTGATCCTAGATGGGGTGAGGCAAAGAAAAGAAAGATTGGCAGACTCTGTTTCCTGCCAGTGTTGTAAGAGAAGGATTTGCCTGAGAGTGCTTGCAATCAGGCCCACCGGGACAGTGTGTGTTTACTTAGTGAGTCTAACTCCCAAAGGACAAAATATGTGAAGAATTTTAAGCAATGACCTTATTTGCTGTCCACAGAGCCGTGGCTTGAGTAACCCACTCTCGAGCGTGGATGCCCGCGTCTAGCCAGATGGCTGGCTTGTCTCCTCCCGTGCTGAACTGCAAAACAAGCATAGCGCAAGCACAGCAATGGAAACCGCTTCTTCCAGTAGGCGCCTCCCCCAGGGTCTTTCTCTGTCCCCTTTCTGTCCTCGACAGGATTAAGAGAACAAGAGGAGATGGACAGGTGACACTGGCTTGATTCTTCTGTCCGTTTGTTTGGCCCCTTTCTCTTAACAAAAGCTTAAATGGAGATTACAAGCAAAGCAAATTTTACCTCCCTTGATGTTTCTGAAAAAAAAATTATCGTAGTTAATGTAATGAAAATATGCTCACATGTTCTTAACTGGGGAAAAACAGGTTCCGGGTAGTATGTCATTCTTCTTATTTAAAAGAGTAGTTAGTGTGGGAGCAGGCATGGAAGCAAATGTATGAGGGGGTGAGGAATGGACAAAATGAAAAAACAGTTTACAGCTCTCCTCCTATAGCTGTGAAATTAGAACCGCCAGACCTATTCCTAGCCTCCCTGTTTGTTGGTTGGTTCCTCTGTTTTCCAATGTTTTTGCATGGATTGTGTTATTTTAGTTCTAAGACTCTCACCAGAATTTTCCGGGCCCTGCATCGGAACAGGACGGCAAGCCCCCACGGCTCTCCGGAGTTTCAGTTTTATGATCTAAGTGACTGGGTTATTTGGAACAGTGGCCTTGCCAATTGGATCAGTAAATAGGGAGGAAAAGATTATTTTTGCATCATCAGTTTCTATCTCTGTGTGGCATTCTAAGCGCAACAGATTAAGGTAAATGAGAAATGCAAATTCTTGCTAAAAAAAAATGTTACATTTCACAGGTTTGGGAAAGTTTTGGTAAAAATGTTTTGAGCCTTTTCCTTCAAAGTGCTAAGATGAAACAAGTTGGGGGCCTTAAAAAACAAACAAACAAACAAAATGTCTCAACCACCAAACCACTTGGAAAACCGGAGGTCAGGAAAAACCAAGGCAGAGGAGAATTTAGGGTTCCCTGACTCACAGGTAGGCCAGCCGGTAAAGAAAGAAAAAAAAAAAAAAAACGGGCAGCAAACAGCCCCAGGCCAAGCCTCCTGCAGTAGGCAAACCACCCCTCCCAGGCCTGCTTAGGGGGAAAGGCTCTGCTTAGGGGAAAGTTAGTCAGTTGGTTCCTAGCCACAACGTTTCCAAATTTAGCCGGCCGTTGTGACATTACCTCCCGCCACACACACCCCTTAACAAACTTTCTAGGAAGTCTGGGGAAACACTTTTTGCTGTTTTTCTGAACAAAGTGCAAATGCTTGAAACTATCAACCCAAAGACTCTTTGGGGTGACAGTAGCAGTGAACCTTCGCCGTTTTTTTCAACTGTCACCTAAAAAACAAAAAACCCTTCGTTCCAGGGCCTTGCCTTCGCATTTAGTTGTCCGTCATCATCTGCACACAGAGAAACTTTTATTTAAAATGTAGTTCGGGCAATTGCTAGGTTTTTTTTGTTTTGTTTTGTTTTGTTTTTAAGCTGCCTTTAAGAGAAGAGAGCGAGAGGAAAAGAAAAATCCGCAAAGAACTCCCACTTCGATTAATTTCCCAGTGTTCGCCCTCTCCTTCCTTCCTTTCTCTCCCTCCCCTCCCCCGTGCCCGCCGCCTCTCCTGCTCGACTCCAATTGGTGCTCTCAGCCCAGCTCCCGGAGAGCGCATCTATCAGGACCCGAGCATTAATTCTCTCCTGCAGACCTGCGTCAGCGTGCAGAAAAAGAGGGGAAAAAAAAAAAGGAAAAGAAAGAAAAAGGGGGGCGGGCGGTGGTGGGGGATGCTTAAAACCAGCAAAGACCGGTTAGGATGAAAAAAAAGAGAGAGCGAAAAGGGTGGGAGGAGGGGGTGGAGGTGGGAGACCTGCTTTGCAAGCCGAGCTGGGAGGAGCGGGATTCTAGAAGCATCGAGAGATGAGAAACAAAAGTCTCTGCCCGCTTTATACCTTGAGCACATTCATGGGCCGATTCTCAAAAGATGAACCGATATTCACTTTGCTCACTAGACCAGGGTGCTCAGCCACGAGGTTATCCATTTCTTGGTGAATCTGAAAGGTTCAAATGATGAACAGGCATCTGTTATTTAGTGACCAGGGGAATGCAGCTAGCAGGGTCTCCTCACCCCTGCACTCCCGGTCTCCCCGCATTCCGGCTGGGGGCGGCTGCAAGCCTTCACCCGGATGATGAGTCACTTTGAAACAGAGAAGCCATCTTGCCGCCGCAGAGCCGGTTCTTTCCAGTTCTGTGCAATGTAAAATGGCACTTGTCTGGTTTGCCTGTGGCTTGTTTTCCCCCTAGACCCTGTCCGGAAGGGAAGCCTTTCGCCCTCACTAGCAAACCGCAGTGGCACCGAAAGAGATGTGACCGGCTTGCACTACAAAACACAGCTGCACTAGCGCAGGCCCCGGCACAATGGGGATGTCCTCCAGCCACTGGCTACTCCGACCCCAGTTTTGAAGGCTCATTGAGATTCTGTCCGTTCTCCACATATCCAGGCTGCGACCATTACAGAAGCAAAGTATCCAGCTGTTGCCAGCATTTGCTGTCGCAAACACCTATTTGTTAGAACAGCAAGTGGGGGAAGATACCCTTTTTTATTCTTCTAGTCAAACTAACACACTTTTTTCTGGGAGAGGGTTGGAAAGTAATAACACACGCACATATTATACAAATGACGTAGCCCCGTGTTCAATTGCACTGATGTTTCTGGCAGTGAAACAAAGGCACAAATCCGTTCGAGTCGTATTTTGCCTCCAAATCATTTAAAATAGCGTTTTAAATGCATTTTAAACCTCTTTATCTGGAGGCTTAGTGCCCCTTTACTCTTTCCTACTCTGCGCTTCACCCCTGAACTCCCCAGTCGCCACCCACCCACAGTCAGGCAGCGCAGAGAAATAAGCCAGCATCAGCTTCCAGAAAGGCTCTTGTCACATTAGTAAGTGCAGTGTTCTCCTTGGACCCACAGAGCAGCGCATAGTCCAGGCAGAGAAAGAAGGGATGGAGACCCGGAAAGGCAGAGACTAGACTCTGCTACTGCTACCGTATGACCTTGGATCGCCGTGCAGTTTGGGGGCCGCTGACACCCTTGTGTGGGTAGGACTCAACAGCTTCAAAGTGGCCCCTGATACATCCAAGACCATGGCTAATCATCGCTCTCGGGTGATTCTGTAGCCTGTGCAGCTTGGAAATCAGCAAAGGAGTGTTGTGGGAAGAGTGGGAAGGAGCTATTTGTGGACTCACTCACAGCTTCTGGACACCTCCAAAATAACTGTGTGGCTGTGGGGCTGGACAAGCCGACTTCAGTTCCTGCATTAAGCAGGCACTGCCCGTGAAATCTGCTAGGAAATACAAGGAGCATAGTAGGCCTGGAGAGATGGCTCAGCGGTTAAGAGCACTGACTGTTCTTCAGGAGGCTCTGGGCTCAGTTCCCAGCACCCACTTGGCGGCTCACAACTGTCTGTAACTCCAGTTCCAGAGGCTCTGACACCCTCACACAGACACACATGCAGGCGAAACACCTATGCACATAAAATAAAAATAAATAGTTTTAAGAAATTCTGCTGGGCAGTGGTGGCACACGCCTTGCCTTTAATCCCAGTACTTTGTGGGTTCGAGGACAGCCTGCTCCACTGAGCAAGTTTCAGGACAGCCAAAGCCACACAGAGAAACTCTGGGGGGGGGGGGGGAGGCACGACGACGGGACACGGGACACAGACACACGACAATATATCTATGTTATCAAATCACCAGGTAGGGTAGCCTTTTCATCAGGGAAAAGAGGAGCTTGTTTCTCTGATTCCCGTTTTGAAATGCCTACCTCGTCCAAGGTATGGTAGGCCCCAAAGTTGAAGTTACCACCTCGCTCTCTTCGCTGATTGATCAGCATTTCTTCACGCTCTTGATCCAACAGAACCTAAGATAGAACAAGTCTGTGATTAGCTGCCAGCCACGCATTCAGTCTGGTGGTGTAAGTGAGGTGCTGACACTTGGTCCTCAGCACCAAGCTTTCCTCATTGTACGCCTATCTTGTCCATCGGCTCTGGGTCACACACTTCTCTTCCTCTGGTAGCACTCTGAAGAGAGATGGGGTATGCGTGGGCTGGGGGCCCGGCAGCAGCCGCAGCCCCAGGGTGACGGCACCTTTAGGCACCTTTAGGCGGTCTTGTGGCTCAGCCTGCGTTTCTGAGTTAACCTCTAATTAAAAACTAATTGAATCACAGATTGCTTTTCTTCCATTTCCACGAAATGCTAAAAGGACTGGGAGCTGCGTTTCTCCACCAGTCTGCAGCAGAGTTCACACTGACGAGGCCCACGGGAAACCCACAGGTCCCTTTCCCGGCAGCGTGGAGAGGACCAAAAGGCCTCTGTCTGGCATACTTACTTGAACGTCTTCAACCATGATGGAATAAGCAATCCCCTGGGACTCAAGGAACACTTTGACTGTCTGGACGTTGCTAAAGGGGACTCGGACGTGGACTCTTTGCCTGGGGATGGTGGGTGATTTCCAAAAATCAAGCTGAAAGGGATAAAGGGCCAAGCCAAGGATTATTCTGGAAGAAATAGAGAGATGTACCCTGAAGGATCTCGGTAACGCAATGTGTTACCTAGTTTATTTTGCATCTACAAAATCAGAATCACTCTGGACCCGCTATCTTAGAGCAACAAGAGTTTCTCTGTACCCGAGCATCAGCAAATATGTTATGTTTTTAGTACATACATCCCACGGCTAGATATTAAAATTGGCAGAGGAACAGATGATTTTAAATTATGGGAAGTCTTAAAAAATAAAATCAATCTGGCACTCAAGTGATCCAATTCATTTCATCATGGGATATTAATGCCATAAATTATTTTAGAAGGGAAATAATGAATTAAAGGTGCTCAGCGGTGTTGCAAAGTAGCTCTCGGTTTTCATCCTTTGTTCCTTCCCTCAATAGTCCTCAGAGATATGTAGAAAAATGGTGTATTTTTTCCTCAAATTTCTGATTGTGAAAATGAGTCTCACGGGGAAAGAAGGCGGTCTGCTCAGTGCCATCGAGCTGGGACTAACGCTCAGACTTTTGGAAGCCCAGCCCCAAGTCCCAGCCTCTCACATTACCTCTGAGGGGTCAACATGGTCCAGGCATGCCCTGCTGGCATTACTTACTGGACGGAGCAAAAGCTGAGGCTATGGCCAGTACCTGAAGATGCTCTTCAGCCTCCAATTGCATCAGAGTTGTAATCTGCTCTTCATTACTGGGGATGATCTCAAGAACTTGGTCCCTAAGAAATGTTAACCACAGACATGACCTTAAAAGCAAAGCCTGTGCACCGTCTCCTGTGGCTTTCTGCTCCCGTCAGCCTCCGCAGGGCGGAGAGGAATGCGACAGTCCACAATCTCTTTCACAAGCCAGAAGCTAATAAATTGTACACTGACCCACGTCCCCAGAACAAGGAGGTGATCAAACGGCTTTATTTCCTCCAAAGAAACACTATCTAAATAATGATTAAGAAGTGTACCTGCTGCTAGCAGGAAGCGTGCCATGAAAGGGTCCTTTCCTCGAGCTAATGAGTATTTGTCAAACAACACCTGCCTCTCATAAAGCACTGGGTTCTAAAACATGTCCGTGCCTGCTTTTCAAGGAGGAAAGGAAGGAAGGAAGGAAGGAAGGAAGGAAGGAAGGAAGGAAGGAAGGAAGGAAGGAAGGAAGGAAGGAAGGAAGGGGGAAAGGAGAACGATTAAGTTGGGGCCTGTAGAAGGAATGAGACCCACATCTGGGGAGACGTGAAGTTTTCTAGTTTGTTTGTTTGTTTGTTTTCTTTCTTTCTTTATTTGGTTGCTCTTTGTTTTATTTTGTGGCTGAAACTACAACACCATCTCCGGGTCTCATGATGTAAACAAACTCGGGGCACAGCCAGCAAAAACTGAGGCCCCGGCAAATCAAATGGTGTATCGTACGCACTTGCACTGGCACACACGCTCTAAGGAGAAAGGGCTGTCGTGGAAGAAAAGAGAAACCCCCAAACTGGCAAGCAGATTGTCAGAATTTCTTAATAACTGGGCCTTCTTTCTCTGTTCATTTTCCAAGCAGGCTGGCTTCCGGTTCGTTGGTGGTGCTGAGAAGGGCCTCAGCGGTGAGTCACACCGGTTCCAGTGCAGTCCTGTGTAACCCGCAAGTGGCAGACCCCAAGGTCTTCCAGACCCTTCTGCCTGCGAGTCTCCATCTGCCACGAATGGTCTGAAAATTCTTCCATTTGGGACTCATTAGTTTTAGTTAATGCATGGAATCCCAGGGGTCCTCTTTTAAAACGAGGGGCTGGGAAAAGTAACACATTAGACTAATATTTCCTGGTGTGTGCTCTAAGGAACAGCAGATCCTGGAGCTCCTCAGCCAAGATGGCAGGGGTGTGAACTAAAGAATAAGAAATCCCTCCTAGAGCTCTAATGCATACTTACTTAGTCAATGCTCTAGAAACCCTAAAGTTATTTAACTCTTTGATTCCCAAATTGAATTGACTAGCTAGTTTCATGGATTCCCTGAGAATACTCTCCAGAAATGCTCCCAAACCCCGTTACAGAACTGTGGCACCAGGACTCGTGTAAGGAGTCAAATCTAGAAGCCTGGCACTAGGGTTGGCGGAGGGGGAGGGGGTAGCCTAAGTTATATATGAGTTCTGGGGCTGCCAGGGCTCCAAAACAAACAAACAAACAAACAAACAAACAGTAAAATCAAAGCATTTCAGAGCAAAGATGAGTCCGGCAGCCAGGAGAGACATTAGCCTAGACCCACAGCCCTGGCTTTCCTGGTGACGGAGGCTCTGCTACCCAGATAAGAACCCGAAGAGTGGCGGACAAAGGCTGAGAGGAAGGAGTCTCCAGCGAGGTCGGAGAAGTGGACAGGGAGGAACACCTACTGTGTGACCCTCGAGAGTACAGTAGGCTCCTCCCTACTGCCCATCAGCCTCATATTCTGACCACTGGGGAGAGACGGGCAAGGTCAGACTTGGAAAAAGCATTTTTTTTTTACAAAATGGAGTCCTTCCTGTCACATCCCACTAAAATGTCATCTAGGACATGGGAAAGAAAGAACAGGTCTTGACGTCACACTCCAGGATGTATCTCACAGAACCAACCTCCCACAGGAAAAACAAACCAGCCTGCTCCATCTCTAAGGCTACTCTCACTTAGCTGATGAAGGAACTCCCAGCCATAACCTTAAAACTAACGTCGCTCAGTGGTTGCCCTCACTCGACAGCTCCCAACAGGCACCAATGGGGCCAAGGTACAGCCACTACTCAAAATCCATTTCTCTGTCTTAACAAAATCCCTTACCTCGTCTTTTCTCCAGTCTCTATACATAGTAGAGGCCACCACGGACTGGGACAGTCCCAAGTGCAATCCTGTTCTTTATTCCCAAATAGACAGTCTCTTGGCGTTCGACAGTCTCCTTCTTTTCTTCCTTCCACGGCCAATCATCTCTTCCCTGACTAACTCCTATTTTCCCCACTACACCCACCTCCACCCCCCCACACACACACACTAATCTAAGAGAACTCTTGACAACAATGAATACATACAGCCCTTATTCTTATTCTCTGACCAAGTTATGAGCAAATGAGAGGCTTCATGAACCCGGTAAGCAGGATTCAAATAAACACTAGAGAGTGTCACTTACCCCACAAATGTTTCTTGACAGTAGACATGCCCCAATAGGGCACCCAATAACAGGATCAACCTCATGCTCAAGCTTTTCCCAGAGGCCAGCCTTCAGAGCCCTTCTTGAACCTTATAGGGAACCAGGCTGAGGGCTATCTATTGGCCCTCCGAGAATTCAAGAGATCCCCATGTGGTAAAATTCTCACCTGCTGGTGAAATTCTCAAGGCCACAGATACCAGCGTGTGCTATCTGTATATTTTCCCCTTTTAAGGAGAGATAATAATATCAGTGGAAAGAAAACAGAATTGCCACAGCACACCAAGGGCAACGCAGACATTTCTGATTTGGAACATGAAGTACCACTAACCCTGTTTGGTGATAGAAGCCAGATTAATAGACCCAGAGGTTAAAGTCCTTTCTGGGTCTCTGACAAAAAGAAAAAAGGGAGGGGGGGCAAAGCATTTATAGCAATTACTTGGCATCCTGTCTATCACATTCTATTAGTTTGCCCATTCGTTTATTTTTACAGTGTTTACCCTGAGACACTGCAGGAACTCAGTCCACATCTGCCGACAGTCCCTGTGGATGTGGCCCACTCTAGCCCTCACACGACATTAAATAAACAAAACAGAATGCCTTGTAATTTTTAATTCCGCACTGTCTCTAAAGTGATCCATCTGCATTTGTAGCAAATTAATACCTCTGTTGCTATGCTTTTTCCCCGAAATGAGAATGTCTTTCCAATCGGAGCAGTAAAGGCACTTGTTGAGAAAGTCAGAGTTTAAAGGAAGCATTTCGCCTAATTTCTGGTAATTCCTCCACCTAAGAAAACCATTCGGTATGTTTCTCTGAATTTCTTTGAACAATTTACAGCTTTCTCTCTCTCTCTCTTTCTCTCTCTCTCTCTCTCTCTCTCTCTCTCTCTCTCTCTCTCTCTCTCTCTCTCTCTCTCTCTCTCTCTCTCTCTCTCTCTCTCGTTCAGATTGTCCTCTAATGGAGCTGACACTGGCCTTGAACTCCCAATCCTCTGTGTCTAGCTACCAAGTGCTGGGATTATGGGCATGGTCTTTCATACATGGCTTGGTTTTTCTGAAGCAAAGATTGGACTAACAAAGATTGTTTTTAGACAGATTTGTCTTTGTCTAACGTTAGTCACTGCTTACAAGGAAAACAGGTGGACCTATTTTCTTCTAGGAATCCTATTTATTACGTAGTCGTCAGCCACGCAGTATATTCAACCCGGAAAGAAGCAGCCACAAACAGCTGCAGAGAAGTTTTCGACTTCCCTTTGTATATCAAATTTTTTTTTTCTGAACACACTTTAAATTCCTGGATTTAACTTCTCAAGTAACTGCTCAAAAGAGAAAGGTGCATATATCATGTTTCTAGATGAAGAAATTACTGCATCAGTCTGGTTTTTGTTTCTCTTTTTTGTCTGATTCTAGATTTTGTTGGTGGTGGTTGGTTGGTTGATGGGTTTGGTGTGGTGTGATTGTGTTTATTTTGTGGGGTTTTTTGGTCTTGTTTTATTTGCTTTTGGGTTTTGGGGTATTTTTTTGTTTTTGTTTGTTTTATTGTTTTCAAGCCCAGACTGGCTTCAAAGGACCTCTGTAGCTGAGGATGACTTTGAAATTTTGATCCTCCTGCCTCTACCTCCTGAATGCAAGGATGGCAGACTTGGGCCACCATGCCCAGTTGTGTGACAGGGATCAACCCAGGGCTTTGTGCATACTAGGTAAACCCTCCACCAAATGAGCTACCTCTCTAACCTCTGGTTCTTCTGTCCCTTAGAGTCGGAAAGCAGGGGCTGGAGGTTAAGAGCACTAGCATCTCTTCCAGAGGTCCTGAGTTCGAATTCCAGTACCAAGCTAGTAGCTAACAGCCATCTGTAAATCCAGTCTCAGGGGATCAGACACCTTCTTCTGGCCTGCATGGGCACCAGGCACACACACAGTACAGAGGTATACATTCAGGCAAAAAAAGACAAAAATAAAAAACTGTGCACAAAATAGTGAGAAAGAAGATAAACCCAAGAAGAGAAGGCTATAATACATCCAATCTTAAATGATTGCTAAGTAAAACAAAATCTACTTGGAGCATTCATCAAACTACCTCAAAAAGATGGCCTCCAAGCCAAGCCACAAGGCAGGGAATATACCATGAAAGAAAGACAAGAGGCTCTTAATTGCCAGTGGTGGGCAAACTAGATGGGGGGGGGGGGGATTGGAGAAAGACCTGCACACAGCCGAGGAGTTATGGTGGTGCACGCCTTTAATCTCAACACTCGGGAAGCAGAGGCAGGCGGATCTCTGTGAGTTCAAGTCTAGCCTGGTCTACAGAGTTCCATGACAGATAGAGTGAGACCCTACATCAAAATAACAAATCAAACCAAAAGGAGTTCAATTATCTGTCCTTTCAAAGAGGAATCTTTGTACCACCAATGAATTCAAGCTACTGGACACGTCAGGGGCACACCTCTTCTTCCCCCGAAACGGTTAGTGGGGACAGTGTGTCCAAAGGAGGAAGAGCACTTGAGGATGATACCCTAATGAGGAAACTGAAGACGATAAAAACCAGACTCAGAGGCTGGAGAGACTGTTCACTGAGCAAAGCACTTGTCGAAGAAGCCCTACAGCCTACGCTTCATTTCTGGAGCCCAAGTAAAGATGGAAGGAAAGAACCAACTCTGCAAAGTGGCTTTCTATCCCCTCCCAGTAATTATAACAAATAAAAAAATCTGAAAATGAACAGCTGAAGCCGGGCAGAGGTAGCGCACGCCTTGAGTCCCGCACTCGGGAAGCAGAGGCAGGCAGATCTCTGGAGGCCAGCTTGGTCTACAGAACCAGTTCCAGGACAGCCAGGGCCACACTGAGAATCTGTCTCAAAAAAATAAATGATAAAAAGAAACAGCTGGTCATGGTGGCACACGGCTATATCCAACTTAGGACGCTGAGGCAGGAGGATCTTGACAGGAGGGCTATACAGCAAAACCCTGTAAGAGAAAGAAAGAAAGAAGGAAGGAAGGAAGGAAGGAAGGAAGGAAGGAAGGAAGGAAGGAAGGAAGGAAGGAGAAAGAGGGAGGGAAGGAGGGAGGAAGGGAAGGAGGGAGAGAGGGAGGGAGGGAAGGAGGGAGAGAGGGAGGGAAATGGAGGATGGGGAGCAATTAAAGTAATACTAGAAGAAGCTGGAAAGCAGGTAAGGATGCCTTAGCAGGAAGCTGGAAGAGGTCTTTGTTCCTGTTTCTGACCATGTAAAGCATCTATATCGTGACAAGGAATTGTGTTTTCCATCTTCTAATTCTAGAAACAGGATAACATACACTAAACTACACGTATTTTAAGCAGGCTGTTTGATAAGTTTTGGCATAGACACATACCCAACATCACCACAACCAATGTGACACTGCACACCCTTCATCCCGGATAAAATCTGCTTCTGAGAGTCACTGAGGAAATCTCCAGGCAGAAAGAGGTCATTGAGCAGCGCCCCCACCCATGCTTTAGGGATAAAAAATGATATCCCTCCAGATAGATAAACACACACACACACACACACACACACACACACACACACACCCCGAGCTGGTCTGAGGTAGAGCAGACTCCAAGAGCACTGTCCTCTGGCTCTAGTTCCCAGTTTTGAGGCTCTACAGGGCCCAATTACCCCAAGCAATTCTACTCAGTTCTAGGAAAAGACCATTTTTGACCGAATGTTCCTTTATCAACGAATCCCGGGGGAAGGTGTAATTTTGAAGGAGAGAGCATATAGGGCCCATAAGAAAATGGTTCTGATGGTTGTTGCTAGGCATGCTTCTCAGGGCTTTGCTCTTTAACCCCAGAAGGTGAAACAGCCTCACCACAGGCTACAAGGGATGCTATACAGAACCAGATGAGACCCAACCACAAATTAAATCCCTCGGAACCGTTTCCAGACGCCAAAGGTCCTCCACATCAGAACTCCGGACATGGCCGTCTTTGTGGCAGCGAGTTTATTCACAGCAGAGTGAGTTTTGCAGTGGAGTTAATGAACTCCTAACACCATTTCAGAACACGGTGCTTCGACTGCAAAACACACAGAATTTATGGTTTCAATCAGCCGAACTTTAAACAAAAATTTCCATCCGAGTTGCTTGATTATTTGCAGCCCCTTTAAAACAAGACGCCTGAAACCTTTGCGGAATGTCTGTGTTGGACAAGATGTGAGTGTTTGCAGAGGCTGGGGGAGGGCGCACCAGAAACCTCTCTACCATCTTGGCAACCTTTCTGCAAATGTAAAGTTATTCCGAAAATGATTCTAAGATAGAAAATTTATTTTGAAAGTGAAGCCTTGCTGAACAGAGTTGCACATGTCTGTAATCCCACCACTTAAAGGACTGAAGCAGGGAGGTCGGGAGGATTAGCTGTTCAAGGCCAGCCTGGGCTGTAGGAGATCCTGCCTGGAAAAAAAAAAACTACCAACAACCGATATAGACAGTGGCAAACACACACACACAAACACACACAGAGCTAATATTTAAGAGGACTAAGGGGCTCCGAGGTAGAGCATTTGTCTGGCATGCACAGGTCCCTGGAGACAATCCCCAGCATCCGGCAATACAACATTAAATAAATAAATGCACAAATAAAATTTACAACTTATAAAATTTAAGGGGCAAATGAGTCGGTGGGTAAAATTTCCTGCCGCCTGATACTCTGACCCTCACAGAACTCCCCAAACAGCTCTCTCACCTCTGTAGTCACACCTTGACACACATGTATAGACAAACAACACAAGCACATACGTGCACATGGACACACAGACACAATCTTTTTATAAAAAAATGAAAAGTAATCATCTGTGATAATTGAAGAATCACTGTTGTTTTGTCTGTGTTTAGTTTTGTTTTTTGAGATAGGATCTCACATAGTCCAGGTTAGCCCAAACCCTGATCCTGAGGATAATTTTGGACTACTAATCTTCCTCTTGAGTGCTGGGATTACAAGTGTGCACCACCAAGCCATCTTTTAAAATGCTGCTTTTTTTTTTTTCTTTTTTGGTTTTTTTTTTTTTTTTTTTTTTTTCAAGACAGGGTTTCTCTGTGTAACAGCACTGGCTGTCCTAGAACTCACTCTGTAGACTAAACTGACCTCAAGTTTATAGAGATCTGCCTGCCTCTACCTCCCGAGTGCTGGGATTAAAAGCATGCACCACTATCAACCGGCTAAAACGCTATTTTTTAAAGCGAAATGCCCTTTTTTATCCAATCAGATTATTGAAGTTGTTAGGTTTCGCTGGGGTTTTGTTGTGTAGGTGGTTTATTTGGTTTGCTTTTTGTTTACTGTCATGGCTTGCTTACTTGGGAGGAGAAAGAAAACAAAAAACCGAAAATACTGCTCAGAGTTGGTGGGAGGTGAAGGAAACAAGCTAGGGACAGAGTGTACCCTGCTACATTTGCTACAGTGAGCTTCGGCGGCTAAGACCTAGAAACTTCAAGTACTCTGGTGCATGGTTCAAGTACAACCATGCAACTTTAGGAATTTATTCTAAGAAAATCATTATAGCGACACAAAGATTGATTAGGGTATATATATTCATCAAAATGGTGAAAAACTGGAAGATTCTTAGTGTGTTCTAAGTGATCATTTGTTAAATAAAACAGACCAAATAAACACACCACACACACACAAAATGTAAAAAATACTAGGATTTGGTGGGCTGGAGAGATGGCTCAGCAGTTAAGCACTGACTTCTCTTCAAGGGGACCTGGATTCAATTCCCAAAACCCACATGACAGCTCACAGCTGTCTGTAACCTCAGTTTCAGGGATCTTACACAGGCAAAACTATAAAATAAAATTTAAAAATTATCAAATAAAAATAAATAAATCATTCATCAGTGATCCCACCACTCGGGAGGCAGAGGCAGGCGGATTTCTGTGAGTTCGAGGCCAGCCTGGTCTAAGAGTGAGTTCCAGGACAGCCAGGACTGTTACGTAGAGGACCTGAGTCAGTTTCCAGCACCACACCACATCAGGCTGCTCACAACCCTCGGTAGCTCGGAACTCTGGCTCTTGTGGGAAGTGCATTCATGTGCACGTACAGGCATATATAATTTAAATTTTAAACATTTAAAGTACTGAGAATTTTAAAGACATAAAAAGAAGTTAAAAAAACATTTTAAGCAGCTTATAGAACAAAAGACATGGAGAAAATAATGAGTATGTATCTGAAAGAAATCCGCCACGTTATTTGGCGACTGTCAAAACACCCCTGTGATAAACAATAACGTCAACTTTCTTCATTTTTGTTAGGTAAAAAGAACAAGGCCAAACCTACTTTAGTAATACTAGAAGCCTAGGCATCCCCAGCACCTCCCACCACGCCTTGGTCCCATCCTTTGTAGGCTTCTCTCTCAGATTTACTTTCCAGCCTGGCTTCCCTTTCAACCTGTGAACTCCTGATTTGGGTTAACACCAATGCTCTTTACCCGACTTTTAGGGGACCCCAGATCTTACCACCCTGGCAGCTCTCTGCTGCCCCCTTCTGCTACCTACAGACAACCACTGTCATTCCTGAAAGGTCTCTCACCTCTTCTGAAGAAAGCATTTGCCACTGCAAGGCAAAAATTTCAGTATGCAAGTATTTTTTTAATATTAAATTATTGGGAAGTGAAAAAAAATGTCATCTCCACAAATTCTTTACTAATTGTAGCCCAAGTCCTAAGTCCTCGAGTACAAGAACCACTCGCATTAGGAGGTGAGCAAGGTCACCCACACATACTTTTAGCCAGGGTTGGTGTGGAGACACTCTGTAGCCGACTGGCCTCAAACTGATGACAGTCATCCTGCCTCAGCCTTCCAAATGCTAAGATTACAGTCAAGAGCCACCATACTTGGCTCATTTAAAAAAAAAAAAAATTCTTAGCCGGGCGGTGGTGGCACACGCCTTTAATCCCAGCACTTGGGAGGCAGAGGTAGGCGGATCTCTGTGAGTTTGAGACCAGCCTGGTCTACAAGAGCTAGTTCCAGGACAGGCTCCAAAACCACAGAGAAACCCTGTCTCGAAAAACCAAAAAAAAAAAAAAAAAATTCTTTAAATTTTAACTTAAGTGGCACAGGTTGGCCTGGAATGAACACTTGCTGCTCTTCCGGAGGACCGGTTTTCAGTTTCCAGCACCCACATGCTACAACACAGAACCTCCTGCAACTCCAGCTCCAGGGGTCCAATGATCTCTTATGTACAGTTACATAGGTATTTGCGATAAATTTCTGTTGCGCGTCAGTAGTCTAGGAAAGGGAGAGACAGCTAAGCAAGCAGTCTCATCAGACATAACCCTTTCCTGGAACTGTGTAGAAAAGTCTGAAGTGTAAACGAAACAGAATGTTACCTGATGTAACAAGATGAGGCTGATACTTCCTAAAAACACTAACAGTAAAGTCCCCAGTTTCAATCTGTACTGATTAATTAAAACATTAGGTTATGAAAAACAAACAAAAAAATAGATGGTGTAGTAGCACATGCCTAGGAGTCTAACACTTAGGAAGCTGAGGCAGGAGGATTGCCATGACTTGGAGGCCAATATAGGCTGCATAGATACATCCTATTTAAAACGGAACTGAGTCAGATGTTGGTAGTGGCACACACTTTTAACCCCAGCACTTGGGAGGCAGAGGCAGGCAGATATCTGTGAGTTCGAGGCCAACCTGGTCTACATAGTGAGTTCCAGGACTGTTATATAGAGAAGCCTTATCTCAGAAAAAAAGTTGTTTATTGTTCCCCCCTCGTCTCAAATATTACCTTTAATGACAGCTAGCAGTTGGATTTTGTTTTTGTTTTTTATTTTATTTTTATTCAATGTAATTTTTCTGTATATAGATCAGCCAGTTTGTCTTGTATTGTATGCACAGGTATATACATATATTTCAAAATCTAAAATTTGAAATACTTCTGGTCTCAAACATTTTGGATAAGAAACATGCACAATGAAATAGTATGTAATCATTGAAAAGAGAGGGAAAAGGTAATTATGGATAAGAATTATGTCATAGTTGTAAGCATGAAAAAATAGCCTGTTGTTGAAAATTGTGTGTTAAATGTAACTCGTGTAAGAGAGAAAAATACTTTTATGATTATTCCTGGCTATCCAAATCTATTTCTATCCAAATTGAGATCGCAAGAGTTGATTGAACTTTCGTGAATTCAGATGGTCAAGGAGGTTATATTTTCCCAATATATTTTGTTCCAAGTTAGATCACAAATACCAAGAGATTAAATTAAGAAAAATTGCATCGCCTGGCGGTCGTGTCTTACACCTTTAACCCCAGCACTAAGGAGGTAGAGGCAGAATTCCAGACCAGCCAAGACCACACAGTGAGATCAACCCTGTTTCAAAAAAAGAAAGAAAGAACAAAAGAAAGAAAGAAATCAAAACATTTATCTAAATCTATTTAGTTCCTGGTTTTGCAAAGCAAGAGGTCCGATTATTTCATGTGTTCATAAAAGAAATTTTTTTCATCCAGAAATAATATGCATGGAACCATTAAGAACCCTCCTGGGTGGCTGAATTTTCTTTTTTCCTTAACAAAATTGTTATTTGAACATCTGACAATGTACACAGTGCTTCTAATCTAAAAACCTAACAACAAACAGATTTTTAGAAGGCGCATTCTGGGAATGCCGGAAACTTAAGCACACAGGCCACTTTAATAACTCGTCGTAGTCGTGGGTTTATTTATTTCCTTTTAATAATTTGTTTATGTCGGGCAGTGGTCGCGCACACCTTTATTCCCAGCACTCGGGAGGCAGGCGGATCTCTGTGAGTTCGAGGCCAGCCTGGTCTACAAGAGCTAGTTCCAGGACAGGCTCCAAAGCTACAGAGAAACCCTGTCTCGAAAAAAAAAAAAAAATTTGTTTTTATTTTTTGTTTTATGCACACTGGTGTTTTGCCTGCATGAATGTCTGTATGAATGAATCAGATCCCTTGGAACAGGAGTTACAGACAGTTGTGAGCTGCCATGTGGGAGCTGGGAATTGAACACGGGACCTCTGGAAGAATAGTCAATGTTCTTAACTGCTGAGCCATCTCTTCAGACCCCTGTGTGTTTATTTTTCTTTGGCTGAAAAAAAAAATTGTGTTGGATTTATTTATTTATTTATTTATTATTTATTTATTTATGTTTTTTTCAAGACAGGGTTTCTCTGTGTTACAGCCTAGCTGTCCAGAACTAGCTCTTATAGACCAGGCTGGCCTTGAACTCAACAGAGATCCGCCTGCCTCTGCCTCCCAAGTGCTGGAATTAAAGGCACGAGCCACCACTGCCCAGCTGGAAGTATTATTATTATTCAAGATGAACTGGGCGCTGAAACAGGTGCCCATTGTTCTTTCGCGGAGTCCACGCCTGAATCTCCCGCAGACAGTTTTTGGTGTCTGGCTGGCCCGGTCCAGTTACACTTAGTCCCTGTGCTGTGGTGCTCCAGTTATACCAGCTCTCAGGCGTGCAGGCTCCCACATTTACTGAAGGCTGGGGGGTCTGAGAGCGGCGGGTCTGAGAGCCGCGCCTGCCCGGAGGGGGATGTCTGAATGATGATGTCTGACGACTCCTTGTCATCTTGCTTCTGCTGTTGAAGCCGAAGTGCTGCATTTTTTGTGGGTGTGCAGTGGAACTGCTGGTCAAAAAGCATAAACATTTTTAATATTCCAACATTGTCAACTTTATCATGAAGAATGCTTTCCAGAGAGCTCACTTCCCACATCTGCCCAAAGCTCAAGTCACTTTTTTTAATAAGAAAAAAATTAGACCTACATCAATATAAATTTTTTTTAAAAATCCGTTGATTTTCTTTTATGTGGGAAGTTGAACATCTCTTTAGTGCATTTATTGGTCACTTGGAATTTATCGTTTGTGAGGTTTCTATTCAACTATTTGGGCCATCTTTCTACTAAATTATTTGGGTTTGTTTTATTTTTAAAGTTCTTTATAATATTATGTTCCAAAAGTTATCTGTTTATCTTTTTATTTTATTTACTAAGTATTGATTCTTATTTTTCTCTCTACAGGAACTTTTTAAGCTTTTTTGGTGTTATCTCTCAATTTTGTTCTACACACAGATTGATTTTTCATATAAAATTGGTTCATACCACTTTTCAGATGACTTCTTCAAGACTATATTGGGAGGGGACGGTGAGTCAGACCTAAGCACGTGTGACAGTCCCTAAGGAAGTCTATTACTTTGCAAGCTAATTAAAATAAAATAATTTTCTTTCTTAAATTTTATTTTCTGTGAATGGGTTTTGCCTGCATGTGTGCCTGTGTACCATGTGCATGCAGTGCTCACAGTGGCCAGAAGAGGGCGATGGATCCCCGGAACCCGAGTTACAGATGAAGGCCAGCCATCACGTGGGTGCTGAAAACTGAACCTGAGTTTGTATCTACACAAAAGCAGTTCACCACTGAGCCATCGCTCCAGCCCCTAACTCAAATAATTTTAAAGGAAGATATCTTTTTACTACTGTGTTCTTTAATTTTTGATGGGTTTTTGTATTCACAAATAAAGTCAATCGGCTTATATCCAAATACATGATTAATGCCAAAATGTACCCTTACAGTGTATTTTCAGCTTTGTTTCAACTAAACTAAGGCTATAAAATCTACTTCTGACTGACATCAACATATTAAATTCTCAAGGACTGTATAAACACCAGTGCACACAGGTACTTTTGCAGTTGAAACTAAACAATGTGATTATACAAAATAGTCGCTCATGAACTCAAATACACAGATCTAAACTCTGAGAGTTTAGACCTCACCCAAATGGGAATGACACCCAAATGGGAAGCCGACTTCTTGAAAGAATAAAAATGTTACAGAGAATAACTTTGGAAGATTGTCTTAAAACTGAGGGGGAGTCAGGCAGTGGTTGTGCACGCCTTTAATCCCAGCACTCGGGAGGCAGAGACAGGCAGATCTCTGTGAGTTCAAGGCCAGCCTAGTCTGCAGAGCGAGTTCCAGGACTGGCTCTATAGCTACCTAGAAACTCTGTCTCAAAAAACAAAAACAAAACAAAACAAACAAACAAAAAAAAGAGGGGGTACTGGCCTCTAAAGAGGTCAATTAGATGCCTGATAAGTAGCTGTCTGGTAGAGGAATGGCATGTAAAGTAGCTGGAATGGTGCCTCCTTGAAGCCTGCGCAAACCACCACTCCCTGTGCCTCCCAGACTTCGCTCACTAAAGCAAGACAGGATCTACCGTCAGCCACGTGATTCTTGCCAATTGTCTTTGTCAGTAATAAAAGTATTACCTTACTTTGCCACTGATGTGCATAATGTTTACGTGTGTGTGTGTGTGTGTGTGTGTGTGTGTGTGTGTGTGTGTGTCGTGGGATAACCTTTCTGTACACTGTGAAAATATGTCTCTGACAAGGCACCTTCTGATTGGCTTAATAAAGAGCTGAACAACCAATAGCTAGGCAGGAGGGGGATAGGCAGGACTTCCGGGAAAAGAGAGGAACTCCTTCCCACCAGCAAGATGTAAAGGGAGTCCAACGTACAGTACAGAAGAGAGGTAATGAGCCACGTGGCAGAACATAGATTAATATAAACGGGTTAATTTAAGTTATAAGAACGGTTGGGAACAAGCCTAAACTAAGGCCAAGCTTTCATAATAAAGAAGTCTCCGAGTCATTATTTGGGAGCTGGTGGTCCAAAGAAAATCCACATGTGTGCGAAAGGGAAAGACCCATGTGGTTAGAGGCCAACCTTTCGCAGCTGGTTCTCTCTACGCTGTAGGTTCTGAGGATTGAACTCAGGTTGTCTGGCTTGGCAGCAGGCTCCTTTACCTGCTCCCTGAGCCATCTCTCCAGCCAGATCATATTTGTCTGTCTTCTTAGCTCTAATTGTGATATTATAGGCCTCTGTCTCCTGGATGGGAAAGACAAAAAGCAAAGCCCAGGACTTGAGAGGTAGAAGCAAGAGGGCTAGCCATGAATGTGAGGTCAGTCTGGTATACAAAGCCAGTTCCAGACAACCAAGACCCTATCAGTGGTCGAGGATTAGATTTTCCCAGCACACTCAAGGCCCTATGTTCAACTTCAGGCACCACGTATAAAAAAGCGAATCGGGTCAGGAGTTTTACTGGTGGCTGAATGGCGAAGGACTAATTTAATCTTCTGTGGCCTGGTTCCAGGCGTCCTTGCCTGAAGAAAGCTATTCTGTCAAGACCTGATGTGGGCCTTCAAGGCTGCCTTCCACACCTCCCCACTTGCACTTCTAACTTCCTTTCTGACCTCAATGTGAACCCTTCCCCTGCCTCCAATTCCCAGTACACACAAAAGCCTTATACTAAAAAGGTGGGGGTTTTTCCCCATGATGATTTAAAAGCTTGATCCTACATCCTCTACTCCCTGAGCCCTAAGACATTGCACATTTGAAACTAATTAAAAAGATTTGTATCCCGTAATTCCTGACTGAGAGGCTATCCGCCTGTGTCCTTGAACCGAGTAAGTGGCTGAGAAGCAAATCGCAGGCTGTATTCATTTTCCCCGGGGACGTGCTGGAGCCAATATTCTCATCTCTTCCCAACTTCCACTCCGCAGTACCTTTGGCAGCTTTGAGACTCGCAACAGTGCGGGTATTTATACCAGGGAAAGCGGCGTGCTACACAGCCAGGCTGTTAACACTGCTCACACTGTCAAACATTCCAGCACACCACTGGGGAGGAGGTTCTTCTGGTTTCCAGTAACAGAGACCCACTTGAGCTGGCAGAAGTGAAAGGGGGACGTTATCACACGATTCTGCTGGTGAGGTGCTGAGGTGCTGATGAGGGGATGACAGGGGGCCCTCAGGAAGGAGCTGAGACTGGGGGCTTGAAAACCACCGGGCTCTTCACTCTTCTCTGTTTACTGTGCTTTTCTTCCTCCAACAACCTTCTCCCCCGCTCCTAACCTACCAGGAGAGCACACCGGACCTGGAAGAGACCGGCTCTGAGTCCAGTTTCCCTGGGAAACTGGTATCTGTCTCGGTTCCAAGTCCAGTATCTCAGGCAGGGACTTAAAATGGAAGAAAATTCTGCCGCAGCCAAGGCCTGGCCAAGGCAAAGTAGGTGGGAGCGAGCAAAACTGAGGCCAGCAGCACAAGCGAAAGATCAGAGCCCTGGCAAAGACTTTGCCATCTCCGACCGACTCTCTCTAGCAGCAGCGAGGGCCCTCATTTCCCCTGATGCCACTCCAGGTTACCCAGAAGACGTTGGGAGGATGGTGTTCATCTCTGACACTTTCAGACTTTTCCCTTGTCACTGCTCCCAAACACAAATAACAGCTATGGACATCTCCTTGCCTTGTGCTCGGGATTGTGAACATTCTAGAATGCACAAATGACGCTGGCATAATCATGTCCACTGGGGGGGGGGGCACTTCGGCATCCATAGCATCCATCCCACTGTGGATATGGGGAAGGGCAGCAGTTTATACAGGTCTGTCTTTAGCGACTTCAGCACTGCCAAGCTCTTCCCAGGTGAAAGGAAGGAAGATCCTAAATCATCTGCAAGAAACAGGAAAACTCCCTAAATATGCTCAAAAATAGTTACCGGCCAGGCAGTGGTGGCGCACGCCTTTAATCCCAGCACTTGGAGGGCAGAAGCAGGTGGATCTCTGGGAATTTGATGCCAGCCTGGTCTACAGACTAAGTTTCAGGACAGCTAAGGTTGTTACACAGAGAAACCCTGTCTCAAAAAACAAAAGCAAACAACAAAAAAAACCATAGCTACTGTCCCTGAAGGCTGAGAACTTTGCTTGGTTGGCAAAGGAGCTCCCCAATATTCATGGTTCCAGTCCCAGCACCATAGACTGGGGATGGTGGTATAGTTCTTGCACTCAGGAGGCAGAGGCAGGAAGATGGAAGGTCAGGGTCATACACAAGGTGACAGTTACGGCAAGTTTGAGGTAAGCGCAGGCTACAAAAGACCCCGTCTTTAAAAAAAAAAAAAGCAAAGAAACAAAAAACTATACAGATAGACATGCTTTGTTGGGGGATGCTTGCTGTTTATTTGTTGAGACTACATCTCACCACGTTGTCTTGGCTGGCCTAAACTAGCCTTGAACTCACCTGCCTCCGCCCGCTCGGTGGCAAGATTAAAGGTGTGCACTACCACACCCAGCCAGGGTCAGTTTTTAAAAATAAATATGTTGGCGGGGCATATTTTTAAACTCAGCACCCAGGAGGCAGAGGCAGGCAGATCTCCATGAGTTTGCAGCCAGGCTGATCCACATAGAGTTCCGGGCTAGATAAGGCTACCTAGTAAGAACAGTCTTAGAAAAAAATTACCTTGCCTGCAGGGTGCCAGGCCCAGTGGCACACTCCTGCAATCCCAGTACATTACAGGAGGCTGACGCAGGCAGATGGCGAATTCCAGCCAAGTCTGGGCTACAAAAGAGAGAGAGAGAGAGAGAGAGAGAGAGAGAGAGAGAGAGAGAGAGAGAGAGAGAGAGAGAAGAAAAACAAAAAAGACAACCAAAGTATTGCTCCAGTTCTTGTCAGTTCAGCCGCTCTGGACCTATTCTTTCCATCCTCCCACTTTGGCTTCGGTGGACACGGGCTGCCATCCCCTGCAGACTCGGAGATGTCCACCGAAAGAAGAGAGGCCATTTCCTCTCTCTGCGTGTCTGTTTTCAGAGTGTCTTCACTCCGAAACTCTGAAGAACGCCCCCACCAGCTAACTTCTCCCCAGAAAGAAGGGACACCCCCTGCCTGCTTGAACCACTTGTAGACAACGGGGACTGGCACTGCCATGATTGGCTCAGAGCAATCAAGACCTCCTGTAACAGTGTACAACGGGGCAGAAGGACAGTCTGCTAGAACGGACGGAAGGGGAGCAATCAGCAGGGACCGCCGGACCTGACTCTGAAGCCCTGCAATCAGACAACACGCAGTGCTCCGGCCCTAGCAGGCATTACTCCGGCCACTTTAGTCCCTTATTTCTCCCTCAGACCAAATCCATTGGATCCGCCCACCGGAACCTGGTTTTTATCTCCCCCCCCCCCGTTTCCCCCTTTTGATTTATTCTAATTAGTAGCAGAGCTGGCTCCCTGCCTGGCATTTTCGCCGCTAAATCAAGATTTTGAACATATGAAACTTTACGGTGACGGGGACACTAATAAACAAAGTCGTTACAGACTGCAGGCCCCTCTAATCAGGCGGGGCTGAGATCTGCCTGCAAAGGAAGTCAAGCTCAGAAGCCAAGTGATAAAATCCGAACACAGTATTGCTGGGGTTAAAACTTTTTATTACTTTTAGAAAGTATTTCGTGCATTGAATTTTGAGCGCCGAGCAGAAACTTCCAACAGAAAATAAGGAGTTCTGTGCTGGAGAACTGGCTCCGGGGGTGTTGATCAAGAAAAGCACAGGAGCAATTGATTTAAGACACCTCTCTTAGGAGAGTCTCTAGGCTTAACAATCTGCTCTTCATTAAAAATAAAGAAATACATACAAGTTTAATTTTCTTTTTTTCCGCCTAGGTTACCAAGTTCCTCCTTACACCCAAAAGGGCCTAGCGTTGACTATGGAGTTCATAAGAAACAGAAACATACTGCGCCCCCTTTCTTCCTTCACCACCTCCGGAGGTTTGGGACTCATTTGCGGCCCCACCTCCTTGACCACGTGTTCCTGACAGAGAGACTGTCCAGGTGGCCCGGTGCTGGGAAACCTGTCAGACGTTACTCAGTGCAATAAAAGAACCCAGCAGACGAGTCCCCGGCATATTGTTGCAGGGAAAGCCTTTCAGAATTCGCTAATTGGGAATTTGTGATAATTTGAGGAAGGGCTGGCTGAAGTTAACCTTTGTGGGGAATAAAAGAGTTCACTGAAGTTCTGCACAGTATAAACAAGATTAGACCGGGAATAATTATCTACTTAAAAGAGCCAGTTGTTTTGAAAAGCTCTCTATAGAAGTATCCTTTTACATACAAACAGGGTAATTATGACTTAAACAAAGGCTGGCCTGTTTCTTAGGCTTCTTTGAAATGTCAATTACAAATTACTCTTGTCTAGTCTCCAAAGCAAAGTCCATCCCTGTGCACTGGCCGCGGTTGGTTAGCTTGCTTCCACTCACTGTATTTACAAATACAAACCTGTAGTCCTTCTAAAGTAATACGATTCAATTCACGCTTTTCACTAACCTAAACAGTGGGTCCGTCCTACAGTGCGGTGAGGATTTACTAATTACTAGCATGTGGCCAGTCTGGAATGCGTGGAGCGATGATTCTTCTCGCTAACTTAGCGGTGTGGCTGCATATTAAGGGAAAAATCTAAGAAGAAAACTCCCACCCAGCAGAAGGCTTTTGTTCTTTACCTTAACATAGCAAGAAGCACATTTCGTACTGTAACTCAGTCCCTGTACCCTGAAACCGAAACAGTTCTCCTCAAACAATCCTGCTACCCTCTATTATTTTTTGATAAGTGCTAGTTACAACCACTAATTGATTTCACTACTCATTACAATAGCCCCTACCCTTACCACGGAGGATTATTCCCAGAGGGTGTGGAAACTTTATGCACATATGATTTTTCAGGTATATGTTGTGTGTCCCTATGATAAAATTTCATTTAGGTAGAGTCCCTGTCGAGCATGAACAAGGCCCTGGGTCCTATCTGTACTGCTGCAGAAAAACAAAAGGTCTGTTTGGCAGTTCTATTGTTCCCACACCCTCGGTTACTCTTTACTGGGTAGTCAAATTTTCTTGGAGAAGGATGAGGTGGAGGAGGAGAGAAGTTGTTTTGTTTATAAACTAGACACAGTAAGAAATCAATACTTAGCCAAGTGGTGCTGGGGCACCCCTTAAGTCCCAACACTCGGAAGGCAGAGGCAGGGGGACCTCGATGAGTTCGAGGCCAGTCTGGTCTACAGAGTTTAGTTCCAGGACAGCCAGGGCTTCACAGAGAAACCCTGTCTTGAAATAAATAAAAAATGAAAAACAAACCCAGAACAATAAAAACTACCAATGTTTAGTATCTGTGGCAGTTGACCGTGAAGCCTGAAGCCACAGAGAGCTGTTCTGAAATCACCTTCCTAGGATAGCTGGGAGATGAGAGCATTCCTTTTCGGCTGTCTGGAATCCGGCAGCTGTTAACTGGGTTTCTGGAGTAGGTGTATGCTGCCTTCAGGGGCCTCCCTGCTCTGAGATGGCTGGCATAGTGAGAGTCCCTACTCACTGCCCTTCTAAATCAGCGCCTCTCGTTTCCTCTCAGATCCTCGCTGTTCTCTGGGTCCTGCTGCCTCTTGCTAGTCAGCAGTCTCGCTCATTTCCAGTTTCCCATGGCTTCAGCTCAGCCTTTATAGGCTTTTCCTTCCTCTTGTCGTGAGCCAAACCAGGCTTTCTCATAGAAGCCGAGGCAAGTGGAAGTCGTGAGTTCTTTCCACCAAACAGGTGAGCCCTGGCTCCTCACTCTGTTCAGTTTCTGACTCTTGGCTGCGTTTTCCTCCGATGGTCCTCTAATCTCTATTTGCTGTTTCGTGTGCCAAATTTTCACACTAGAAGCCAGGTACGGTGATGAGGGTGATGAATGCCTTGGATCCCAGGGTTCTGGAGCCCGTGGTAGGCAGATCTCCGAGTTCAAGGCCATCCAGGGTTGCTTAGTGAGACCCTATCTCAAACAACAACAAACACGGAATGGGGTTGGTGAGGTGACTCAGGGGTCAAGAGTGCAGAGTACCTAGATTCAATTTCCAACACCCATATGGTGACTCACAACCATCCATACCTCCAGTTCCAGGAGACTTGAAGCCCTCTTCTGATCTCTGTGGGCACCAAGGTGTACATATATACATTCAAAAATTCAAAACATTTTTACACATAAAATATACCTTTAAAAAGAAGAACAAGGATAAGGGCAGCCAAAACGGCTCGAAGGGTAAAGGTGCTCACTACCAAGCCTCATAAACTGAGTTCCACCCTAGAGACCAAGCAGTGGAAAGAGAGGACAGATTCCATTCAGCAAGTTGTCCTGATTTCCACATACTATGGACAAGTGCTCACACACACACACACACACACACACACACACACACGTACGTAAAAAAGAAAATAAACTGGGTAATGTATTATCATGGTGGTTAGATAGGACCCCAAACCCAGGTCTTTCACAGTTACCGATCTTTCCCCTTGCCTTGGTTTCATCATTTGCCAGGTTGGCATAATACCTATCTCGCAGATGTGTGAAAACTAGTTTTTATAGACGCTCATATGTGCCTGAAATATAGCAAACATTCTCTAAATGTCCCCCAATAACAACATTATTATGTTTCTGTTACTTAGATTTACCCTGAAGCAGAATCCAAAGACAGAGAAAATCATGCGGGCATGAGCAGAAAAAGAATCCCTCACCTAGGAATCTGCCATCTTGACCAGATGAGAAGAACTCTGATAAATTAATATTTCCTTAAGGCCTTTCTCCTTTCTTCTCTATAAATCTATAATTTTTTAGAAATCTCACTAGAAACCCCATTTATAGTAAAATATATGTCCTGCACTCCTAGGGCAACCCCAATGGCTCCTGGTTTTATCTTATTAGATTATATCTAGGGCACTGCCTTTCATCTCATTTATCAAAAAGAGAGAAAGTGTTGAAGTCTCTTAGCAGCCCTTTGCGTTGTAACTTCAGAGCCACAGTGGTAACCACGGTCAGTGCTAAGACGTGTAAGTGCAGCCTTCCTTGGGAAGCCCCTCCCCACATCTGAGGTGTGTCTACATCCCCCACGGGAACCACTTTTCTATTTTCACTCAACTTCAACCCTGCTTCATCTGGCTTCCCCTTCAGTTCTTTTCTGAGGTTGAAGGATCTGATTTTACCTGAGTCAAGGCTGCAAAAGATTAAGGGAATTAAGGTGCCTACTGGCACCAAGTAAAGCCACTTCACCCAATTTGGCAAGCAGAGATAGATACTGACCACCCCATAATCCACGATCCCTGCCACCTCATTCCCTGTCTTTCTGCAAATACCCCCTGCACGCATGACCTCCTTCAAGACATCCATTTCAGTCAGAACCTTCCCTGCTTCCGACAGTTCTCTGCCTCTCAGTTCCAGAGAAGAACTGTGATTGACACTATATGTAGTTGTTATGGAAGTCAGCTGTGACTTGGATTTTTTGTTGTTGTTTTTGTTTTCTTTTTTTTTTTTTTATTGGTTTTTCAAAACACGTTTTTCTCAGTAGCTATGAAGCCAGTCTTGGAACTCGCTCTGTAGACCAGGCTGGCCTCAAACTCAGAGATCTGCCTGCCTCCTCCTCCAGAGCACTGGGATTAAAGGTGTGCATCACCAGCGGCCTGATGCGTGGATGAGTCACCAAACGGAGGCAAGCCCTCCCTCAAGCCAGCCCAGCCGGCCAAACAGGCGACAGCCTTTGACCATAAACATCAGAGGAGAGACTGAAGAGGAGACTATCATAAATGTCTGCTGTCCCTTTAAGAGACAAGCCACACCCACTCCCTCCCCATCTGCTGAGGCAAGCTGATCTTCAGCTTCCAGCCTGAGTCCCTCCCTTTCCCATCTCGCCCCCCTCCCAGGCCTTGCTCCATTCTCCCCACTCCCC
>NW_026067921.1:8738883-8740177 GCF_014885135.2 Alexandromys fortis
CCCCCCCCCCCCCCCCCCCCCCGTCTTTCTCTATCTCTGTCTCTCTCTGTTTCTTTCTGCTCTTCCCCCTTCTCTCCTTACCCCCTCTCCCCTTCCCATCCATAACCCACTAAATAAATATCCAACCTTACTCTGCATGGCATGTCTATCTTGCCTGTTGCGTGGCTCCCTGCCTGGCACCAGCCACCCTCTGAGACTTGCAGCATGGTCTCATGGCATGCCCATCCGTCTGTCTCTCCTTGTGGAACTCACTGCCCTTCTGGCCCCCTGCTGCCACTTGGGAACAGTGCCATCCCTGCCTGGGATTGGCTGCTCTCGGCACCCGCTGCCCACTGCCACCGCTTGGAGACCTGTAGCGTTTCTGCCGCTGCAGCCACTCGAGGGTCTGCAGCATTTTACTTAACGCATTACAACTATCATGGCTGGCCTGGGGTTCTACCCTGAGAATGACACTGGGCTTTGCATGAAGGCAACATCGCCTTTGACCGGCATTTACAAGCCTTGGTTTCCTGAGCAATTTCCCACCTCCCCAACTCTGCACTGCCCTCTTTAGTCCCAACCTCAATGTCTATGCTTTTGTTTCTTATCTAACCTCATCTACGTCTCATCCATTTGGTTTGGGGCAACTCTCTCCTTAGATATTCTCCCACCTCTGTTTAGTGTTATTTAAGACAGATTCTCCTGTATCCGAGGCTGATCTCCTTGAACTCCTGATCCTCTTGCCTCTACCTCCTTAGTGCTGGGATCACAGGCATGTGCCCCTATATCTGGTTTATGTAGTGCAGGGATGGAACCCAAAGCCTCACGCATGCTCTTCATGTATCCTGCCAAGCCACTCTATCTACCTCTGCTTTCTGTTGATGTTCACACAGATAATCCTAGTTAGGTCCCAGTGGTGGAGACATCTACATTGGTTCCAAAGTCTTTGCTATAATTAGTTAAGGAATCAGCCCTTGCCAAGGGGAATCCTGGTTCCCAAGTCACAGCCTGTCTGTTCTCCATGCTGGTCCTTTCCCTGCCCCTCGTGGAAGTTTTAGTCCTTAGTATCTGTGGATTGCGTTGGGGTGGGCTACTGAGTCTAGGGGTTGTAACCCACCCCGCAATCCAGTTATTCCAGGGTCTCGGAGGGGCGCTACCTGGAAGGGAGTGAGCTAAGACAGAAGAACGAGGCCAAGCAACTTTGTCAAGGCCTCCGTTTATTAGGGACGGGTTACAGTTTATATATGGTAAGGGATGAGGGGCAGGGTACGGGATCTCGCAGGCCGCGTGGTTCCGGTCACGTAGCTCGGTTACA
>NW_026067921.1:8742242-8818245 GCF_014885135.2 Alexandromys fortis
AAAAAAAAAAAAAAAAAAAAAGTACTGAGTCTCTTCATTAGCAGAACCTAAGTTTCATATTCCTGTCACTCTGAAAAAAAAATTGTTCTATTTTTCAATGGATTTCTTGAAATATAGCATGAGCTGCCTGTAAGAATTTTCAAAGGTTTAATGGTGACTGTGTTGGTCATGTGCAGCCTTTGCTGTGGATATGACTTGGGTGCTGGAGCTGTGGCAGGTAGAGGGATTTCTGGCAATGACGTCAAAGTTATATTTTGGGACCTTAAAGCTGAGTGGGATTTTCTTAGTCTTTGTTTATTTTGGGAAGTAGTTTAATCTAATCTTTATCTATGCTAAGGAAATGTCAATTTTAGCTTCAGCTCAAACACTGTATAATCACAGCACTCAGATGTAAACTCCAGAGATGAACTTGTGCAAACTTAATACATTTCATTTTGTAATGTAATAAGCAAGTTTAAATCCGACTGCACAAGGAAATGACCAAGCATGTGAGGGCAATTTAAAGCCTAATGATCATATTCGCTGGTGCTGATGGGGATGGTGATGCCGGCTGCCTAAAGTGGCTCCAGCAAAGATAGCAAGGCAATTGATTCTGAACTTCTAAATTAAAAGAGGAAGAAAAAGAAGTTAAAAGGAGAAGAACTGTTTAAGGAAATGCCCTTCTTATTTTTCAAAATGCAAGCGAAGTAGCTTTGATTTAGTGGATGTATTTTGGACTTCTAGATCTCTGGTAGTCCAGAGCTCAGATGAGTGAAGACAAAGTTTCTGATCTCCAGAAAGGATTACTGTTCTGACTGTGGCTACTCAATGAGAATCTCTACTTCTACCTTTCCTGACCATCGGCTTGATAAAGCAGGCGACTTAACTTTATGGGATAAGGGTGCCTACTGAAACAGACCAGTAAAGAGTCTAGACTTTGTTTCTTCTTCCCCATTACTCTTTGCCTTATTTCTCCATCACATAAAAGGAAGTATGAGGAAGAATACATGCCTCATAGACAATGTTTTGACTATTAGACGAGATAATATGTGCAAAGCACTGAGCCCAGAGGCTGCTACACATTGTATTCTTTCAAATGTCAGTTATTACCAAGAATCATTCTTGCATTCTTTAGTAAATGGCTGGTGAACCCAGTAGTAAGAATGTTGCAGGCCTAGGTCCTCAGAGCTGGTCAACAGGCTGGGTGACAATATCACGTGAGGCAATTAACGGGTTTATGGAGTAACATGCAGAGTTTGCCTGAGAGCCTGAAGTGTAAGCAATGCAGCTCCTTTGGAGGAAGAAGGAAGAAGCCTGCGCATTGATTCATTGATTTTTTTTTCCTTTGGGAGCAGAATTGTGCCCTGTGTTAAGCGTTTACTAATTCTAATTCATGTATTCAGCTTTGAAAATCTGAAGATTAGTTAGAAAGCAGTAACCAGGAAATGTGGGCTCAAACATTTTATAGCATAGAAGGTCACGTGGTCCAGTAGAAAAAACATTTCTCTACATTCCAACTTGCCTACTTGCTTTAAAAACCTTAAAAAATATTAAAAAGAAAAAAATTTACAGTCAACTTCAACTCTATGATACTGTCTGTTTGAAATTATAAAATATGTCAAATAATTTTTTTTTTTGGCAAAACAAGCAGAACATTTGCCTATTATTAGAATCCATAAAGTAATATTTTAGGCAAGAGTATACTTTAACATCAAATTTCTCTGTTGCTTTCTGCTGAATTTCATTCTTGCAAATCTAAAACATTTCCATGAGCTACCTGATCCCAGAAGTGCTGGAGCTCGCCTGTGTGGATTGCTTTTGGGGTGGGCTACTCAGTCTAGGGGTTGTAACCCACCCCGCAATCCAGTTATTCCAGGGTCTCGGAGGGGCGCTACCTGGAAGGGAGTGAGCTAAGACAGAAGAACGAGGCCAAGCAACTTTGTCAAGGCCTCCGTTTATTAGGGACGGGTTACAGTTTATATATGGTAAGGGATGAGGGGCAGGGTACGGGATCTCGCAGGCCGCGTGGTTCCGGTCACGTAGCTCGGTTACATTCAGACAGACAGGCCAGAAGTCACAAGTGGCCACACCTGGTTCCCTGGATAGCTGGAATGTGAGGTGTATTCTGCTAATAGATTAACAGTTAATTGGGTGAGCAGATTCTGTCAATAGAACATAATTATGGGTGTGAGGTTCTCTGCAGACTCCCTAGAGTGATGGTTCCTGTAATGATTGTTAGTGGGGAAATGGCTCCTGACAAGTATCAGGCTGCATGATCCACCACAGATGGTAATAGCCCCATGACCAGAGGTCATGTCACATCTTCTTATCCTTGCTAGCCCTCTCTAAGATCTGGGCCTTGTTTTATAACACAGCTGGGCGCCTGCCATCCACCTGGAAAGTGATCCGCAGAATGGCTACCTATCCATTTTACTCTTAAACTCTTCATTGGCACCACCACCACCCAGCGCTAGGGTCCCCAATTTAAATGAAAATTCTTTTTTTAAAAAATATTTATTTACTTATTATGTATACAATATTCTGTGTGTATGCTTGCAGGCCAGAAGAGGGCACCAGACCTCATTACAGATGGTTGTGAGCCACCATGTGGTTGCTGGGAATTGAACTCAGGACCTTTGGAAGAGCAGGCAATGCTCTTAATCACTGAGCCATCTCTCCAGCCCTTAAATGAAAATTCTAGTCCCAAGTTTGCCTAGATTTCAGCTACTTGTACTAAAGGTCCTCTCTTCTACCAACTTTCAGACAGGCTCTTCTGAGTCCTCCTCTTGACCAGGTTTCAGCTTGGCCCTGTTCTGTCTGAACTACTGAGCTGGTTTAGCAAGAATCCTGGTAAGTTGATGGCTGACCATACTTGTGATGGTTAAGTGCCACCTTCACCACGAATTACGTTAGAGGCCTGATGTGGTGGCCCACACTGTTAAGCACAGTACCCGGGATGTTGAGCCAGGCTGATCTCTGAGTTTGAGGCCAGCCTGGACTATATAACAAGTTCTAGGCCAGCCAAGGCTACCGAGAGAAACCATATCTCCAAAAACAGTGTTAGGTAAGTTTAAAAGGGATTATCCATTATCCTTTAATAGTTTCCAACCAATGACCCTCCTCACCCTGCTCCTGGCTGTGTATCACTTATCTTGTATTGGGCTTTCATTTCTATGTAGCTCCTTTATTGGTCTCTATGTAATAGTGTCAAATAAAAATTTTCTCCTTATTTTAACGAGTATGAGAAAAAAGTTTTAACACTTGCCATGGTCTTGGGACAACAACCGAGGACAAGCCACGACCCGGCTGCCTTCAGAGTCACACTCCCTGTCTTCCTGATGACTCGAGAAATATGGTTGTATTCCAGGTCCTTAAGCTCTTTCCTCAACAGCCCTTAGTGGACTCAATATCCCAACCAACACAGCTCTAGCAGAGTCGTCTCAACTATTAACAAACCAACCAGTCCATCCTGCCACCTCAATGGTTTAGTCAGTCAGATAATCAAAATATAGGAATATATTTAAATGGTTTCTCAGCATAAATTTTTTTTTTTTTTTTTTTTTTTTGGTTTTTCAAGACAGGGTTTCTCTGTGGCTTCAGAGCCTGTCCTAGAACTAGCTCTTGTAGACGAGACTCTTGAACTCACAGGGATCTGCCTGCCTCTGCCTTACAAGTGCTGGAATTAAGGGCGTGCGCCACCACCGCCCAGCTAAATGTATTTTCAAAGAGTCGTAGTTTTTGTATCATCAACATAAACAAAATACATACACTTGGGATATGGACTATCTACCCTGGGCTCTTTGACTTAAAAAAAAAAAAAGATTACAGAAGACACAAGTCTTCCATGTTCCTATGGTGGCATGAACAAATTCTCCGCCCTTGTTCTGAACAACGACTTTGAAATTCCACCTCTTGGGTTCCAATTACACTTTTGTCTTTAGCAAAGAGGCTTTATTGTAAAGGTTTCCTCACCCACAACCCTGATTTCATGTTTTATTCATCTCCTTCTTTAGATTTCAAGTAAGGTAAGGATGCCAAAATTCAAACTTTACTTAATGTTGTGTTGAGGCCAGGTGTCAGGCTCTCCTGTTGAATCTCTTCCATCACGGGGGTTGTTCCCGAAGTACTTTCAGGGAAGTGACGCGACAACCATTCTTTGGTTCTCATGGCCTTGCAGTGGAGGCAGGGCCTTTCTCTGACTTGGTAATTTTCCAGATCCCTTGGCCTCAACACTGATTTTCTCCTCTTGATACTGGCGGGCGACGGAGGCTGTCCACTTTCGCTCTCCTTCCACGAGGACGCTCCAGAGTTGGACTCCTCATTTTCGTGCTCAGTGCTATCGCTGTCTTGCTGGATCTGATTCTTCCGGTGGAACTGGGAATGGCGCCTAGCTCGTCTATGTTCAAGGTAGGCATTGACCAAAGCCATTTCGGAGTCAGTTACGGCAGAAAGTTGGTTCTGCTTTGGTTTCTTCATCACTTGTGAATAGTCCCAGGATCTGTCTTTACTTTGTTGCTTATAGAAAGTTTCTTTACTTGCTAACCAAGAAAACAGATCAGCAAGTTAGGCAAGAATAGTCATTAATAATTGGTTGTTATAGAAAGATCAATTAAGCCGGGCGGTGCTGGCCCACACGTTTAATCACAGCACCCAGGAGGCAGAGACAGGCGGATCTTGTGAGTTTGAGGCCAGCCTGCTCTACAGAGAGAGTTCCAGGACAGCCAAGGGTACACAGAGAAACCCTGTCTTGACAAAGAAAAGAACAAAGAAAGGAAGGAAAGAAAGGAGGGAGGGAGAGAGGGAGGGAGGATGGGAGAGAGAGAGAGAGAGAGAGAGAGAGAGAGAGAGAGAGAGAGAGAGAGAGAGAGAGAGAGAGAGGTCAGTGAGAAGGACAGACAGCTTTGGGGGCCCTACAGAAGGTGTCTGGAGGGCCAAAGCCTGCCTTCTGCTTATAAATTGGCATATTTACAGGACAGAGGACTTGGGACAGGGAAGGAGGTTTCAAAGTTTTGTTTTTGGCTTGCAGTTGGCCCTTGTTGGACATAAGATGTGAGCAATCAGTTAAAGAGTGTTAGGTCCTTCAGTCAGAGGTGGTGGTACAGGCCTTTAAGGCCAGCACTGGGGAGGCAGGTGGATCTCTATGGAGTTCAAGGCCAGCCTCGCCTACAAAGTTGAATTCTAGGTCAGATAAGGGTTATGTAACTTATCTAAATAACTCAATTAGTCATCTGACCACCCATTAATATCGGATATGGCTGGGCACTATCGGGGTCTTCAGTGGGGATGGTGGCAGGAACCTAGGGAAGTACACTACTTTATGTATTCCTGAATGTTGATTACTGTGGTTTCAGGAAACTGCTAGAACTCTTCAAAATGGCACTTTTCAACATGATGGGGCCTTGGCTAACAACTTCACATTACCCAAGAAAGTCTGACCCAGCAGTCAAATCACTGCCTTCCTCAATCACTCGCTAATGCCGGCAAAATGAGTGCTTTTCTGGTGCTGCCCTCCACCCCACAGAGACGGGAGGAAATGACTGCTGAACCTTTGTAAGCCCTGGATGTGGTATCAAATGGAAGAAACGTGGTCGCAGAAGTTGCAGGGTGTGTGGGAGAGGGATCTGACAGCAGGATGCCTCTCTCTCCTCGCCACGCTCTATGCGGATGTTGGCTCGGACCAGCTCAAACGGCCTGATACATCTTTGAAAATTTTGTGAGATGGTTAAACCATCATTGCTAAACAAATTTTACAATTAAATCAGTCTGCCAAAAAGGTGATAATTACTTAATGCCCATAATTTCCTAATTATCTTCCTACAGTTTATTATGCTGTGGACCCTCAGAGCTGTTTATCTGGGTGTGGGAAGGCCTACCGGAGGATGTGTTATTATTATTGTACTTCTGTCTCCAAGTCTGTTCTCTGACAATATGCTGCCAGCTCCAAACCATCATGGGAGTGAGCTGGAAAACTAGCAAAAAGACCAGGGCTTAGTGCCCGGGGCTAGGAAAATGATGGAGACTGTGTTTCTCATGTAGATTGTCACAGCTGCCACCTAACTGTGAATAGCAACCCACAATCAAGACGTACTCTCCCAGTGTTCTGAAGCTGTTGTTATTTACGTCATCAAAGCAGCCGATGAACAACTAAGCTGATGTCTCAATTCCATTTCATTCTTTAGCTTTGAGGACAATAACATTTTGTTTGTTAGTTTGTTTGTTTTTGTTTTTTGAGACAGGGTTTCTCAATCGCGAAGGAGTTAGTCCTGGAACTAGCTCTGTAGACCAGGCTGGCCTCGAACTCACAGAGATCTGCCCCTCTCCGAGTCTTCCTAGTGCTGGGATTAAAGGTGTGCACTACCACCACCCAGCGAGGACAATAACATTTATGCTAACATTATACTCACTTGGTCACTTGGCTTATAACTATGAGATGACCTAGGAGGCAAGGGTCTGGCAAAAATCAAAAAGAACACTGTGTGTGAAATCAGTAGTCTACAGAGAACTTAACACAGATACTTCATAAATTATGGGACAGAAATCTTTCCTATCAATACACACACATTTGTCTATTCACAAAGCTTTGTGAAGGCAAGCCCCAAGACACGACAGCAAAGGGAGCTCTGGCTACCGTAATCTGTCCTTTATGGTGGCGGCTCTGCTGGGGCATCTGCCTTTGGGAGGAGGGAAGCAAAGCCTTCACCCAGAGGCCTTCTAGTCTCCACACTCCTCTGGAGATCCCCAGAATGCTCACCTTGACTTACTGGCGCACTGGTCCCACCGTCTTCATCCCACTTGCTGGCAGACATCTGTTTCAGGAATACAGTGAGATGAGCTCAGTCAGTTGCCCTACGGTAACATCGACGAGCCCAGGACCATTGCTCGAGGTCCTTTACTAAGGTCTAGCCTTGAACAATCAACCCTGTCAGATATGCACATCTGGAGTTCCTTTGTAATGGGGACCTACCTCCACTGCCAGTTCAAAAGACCATGCTTCTGTAGCAGAATCCACCAAAATGGTCTGACCGAGCAAAACTGAGCAAAGACTGTAGATAAAATAATACTCACGAGGTGATAAAGTTTTCTATCACTTATAATACATAGAAGTTTCATTTAAAAACAGACAAGGGGGAGGGGCTGGAGAGATGGCTCAGCAGTTAGGACCACTGGCTGCTTCTCCAGAGGAACTGGATTCAATTCCTAGTACCCACATGGCAGCTTAAAACCGTCATGTTCCAGGGGATCTGATACCTTCAGACAGATAAACGTGCAGGCAAAACACCAATGCACATAAAATAAAAGTAAATTTAAACAAAATCACTCAAAAAATGGATTGGGGGCCTGGCAAGAAGGCTCAGTAGGTAAAGGCACATGGTGCTAAGCCCTACGACCAGCATTCGATCCCTGGGGACAGCATGGAAGAAGAGGAGAACTGACTCCCAAAAGTTGTCCTCTGACCCCCACATATACACCATTGCGCATGCTCATGCTCAGGCACGTGTGTAAACCCACACACAATAACACACATAATAAATTTAGACCAAAACCATATTTGAATCCCAGTGGGTAGCACACACCTATAATCTGCACACTCAAGGTCCCGAGTTCAAGGCCACTCTGGGTTATATAGCAAGAGCCAGTCTCAAAAAAAAAAAAACACACATTAGCTTCAAATGAGTCCTTTAAGAACTCAGGATGGCTGGGCGTGGTGACACATACCTTTAATCCCAGCACTCAGGAGGCAGAGGCTAGTGGATTTTTGAGGTGTGAAGCCAGCATGGTCTACACAGCGAGGTCCAGATCAGGGAGACCTTCATAATGAGACCCTGTCTCAAAAATGGATTGATTAATTAATAGTGGCTTTATTCCTTCTTCTTCCAAATTGTCCACAATTAGGAAATACAATTTGTACAGAAAAGTCAAAACTTGTTTAGGTTGAAAGGCACTCTGCCGAATGTGTTAAGTTCGTTACTTTTTAAATTTTTAACTTTTTAAAGACCTGATGTAGGTGGGTCTTCTTTCTATCTATTGCTTTCATTGGTTGATTAATAAAGAAAACGGCTTGGCCTCATAGGTCAGAACATAGGTGGGTGAAGTAGACAGAACAGAATTCTGGGAAGAAGGCAATGAGGCAGACGCTATAGCTCTCCTCTCTGAGATGGGCGCAGATTAAGATCCTTCCCAGTAAGCCACCATCTCATGGTGCTACACTCATTAATAGAAATGGGTTAATCAAGATGTGAGTTAGCCAGTAAGAGGCTACAGCTAATGGGCCAAGCAGTGTTTAAAAGAATACAATTTGTGTGTTGTTATTTCGGGGCATAAGCTAGCCAGGAGGCTGGGAGCCAGGTGGCAGGAACGCTGCCCGCTGCTCCTTCTACAAAGACAGGTCCTCAGGTAGTGCAGTTGGCCTGGAACTAACCTTGTAGCCAAAATGACCTTGAACCTACAGATCTTCCTGCTTCTGCCTCCTAAGTACTGGCATGACGGGGCATGCACATATTTGGATCATTCTAGCAGCAAAATCCAAGATCCCTGGCTTAATACTTTCTCTAGGACTCCAGTAAGGTATTTCCTTGTCTTTCTCTCTCTCTCTCTTTTTTATTGGTACAGTAGTCATTCTCTAAATATCTTGAGACTGAAGTCCTTCTTAAAGTGACATTTTTAAAAAATGTGTGAGGACTCCATGCATGTTTTAAATTTAACATGTATAGAGAGAATTATTAGAAGACTGGAGGCTGTGACCTAGATGCTAATAGCGGTTGGGGATGTCTGTATAATCTGGACTCTGAAGTGGTGTCTGTTCCATTTTGTCTACCTTCCTATAATCTTGTGCTCTGCAGTGAGCACTTCTGTAGTTGAGGGAAAAAGTATTTAAAAGCACTTATTAGGTTTATAAAAATCACTTCCACAGAGAGCTTCCACACTGGATGCCAAATCAAAATACAACCACAAAATCAAGGGAAAGATTTTACATTAAACTAAGTGGAGTCGTATGAGTTATGGTTAGCACAAGCATTTCATTATCTATCCCCGTGCAGGACTTAGTGAGGGAAAGCAGTGACAGTGGTCACTCTGCAGGGCAGAGCAGGGCAGGGCAATAAAGGGGGGCTGCACTCTTTCTGCCACACTCCAGCTCTCCCATCTCACCATACCACTCCATCCCTTCTAAGCTCAATTTCCACATATGCAGAAACAAGGATTTCAGACAACTATGGTCTAGAAAAACAAAAGCAGCACTAGCAAACTTAAGTGCTAGACAAGCAGGCCAACTCAACAGATGATCTCGAAGCCGGGTGGTGGTGGTGCATGCCTTTAATCCCGGCATTCAGGTAAGCAGAGGCAGGAGAATCTCTCTGAGTTCAGGACCAGTCTGGGTCTACAGAGTGAGTTCCTGGACAGCCGGAGCTACACAGAGAAACCCTGTCTCATAAAGATAACAAAAGGAATACACGTCTTCTAAGAAGAGATGAATCTCAAGGGCATGGGTGCGTTGCTTGTTGGAGGGTGATTCCCACCACATTCCCTACCGCTCTCGACCACTGCTTTAAGGGTGGGAGATAGAGACCCACTGTCCCACAGGGAAAACGAACAAGCTCAAAGTACGGGGGAAATTTCGTCCTCCTTGACTGGCTCTCATACAGTTCTCAGGTTTCAAATCTAGGACCCTTCAGAAGAAGCAGGCCAACCAACTGGAGCTGCCACAAGGGCACAAAGTGAAAGATGAAACCCCAAAGATAATTACGGTTTCAATCAGTGCTGAACAGATTTAATCCAACATTTCAAACTATGCTTTGAAGTAAACAAATAATATGGCAGGAAATCTGGATCCCTTTTCCCTCTGTCACTCTGTCACAAACCACTTGTGTGACACTGGACAAGTCACTTAAATTCTTTGGGCTTTATCAGCCACCCCCCCCCAAAAACTAAGGTGGGTATGGGGATTTTACTTGCTTACAGACAGAAGCCTGGACCACAAGCCCCCTTCAGTCCTTGGAGCATAGCTCGAGAGCTCCAAACTGCTGATGTAAGCAAGGGGACCAAAGAACAGCGTAGACCTCTTAAATGATCTTCATGATGAAATTGCCAGTGATCAATTCCAATTTTTTGTTAATTTTCTAAAGTAGCTTTTCTTGCCAGGCCAAATTCAATATACTTAGCTAGGGAATCTAAAACACATATAAGCATCACTGTTCTAATTCTCCTTCTGGCAAAGCATTTACCTCAAGAAGCATTTAGACATCAGATAAAACTTCTTGGCCAGGAGGTAGTAGGGGGAAGAGGGTTTTTTTTTATTATTATAATGGAATCTACCTGGCATCGAAATAACAAACCTCCTCTTCTCCATCCAGAACTAACATAGCACTCAATCTAGCTGGCCACTGCCAGCGGGGAGCTCTGGCTAGAATGCTAAATGATGGTGGCTTGATTAATCACCAGTCTATTATTAATGGCCAGAAAAGATTCTGTGTCAGCAATTTATAAGAGGTTGATTGCTCATAGTATGTTGCAGGCCACAGACTTAATAAAGCGGACTATGCCATTCCTAAGCTTCTGGCATTTTCTTTTGCTATTCTGTGCCTAAGAGTGCTGACTTTAGCTCTGTTTCGTTTAATTCTGTATCTTAGTCTATGCAGAAAATGGAGTTTCCTTCTAGCCACGCCCCAAATCCTACATGTGTCCTATCAAAATGGAAACATTTATATCTTTAATAGAACCACACGGCTATAAGAGGGATTTGGAAGTCACTAACCAGTGGAGAGTTTTATCTCAATATTATATAGCATAGGAACAAAAAGGTAAACAGCCTAAATTTTCAACTGCAGAATTTTCATAGTGCAACCATAAGACAGAGAAGTTATAATGAAAAGGCTGCTTCCATGAGGAAGGATTTACAAAATAATAACTCAAAAGTCAGGCTATGAAAATACACACAATATAAGTTTTGACTATGCAGGGGCGGAGAGAGAGAGGGAGAGAGAGAGAGAGAGAGAGAGAGAGAGAGAGAGAGAGAGAGAGAGAGACCGAAAAAAAGCAGGGAAAAATAACCTAGAAGGAGTTCTCCACAAATTTAACAGTTTGTATCTCTACAAAATGAGTGGAGTGGTTTTAATGCTCTTTATCCTTTTCAGTATCTTTAGACTTCCTGGCATGAGAATGCATCATTTTTTAAACAAAACAAAAACCTTTTTAAAAAAAAAAAAAGTACTTTCATCAAACTACAGACAGACAGACAGTGTAGTTGCTGAAAAACCTTACAAAGACACGATTTAAAGTGAAAAGGATTTCCTACCCAGACAGAAGCCCGAGAGAAGAACATGAGGATCAATACGACGACGAAATACCAAAGCAGGAAACTTCCTACTATCCCACAAGAATCGTCCTTCCGGCACTCAGCATCCTGTCTCGGAATACTAAAACTGAGGGGCATGGGAGGAGGGTCCAGCTCCCAGAATAAAGACAAAATATCTCCCATAACAGCTTCTTGCTTAGGAAATAATAAGACATGCTCAAAGGGATGAAGGTGACTGGGAACGATTTCCCTCCATGGCCTATGACAACTTCCCTGGCAACCTATTGTGACATACACTTAAGTAACTGTTGTAGGAACTGATAAATCTGCTTGGATTAGATGGGCAGATTTATCTAAATGACACCTAGAATAGTTTATGGTATTTCCTGAATTTCTCAGTATATTTTCTTCTGCCTAAGTCTTTTCTTCTTCGAAGCTTACATATTCTTTATTTTCCTATTTAAGTGTCTAAGGTATTTTTTTAATCAGTCTCTCTTTTTTTAATGTGTACCATACCACTGTAAATTAACACACACAATTCCAATGTACTACTGGCTGCATTGTGTGTTCCCTAAAATTTAAATGTTGATGCCTTCAGAGCCATCTTGTATTTTGAGATAAGGCCAGAAGAGAGGTAGTAAAAGGAAAGTCAGATGGCTGGATGATAAGACTTTCTACCCGAGGTCAATTCCCCGTGATTCACATGGTAGAAGAACACTGACTCCCTCAAGCTACACTCTGACCTCCACATGTTCATGGTGGCACATGCGCATATACACACAAAATAAATAAATAAGTAAATTCAAAAACTCTTCAAGAGGGAACGGAGGCTCCACCGGGTCATAAGGGTGGAACCTTAATCTAGCTGATAGTCTCGAAGAAGAGGAAAGGACACCAAAGATTAACCAACATGGGGGGGAAAGGCCATATCAGAGTGTAAGGTGAGGTCATCTGCAAGCCAACAGCACCAGGCTCAGCAGACTCCAGCCCTGCTGACATCTTCCCAAGCTGTGTGTGTGTGTGTGGGGGGGGGGGGGGTGTCTTCTACGCTCTTTTTCCCCCCTTGGAGGAAGCACTCATGTTTTGGGATGTAGTGTTACGGTAACTAAACACATAATGGCAACTATCAACTTAATCTAGCTGATAGTCTCGAAGAAGAGGAAAGGACACCAAAGATTAACCAACATGGGGGGGAAAGGCCATATCAGAGTGTAAGGTGAGGTCATCTGCAAGCCAACAGCACCAGGCTCAGCAGACTCCAGCCCTGCTGACATCTTCCCAAGCTGTGTGTGTGTGTGTGGGGGGGGGGGGGGATGCCTACTCTTCTACGCTCTTTTTCCCCCCTTGGAGGAAGCACTCATGTTTTGGGATGTAGTGTTACGGTAACTAAACACATAATGGCAACTATCAACTCTGATCTGACAAGTGTTATATAAGCCTGAATAAATGCACAATAGCTTGTTACCTTAAAAGGAGGAAACGGACCCCTGTTAAGAACTATGTCGAAGTTATACAGTTTCTTTTTAGATAGACTTACATGGGGAGAAATGAGAACCTGGCATTCTAATTTGACTGGACACTGAATTGAACCCTTTCTTTTTCAACAGTTTTCAAGTTAGTCCATCCCTAAATCTACATCTAGATCCAAACTACATCATACTAAGACAATGATCAAAATCTCACTGGAAAAAAAAATAGCTCTTTAAGAGCATACAATAACCCGCCAGTTTTCATATGCAATACCACCATGACACCTCATTTCTTTCTGTTTAATCCTGATATTTATTTACATTTTCTGAGACAGTCTCATGATGTAGTCCCGGCTGGCCTTCGAACTCCAGAGATCCACACGTCTCATTAAAGGCAAATACCACCATGCCTGGCTGGCACACTTCTCTGGAAGGAGTCCCTGAGTACACTGCCCATTAGTCCTCTAACTCGGGTCAGTGTTGCCACTCCCAAGAAAGTTCTTCCAGAGCTGAGATTGTGCTGGATGTGCCTCCCCCAGTCTCCCTGTTTCCACTTCACCTGTAGGAGTCAGACAAAGCCCTTTGGAGCAATAACCAGAGAGCCCCCAGCCCCATAGCCCACATCGGGAGCAGTGGTACACTGTAGGAACCGGCACTAACTACTAAGTAAAACCCGACTCACCTCCCTGGCGAATCTTTTCTCAGTACTTTGAAAGAACATTCAGGGCAAAAGGTGGGGTTTTGTCGTTTTGTTTTTTGCCTCAAAACCACTAACTTCAATAGAACGTTCTAGTTTTTCTTCCTACTGCTGCAACCCCATTAGGTGGATATTTGAGAATTGAAGTTGGGTCAGAGTAATTGGGGTAAACATTTCAAAGCAGGAAAAATGCTTTGTCATTGCTGATTGTGTCTGGACACGTCAGGCATGCTTGTATCCTACCAATTAGCCATCCGGCTAAATAAAACCTACTTACAGATGAGCCCATACGGATCCTAAATAAATCTATAATTAATAATATTTAAAAAATCAGCTTATTACAATCATTACTTTTTACTAAGGGCTCAGAACGTGGTCTGAATTTTGCAGCTCAGCTTTCTCCCTGTAGCTGAGTAGGAGCCACAAATCCGAGGGCGTTTCCCTGGCAACGTCGCTGCCCTGGTCCCTCTGCACCACCCCCTCCTTCTCGCGAGAAGAGACGGCCGGCCCGGTCCTTCCGGTAACTGGAGTCTTTTCTAGCCCGCCGCCGCCTTAGGCTTGGCTTCGCGCATGTGCAGTAGGGAGTGGCGCGAGTTCGCGGCTTCCGGCTGAAGAAGATGGTGCGTTTTGGGGGGTTGTCTTTGTGATTCCTGGACGTGGAGTCCACGCGGTCCCTCAGAGATCCACGCCTAAAGTTGTGCCTGGGGTTCAGCCAGGGGAAGATGTAGCCGAAAGTCCTGCCACTTGTAGTGGAAGGGAAGAAAGACACAAGGAGGATGAACAAAGTTTATTCAGAGGTAGCCAGGGAGGGCAGCTCTCCTACGGGAGTTTTGGCGCGGGGCTGGATGGCGGGAAGGATACTAATCTGCTCTGTAGAATACGACTTCCAGGAGCTGCCATATCAGACTGTAGAGCTGAGCCTAGCAAGACAAAGGAAATACAATTCCACTGTACCAAAACTGAATGCACGTGTTCCCTATCTCTCTTGAGCCAGACCACCTCATTAGTAAAGCCTTAAAATCTCGTCCCCAAAAGGAGATCCCAGACCTGTAGCAGTCCGAGGTCAGGGTTAGAGTCTGTCACAGTAATGACAAAACTTGGTATCTTGTGTCTCTTCATCTAGACCTAGTAACATCCTCGAGTCAGACAAACCGTGAAATCTTTGAGACTTAATAACAAACCCTTACATTATGAAACAAGACACTATCATTTATTGGAACCATTAGTTCCTCTGCAATAACCAGCCAGTTCTCTGTTGAGTTCTCTGTAGTACGAAAGAAGGCAATTATTTTAGGACACCCTTTTCAAATACTAATATTAAGGTGGAGGGATGGGGAGAGGAGTTGGGGAAGAAATATTAAGGAAGAGGAAAAGACTGTGGGGTTGATTTCCTTTGATTAATTCCAGGCTGTCCTGCTTTGCTTTTGAATAGATGCAAGGAGAAGCAAGCCCCAGTGCTTCTCTTATCGACAGAACCATCAAGATGAGAAAAGAAACAGAAACTAGGAAGGTGGTTTTAGCCTGGGGACTCCTAAATGTATCCATGGCTGGAATGATATATACCGAAATGTAAGTTCATCAGCCCAAAAGTGACATTTTAGACCATCATTGGCTGGTTCTATGGCTTTTCATATTTCTTTTGGTTTTCGGTGCTTGGTTGGTTTGTCATGGAGTTAGGGGGTGGTTTTCTTTTGTTTCTGTTTTTTTTTTTTTAAATAACTGAAAAGCATTTCTAATCTTTTCAGGACTGGAAAGTTAATTAGTACATACTATAATGTGACATACTGGCCCCTCTGGTATATTGGTAAGTAATTAATTTTCACTGGGATTTAGATTTACTACAAATGAAAACTTGCTTATAGTTTAATTCAGCTTTAGGATTCGCTCTTTCATTCAGAGACAAATAATGAACTACCTGCTCTGTTTCCCAAGATGTTGAACAACAGAGAAGGAACTAGGAAAACATTTTGTTGTTGTTGTTGTTTTGCTTTTTGTTTTTTCAAGACAAGGTGTCTCTGTGTAACAGTTCTGGCTGTCCTAGAACTTGCTTTGTAGATCAGGCTGGCCTCGAACTCACTAAGATTCACCCACTTCTGCCTCCCAAGTGCTGGAAACAAAGGCGTGCACTACCACCTCCCAGCTAGGAAAACACTTTTTTCTATGGGAAGAACATTCTAGTAGGAGACTGAGTCAGGAAGATTATTTCAAGTTTGAGGACAGCCTGGTAGTAAATATCTAATCCCACCTGGTGCTTGGGAGTGGAAGAAGAATCAGAAGTCGGAGGCCAACCTGGCATGGCACATGAGACCTTGTCTATAAACTACACTAATAAACAATACAGAGATAAGTAGTTAGGAGTCCTACAGCTTGTGGGTGATGAGGTTTACCTTCGCCATTCCTGAAATACACTCTCGCTTCTTCACCTTCAAGACCAGACCAGATTAATCGTTAGGATAGAAAGAGTCCTAGGGATGTCAAAATAAATCTGTAGCCTATGCAAGTTGAAATCAGTTGTGGACAGCCAGCGGTGGCTTTAATCCCAGCCCTTGGGAGGCAAAGGCAGGTGGACCTCTCAGTCCAAGGCCAGCCTGGTCTACAGATCTAGTTCCTGGAAAGTCAGGCTGTACAAAGAAACCCTGTCTCGGAAAAACAAACAAGAAAGAAAGAAAGAAATCGATCACGGAGGAATGGAGATGACTCCGAGGTCAAGAGCCATACTGCTTTTGCAGAGGACCCAGTTTTTTTCCTGGCTCCCACATGGTGACTCACAACTCCAGTACCAGGGTTCCAACACCCTCTTTGGGCCTCTGCTATACCAGGCGAGGACATGGTGTACATAATGCATCCGGGCAAAATACACACGCAAGATAACTTTGAGAGTGGGTATGGCAGATGGAAAAGGACGGGATTCAGGATGATCACACCTATGGTAGAGTCATGGTTCACCAACACACTGGGACTCCCAAAACTCACTTGACTATTAAAACGAATGTGGGAATATCTGTTATACAGGTTTATAAGAATTAGTGATTAGTTTAAAACTCAGTAGCGAATGATCTGAGCCTACTAGACTTTGCTTAGGTGGTATCTGTTGTGAAGAATAAGAAACTAGTTTTTAATATTTGATGTTAAGTTGCTGAAAATGGAACCAACACCTTTTTGCTTTTTAAAATAATAGATTGGAGCGAGAAGTGGTGGTGCACACCTTGAATGTAAGCATTTGGGAAACAGGCAGGTGGATCTTTAAGTTCCAGGACAGCCTGGTCTACAGAGTGAGTGCCAGGACAGCCTGAGCCACACAGAGGAAACCTTGTCTTGAAAAACCTAAATAAGTAAATAAACAAATAAATAATAATTTGGAGCTTGAACTACACAGAGAAACCCTGTCTTGAAAAGCCAAATAATAATAATTAATAATAATTTGGAGCTGGAGAGGTTCTTTTCAGGTAAAGCTACTCCCAGCAGGCATAATGACCTAAGTTTGATTCCCCAGAACCAATATAGTTATAGGAGAGAACCAACTTGCACAAGTTGTCCTCTGACCTCCACATGCCAATCCCTGCACACAAACAAATAAAAAGTATTTTTAATAATAATTATAATAGTTGTTGTTTTCTTCCAGAACTTGCTCTGGCATCTCTCTTCAGTCTTAACGCCTTATTTGATTTTTGGAGATACTTTAAATATACTGTAGCACCAACAAGTCTGGTGGTCAGCCCGGGACAGCAAGCACTGCTAGGGCTGAAGACGGCCGGTGAGTGCAGAGTGGGGAGAAGGCAGTGGCCCCGTTTCTGAGTTTTCCCTTGCCGTAGACTCCGAGCTAGTAGGCATCTATTAGCATTAAGTCAATCTATAGGAAATTGTCTTGTGGTTATCTTTGTTGTTTGTATGAATTGAGTGGACTGTCATACAAGTTCATGGAAGTATGTTTTACTGTTTTAAACATCGTGGTGGTAGTAAACAACTGATGAGTTGTGTTTGTGTAATAGTGTTTGATGTAATTTAATAGCCAGATCCTTTTGTCACTTTCTTTTGGTATTTCTACATAGCTCTGACTGTCCAGGTTGGCCTGGCCTCTGCCTCCCAGGTGTTGGGATGAAAATCATGTGCCACCACACCCAGCCCTTAAATCCATTTTCATAATTCTCCTTATACCCAAGAGACTGAGGCAGAAAGAGCTTAAGGTCAAGGCTAGCCTTAATTATATAGCAAGACCTAATTTTTTAACCTTCTGTTTTAATTTAAACCTATATTGTATGTGTAATTTATGTTCTTTTCCTTCTAGTTGTGCAGACTACGCCTCCCCGGGATCTGGCAACCACCCAAGTCCCTCCCTCTCCACCTTCCCCTTCAATCCAGGGTCAGAGTGTGTTAAGTTACAGCCCATCTCGTTCACCCAGCCCCAGTCCCAAGTTTGCCGCCAGCTGTATGACTGGGTACAGCCCCCAGCTTCAAGGCCTGTCCTCAGGCGGCAGTGGCTCGTATAGCCCTGCTGTGACCTACTCTCCAGTCAGTGGTTACAACAAGGTAATGATCTTTGCTCGGCCAGCGATACTATTTTAGAATTGGGAGTTGCGCTAAAATCACCCAGTAAGTTCAGGTTTTGCCTTTGGTTAGTGAGGAACTGAGGAACAGTGGTTAAGAACATACTGCGTTTCCTGTCACTCAGGCAAGAGTTCTTTAACAACATCTCAACACTAGCATTTCTGGAGATGATAAAGCATGACAGGCCCCAGCCAGTTCCAACAGTCTTGAAATAATATGAAACTTTGGTTTCTTTTATGCGTGTTTTCTCTATTTAAGCTTTTTGTTTGTGAAGACTTCACTTTTTTGTAGAATTTTAACACTTTGTATCCTGCCTGATCCTCTTAGCTAGAACCAGAGGTCTTCATCCAGTTTGGTTCTGAAGTATGGATGCTTGCTGTGTTGTGGGTAGAAATATTTAAATTCCTTAGTAATGTCAGCGCTGCTCTAATTTTTTAGGGTATTACTAGCAAAATTTGTAGGTTGAAATTTCAGTTCTGCAAGGCGTAAGGCTTCAAGAAAAGTGTCAGAAGAGAAGTTCTGACCGCCAAGGTGGGCTAACATCTCTATCTACTGGTTAAGAGAATATTGCTTCAGAGAAAGCAGCAGTCTGTCTGCCTGGTTGCATAACGTTGCTTGAAATTCTGTGCTACTAGTCATCCAATATTAGGTGGTAGAATTTTTAAAATTTTGTGCACGTTGAATATGTAAGAAATGTGAAGTTACAATCCTTAACCCACAGGCTGGCATGGCTTTTGTTTTTTTTTTTTTCAAGACAGGGTTTCACTGTGTCTCTAGCTGTCCTGGAACTCACTATTATTTTTAATTTATGTGTACATTTGTTGAGGGAATCAGATCCCCTGGAACTGGAGTTACAGACAGTTGTGAACTGCCATGTGGTTGCTGGGAATTGAACTCGGGTCCTCTGGAAGAGCAGCCAGTGCTCTTAGCTGCTGAGCCATCTCTCCAGCTCCAGGTGTTTTTTTGTTTTGCTTTGTTTGTTTGGGTTTTTATGGTGGTGGTGGTGGTTTTTGGGGGGGGGGGGGGGATGTTGAGACAGGGTTTCTGTGTAGCTTTGGAGCCTGTCCTGGAACTAGCTCTTGTAGCCCAGGCTAGCCTCAAACTCACAGAGATCTCCCTGCCTCTGCCTCCCGAGTGCTGGGATTAAAGATGTGCGCCACCACCGCCCGGCTGGTTTTTTTGTTTTTTAAGAAAATAATAGTTTTTTCTTTTTAAAAAATGTGGACTATATTTTGATTATATTCTTTTCCCTCCTGGGTATGGCGTTTTGGGGATTTTTGTTGTTGTTGTTTTGAGTCAGGGTTTCTCTGCATAGCCCTGGCTGACCTGGAACTAGCTTCATAGGCCAGGCAGGCCTTGAAAGTTTCTAGGCCAGGGGGACACTCAATGAGTAAAGTGCTTGTTTTACAAATCTGGTGAAAAGAGAGAGAAATTCTGATAAATGAAGTAAGCATTTTAAAGTAGTAATATTGATGAACGTATACCAAAATAGATCCCCATCCTCTTCTGACAGGAGTGTGATCTACAGTAACACTGATTTAATAGATGTAAGTAAGAGTTTTAAGGGTTCTGTGCTTTGGCCAAATAATTTCAATTTTTTTAAATTTTAGAGCTAAAGAAAGCTCTAAAGCACTGGCAAGTGGGCTCAGCAGGTAAAGGTATTTGCCTCCAAGCCTGAGGACTTGAGTTTGGTCCTCAGAGCCCGCGTGGTAGGAGGAGAGAAACAGCTCCAAAGGCTGTCACCTGGCCAGCACACCCACCTGCCCTGTGGCCACATGAGCATCATTGCAGCAGACACACACAAACACCCCTCCCCACTTAAATTTAACGAAAATTAATTTTTAAAGTTATCAAAAATTCCAGCAAGGATTTATGTACAGTGATATTCATAACATTAGTTATAGCAGCCAAAAACTCGAAATCTAAATCCATAGAATAAGAATGAAAAATAATTAAAAAATTTTTTATAATTAATGTGCAGGTATTTTTTTAAATTTATTTATTATGTATTAGTGTTCTGGGCATCAGAACTCATAGATGGGTGTGAGCCATCATGTGGTTGCTGGGAATTGAACTCAGGACCTCTGGAACAGTAGTCAGTTCTCTTTTCTTTTTCCTTTTCTTTCTTTTAAGGTATAGACAGTCTCCTGTAGCTCAGGCTAGCATCAGACTCACAGGATAGCTGAGGACAGTGAACCTTGAAGTCCTTATCCTCATGCCTCCATCTCCCAAATACTGGAATTATATGCAACCACAGTTTTTTTCTAAATACATTTTAAAACTGAAAAATTACTCGAGATAATTTTTATTTTATTAGTGTGGCTCATACTCAGGTTGTCAGGCCTGTGTCTTTGGATGGCAAGCACCTTTACCTGCTAAGCCATCTTCCTGGCCTCTGTTGATTTTTTTTTTAAACTGTTGTTGTTTAGATAGAGCCTCATGCAGCCAGGCTGGCCTGAAATTGCCCATGTAGCAGGGGCTGGTCTTAAACTCAGTCCTCTTGCCTCCATCTCCTGTGTGCCAGGATTTCAGAGATAGCTTGCATATATTACTTTTAAAAATCAAAAATAAATGTTTGCATTTCAATTGAAAGTAAATCCCATCCTGTGTTTTTGTGCAGCTGGCGAGCTTTAGTCTGTCTCCTGCTTCCCCGTACCCTACCACTGTGGGCCCCGTGGAGAGCAGTGGTTTGAGATCTCGCTACCGCTCCTCACCCACGGTCTACACCTCACCCACTGACAAAGAGGACTACATGACGGACCTGCGGACTCTGGACACCTTCCTGAGGAGTGAGGAGGAGAAGCAGCATAGAGTTAAGCTGGGTACGCTTTGTTTCCTTCTGATGTCGCTTCACATGGTCCTTAAACTGGTAGATTAACATGGCTGCCCTGAGCAGTCTTGAATCTCTCTCTGCGGTAAATGTGAAACCTTTCACACAGCTGGAATGTCCCTAAACTGTGGTTGTGCGTGTTCTCAAGCAGCGTGAAGCAAAGTATATTCAAATGATAGCTCTCCACGAGTCTTTTTGGAAGACTGGTGTGCAGGGCAGGGGAGGGGGGCATCATTGCCCCTAAAAGTGCTGCTGGGCTTTGTTTTGGTTTTTTAGTACCACTTTAAAATTTGTCTCTAAATAATTCCTTAAAGCCTCTAGTTTACCTAGGGAAACAGCGTTAGCAAGTCTTAATCTATTTGAGGTGGATTTGATTATTACAAAGTCAATTATTTGAAACCAAATTAGGTTATTGAACTGAGTAATGATTTTCCCCCCAGGAACTTCCACAGAAAAACACATTAGGTGCAAAAGCGTGGCCATGGTGAAGAAGCCAAGTTATTGGAGCATGGCTCTTTGTGTCGCCTGAAATCTCTCTGGGGGTTTTTAATTTAATTCTGCCTGCAAGTGCCACAAATGTCAAAGAAACAAATCAATATTATCTTGTTACTTCCGTCTTTTTTGAAATTTCAAAGTATTTGAAGTGTACTGGAAATTACAGAGTAGCACAAAGAACAATTGATACATATCTTTTATGATTTTCAGATACTTTTCATTCCTTTTATATCTTTTTCTCTCACCTTGAGAAGTATTGTTATCGATGTTTGTAAGTGTTATTGCTGTTGCTTTTCCTTGTCAAGCCAGACAAGACCTAGTTAGCTTTATTTCCTCCTAAGTTAACTATGCTGTGGCCAGAGATTCTGATCCATATCTATTAATGTTTGGGCTTTCTCTTCTTTCTTTGTGGAGGGAAGGCTTTAATCTTAGACTTGCTGGGAGGCTCTCTGGTCACTTTTGTATAAATGGTTCTGACACATTGAAAAGAACACGTACTCTAAATTCTGGTCTCTAGTTCTTTGCCTGTTATGTCTTTGTCTATTTCTATACTTTTAACCTCTCTGCTATGTTTTTAGGCTTTAGGTAATTTAAATATTCTGCATAAATTTATAAAAAAAATTACAAACCTACTTGCTCTCAGGCTGTGTAAATATCCTTGTTAGAAATTTTAATGCTACTTTTAACACTGTTTAAAATTCTTTTCAAAATTATTGCTGTGTTCTCATGGGGATTTTTATGTCTGTGTTTTTGATACAGTCATGTAGGCTGGTGTGGAATTTATTATGTCATCTAGGCAGTCTGCAGATGTAACAGTGCTCTGACTTGGTCTCCCGAGTGCTAAGCCTGTTTGTATGGGACTTTGTGACTGTAGTATCTCATCTTTATTTTCCCCATACACTTGTATGGGGAACTCGTGTGTGTATATATGATCAACGCAGGTGTCCCTTTCGTGGGTGCTGCTCACTTTGTATTTTTTGACATGGGTTCTATGATTGGCCTGAAACTTGGCAGCTGGCTTGCCAGCTGCCCCAGGAATCCACTTACCTTGGCTTCCCTGGTACTGCCATCAATGGCCCATAATGCTTAACTTGTTTTTTAAAGATTTGTTTTTGGCTGGGTGTGATGGCACATTCCTTTAATTTCACCTCTCTAGTGATAGAGGCATGTGGATCCCTGTGAGTTACATAGTCCAGGACAGTTAGGGCTAAAAAGACTTCTGTATTCTTGACATTTTTCTTCGACATTGTACCCACCTGTACCCCATCTTTCCCATTTTTGCTCGTCTTCCTTTCCCCTCACTTTCTAGATCCACAAAATAATATAGATTCATCCTGCAGTCTCCTGGCTGGCTTAGGGGCCACTATGCTTTCCGTGGACTGGATTCGTAGAGAATAGTATTTAGAAGTTAATATCTGAGTGTTGGGCATGCTGTTGTACTTAGGTATCATATTTCAAGTTCTTAGAACACACTGCTAACAAATATTCACAACTCAGTTCTCCAGGAGTGAGAAGCTAGGCACACATAATACATTCATTTTCTCTCCCTCACACATGCCCAAAGGTTTTTGGCTGAGTCGTTTAAAAGTTGTAGACTTTGTGATACTTCTTCCCTCAGTTATTTACATGCGTCTTCTGAGAACAGGACATTTCCCCTTATAACTTCAAAATGAACTTCTTACCTTTGATACACCACTGTAACTCAGACACATTAATATGGTTGACCCAGAGCCAGTGATAACTGACCTTTTTCAAAAAAAAAAAAAAAAACTTACTTTTTTCTTTTACTGATGCAGGCTGCTCCAATTAGTTGCACTTCTTTTGCTGTCTTTAACTTAGAAGGTGTGTGCATGTGTATCTTTGAAAAGACACCCAGCTAGTGTGAAAATTGGGTTTTGTCCAGTTGTTTTCACTTTAAGTGTTTCCTGGTAGGAACACAGCTTAGCGGCGTGTCTCTGTGTGTTAGATTAGATGTGTGATACACTGGCCTGTGGAGATCGAGAATTGCTTCACTTGCTCATGATGGTTGCAAGCAGGTTCCTTAGTAGTTTCCCTTCGATTACTGGCTTCCAGCCACCCTTCCTACAGGATCCACCAGACGGCTTGCCCAAGTGGATTAATGCAAAGATGGTTGCAAGTAGAGACTTCCTCGTGGGTTCCTTCCACATGTCGTGATCTGGCATTCTTCTATAAGAACAGCCTTGTTGAGGGCTGGAGAGTGGTTCAGTGGTTAGGAGCACTGATGGCTCTTCCAGAGGGTCCAGGTTCAGATTCCCAGCACCCATGTGGCAGCTCTCAACTGTAGCTCCAGTCCCAGGGGATCTGACACCTTCACACCAATGTACATAAAATAAATTAAAAAATAAAACAACCTTGTTTATCACTCAGCCCAGTTGTTTTTAGTTACTTTGGACTCAGTTTAGCTTTTCTCAAATATGCTTGTTTTAATTGATTTTTATTGAGCTCTACATTTTTCTCTGCTCCCCTCCCTGCCTCTTTCTTCCACTTCAACTCTCTTCCAAGGTCCCCATGCTCCCAATTTACTCAGGAGATCTTGTTTTTTTTTTTCTACTTCCTAGTAGATTAGATCTATGTATGTCTCTCTTAGGGTCTCCATTGTTGTCTAGGTTCTCTGGGATTGTGATTTCTAGACTGGTTTTCTTTGATTTATGTTTAAAACCAGTTATGCATGAATATCCCTGGTTTTTACTTTTATTTTTAATTCTTTTTTTTTTTTTCTACATCAGTGATTGGTTTGATTTTTTTTTTTTTTTTTTGAGATGGCTTCTCTGTGTAGACCTGGCTAACCTGGAACTCACTATATAGACCAGGCTGGCCTCAAAACTCAAGAGATCTGCCTGCCTCTGCCTCCCAAGTGCTGGGATTAAAGGTGTGTGCAAGTACTGCCTGGCTCCCTCAGTGATGTTAATTAAACCCACTTTTTCAAAGTTAATCCAACAGTTCAATTATCTGAAATTATTAGAGACTAAATACCTACACTTCTGCAGCTGATTTTTATGCTTGGGGTCTCATTTGCTAGAAATTTGTGTGGTTTTGTTGTTTACCTTTCAGATTTAGGAGAGTTTTGCGCATTCTGGGCGGGCTGGGTGGAAACCCTGTCTCGGACTCGGAAAGAATGAGGTCTGCAGAAGCACACTCGTTAGTGAGGCCTCATCTGTCCAGCTGTGCCTCCTGGATGTCCACTTCTTACGTTGTCAGATAGCTTTCATCAACACAGGAGTCACTACAGGGCGCCGTGTACAACAGTTCGTAGAGCCTGTAGTCCAGAAAGGCTTCTTAACAGAGGCTGCTGTTAGCTCCATTCAGAGGAACTTCCAAACATTTGCTTTCCCTGGTCAGTGAGTGTCTCAGAGCATAACACAAGCTGAGTTTCACAGCAGAAAGAGACACTTGCAACCATGCATCATTCCGAGGGCTCAAAATGGTCTTTTTAATGTCAAACCTGTGATCTTCAAAGAGAAGACAGTGTTGGGGGCCAGGGGAGATGCTTCTTGAGTACTGTGGGCGGGGGGGGGGGGGGGGGGGNGGGGGGGGGGGGGGGGGGGGGGGGGGGGGGGGGTGCTTGTCTTTTTGTTCCTTGAGTATTGTCAGAGGTGGCCTAGTTCCTAGATACCTAGTGTCTCTGGGTTACTACTGTATAAAATGACTATAAGAACTAAGACACTTTGAATTTTTAATTGCAGGGAGCCCCGATTCCACCTCTCCTTCCACCAGCCCTACCTTCTGGAATTACAGTCGTTCTGTGGGGGATTATGCACAGACCTTAAAGAAGTTTCAGTATCAGCTTGCCTGTAGGTCCCAGGCCCCGTGTGCTAACAAAGATGAAGCTGATCTCAGTTCTAAGCAAGCTGCTGAAGAGGTAAAGGGAAAATAAAAAGATTTAATATACAAAGACCTTCAGATTACTAGAAAACTATTTTATTTCTAGAAAACTTTTCTCCTGTGATCCTCACTTTTACTGCTTAGGATAGAAACTTAAAATTTATCTGTGGAATAGCTTTTGTCATTGAAATTTTTAGCTTATGATACATAGTTGACTAAAATGCCCTGACTATAATACTTTCTGCAATCATTAGGAAAATAAAAAGAAATTCTCGGGACTGGAGAGATGACTCAGCAGTTAAGAGCTGACTGCTGTTCTTCCAAAGGACCTGGGTCCAATTCCCAGCACCTACATGGCAGCTCACAACTGTTTGTAACTCTAGTTCCAGAAGATGACACTCTCACATAGACATATATGCAGGCAAATACCAATGCACATAAAATAAAAATAAATAATTTTTAAAAAATTCTCAGTGGCCAGACTGTTGATTTTAAAATACATACATTTGCCAGTCTGTTCTTCAGTCTAATATCAGATACGGGGTTTTTATTCTTTTTTTGTACTTGAAAGCAAAACACACAGAGACACTTAACACTAGCCCAACCAAAATAAGGAACTTTTAAAGATATATTTGTGCATGAACAACCATGAGTTAGAAATAAGAAAATTACTGAATGCTAATTAAATGGATATTAGTGTTTCTGAAGGGTCTCTTTTAAACAGGTCTGGGCGAGAGTGACCATGAATAGACAGCTTCTGGATCACATGGACTCGTGGACAGCCAAGTTTAGAAATGTAAGTTGTGGGCTAGAGAGACGGCTCAGTGGTTAAGAGCACTGGCTGCTCTTTCAAAGGACCTAGGTTCAATTCCCAGCGCCCCATGGTGACTCACAACCACCTATAACTCCAGTTCCAGGAGATCTGATCCCTCTTTTGACCTCCATGGGCACCAGTCATCCATACATACATACATGCTGGTAGACGCACATCCATGCACACACACACACATAAAACTAAGTTAAAGAAATCTTAAAAAGAAAGAAGGAAATGTAATTTGCGTCTTGTGCCAGTTGTAGGACAGTATCAAACTATGAGCTGAGGTTCTTCGTGAGATTGCTGGAATTAAATACTAAAAGTAATGGTGCGTGTATAGTGGTAGAGCATGTTTTCTTGATTGGGTAGTCTTTTCCGTGTTAGTCAGTGTAGCTAGAGAAAAGAAACTATGATTTTTAACTTCTTCCCTTTCCCAAAATTTCAATTCTATTTCCCCAAAAGGTTTTCTGTCAGTGTATTATATACCTAGAATTGTGAGGGAGACAGGAACGTGTGTAACACCCTCGGTACAGTTCGCGCCACTGTGTACCGCAAGCTAGTCGGGCAAGGGCCTGGAGATTGAAAGGACACACAGAGAGACCAGAGTCATTTGAAAGAAGACCAGCCGAACTCCCTTTATTCAGACTTGGGGAACTGCTGCACAAGGATTTCCGCCCAGGCAGGTGGGAAATTACCATATTAACAAAGGAGTAAAAGCCCTGCAGCTAATCACCAGGCGGGGCAGGGAGAGCACAGAAACACACAGGAAGCTTAGTTAGCTGATCATAAACTGTCCCCGCAAATGCACCCTAGGAATAAGGGAGACCAGGGCCCTACAAACGTTGCCCTCAGAAACACTATTGTACATGCAATTTCCTTATCTCCCTAGACAATAATCCTCGACTCCTCCACACAGAGACAGTGGCTTCTCAGAGTGTCTGTCAGTCCCAGGTTCTGTGCAGACCCCCTTCGATGCCTTAGAAGAATTTTGTTTCGTTATTAAGTAAAGTATCAGGAGGAAGAAGTGACTAGAAGTGTGGCGACACACGCATGTAACACGTACTGAAGAGCCTGAGGCGAAAGTGCAAGTTCAAGACTATCACAGGCCATTGTTTCAAGAATAAAATAAAATAAATGCAGTATTTTGAGTCCAATACCATCATTCTCGTTCAGAATTTTCGGGGATGCGGACTGTATCTCTTTTAACTTGGTGGTTTTGCTGTAGCCAGAGAGTAGGTAGCAAGTTGTTTGCATGTAATAATGTTAAGAAGAATGACTGGCAGGATGTCCTTGGAACTGTTACCTTGTTACACTTCCAGTTACAAGCAAGACTGAGCCAGGCGGTGGTGGTGGCGGCGCACGCCTTTAATCCCAGCACTCAGGAGGCAGAGGCAGGTGAATCTCTGTGAGTTCGAGGCCAGCCCGGTCTACTAGAGCTAGTTCCAGGACAGGTTCCAAAAGTTACAGAGAAACCCTGTCTCGAAAAACAAACAAACAAAAGACTGGAATGGAGTATTTAAAGTCAGAAGGTTTGTCAGGTATTTTATCTCTTCCCAGGCTTCCAGGAGCTGGAGAGATGGTTAGCAGTTGTGAGCACGTCTGCTCTGTTACAGCACCTGAGTCTGCTTCCCAGAACCATGTCAGGCAGCTCGCAGTCACCTGTAACTGCAGCTGAGGTGTTCCATTGCCTCTGGCTTGTGCAAGCACCTCTACTCAGGGACATGCACACACAGTTAAAAATAGATAATACAAGCCAGGCGGTGGTGGCGCACGCCTTTAATCCCAGCACTCGGGAGGCAGAGGCAGGCGGATCTCTGAGTTTGAGACCAGCCTGGTCTACAAGAGCTAGTTCCAGGACAGGCTCCAAAACCACAGAGAAACCCTGTCTCAAAACAAAACAAAACAAAACAAAAGATAATACAGAAAAGAAAGGAAGGGGCTTTCAATTTTCAAAGGCTTTCTAGTTCAGACTTCTCATAAGGAATTGTGAATTAGTATTTCGTCTGAAACATTTTCATCTTTCATAGTTAACAAAAGCTTAGGAATAGAAGTGGTGGTCAGGATCACTGCAAACACGGAACAGTAACGGACAAACAGATTCCCAGACAGATTCCCGTCACGCAGCCTTTCACACCCCCAAATTGGTTTGATACTAGCCACGGGGGGGGGGGGGGGGGGGATTTGAAGTTCCTAATCTTTAAAGGTAACGCTGTGATATTTACAAACTGATTTTAAATGTAATAAATCTGTATCTGCAGCTAAGGTATGGGCAAGCCTCGAGTGAGCTAATCAGTTACCCCAGCTTGAAAGCAGTCTCACTGATTAGAGACCAGTATAAGTGATAGGGAATGTGTGCATATTACCTCGAGAAGTGTGGGCTGACCTCTGTTTCCTTTTAGCAAGAATAACAGTTAGAAGGGTTTTGTTTTGGAGACAGGTCTTATAATATAGCTCTGGCTGATGTGGTACTTGATATGTAGGCCAGCTGGTCTCCAACTTCCTCAAAAATTCTCCTGCCTCACATCCCAAGTACACAGATTACAGGCATAAGCCACTATGTCCATCTTGAAAAGAGAAATTTAGAAAAAAATTAATATCTAACTGAAAGTTTAACATTTTCTGAAATTAAAATTGTATGTGACTTAAAAATGTAAGTTGATTTGTGTGCAGCTCACCTGCTCCTTCGGCATCACGGCGCGGCTACTCGCGGTCTCTCTCGCCCTGCTTTCTGATTCTCTTAGTCACGTGGAAGACAAAAAAGTTGCCTGAAAAAGGAAGAAATGATGATTTGAGAAATACTTTAGAATGATAACTATAGAAGCTATTCTTCATTCCTTCCTAGTGGATCAATGAGACAATATTAGTGCCTCTGGTGCAGGAGATTGAGTCTGTCAGCACTCAGATGAGACGAATGGGCTGTCCAGAGCTGCAGATCGGAGGTATGTGAAGCAGAGCCTGCCTGATTGACTTCAGTACACTGTTTAAGTGGAAAATAGCTTCTTGTAATGGGCTGTTGGACAGCTTTCGTTGTCTTTGGGTGAAGAATAAAATGTTTGTAATTGTTTCTTAAATGTAGCAGATTTGTTTGAGGTATATAGTTAAACATACATTTGCCTATACAATTTGCCTGTTAAGTGGACAGTCCATAGGTTTGGCTTGAACCATCCTCCCCTAGCTAATTTTACACTATTTCATCGCTCCCACACCCTCAGCCTTGTATGAGCACCAGCCTGTGCTGTCTGGGCTAGTTCATGTCAGTATGTGGTCCTTTGTGACTGGCTTCTTTCACTTCACTTGACATAATGTTTTTAAGTTTCTTTATTTCTTTGTATGTCCAACTAATAATCAGAGTGCACCTTCTACATTTTATTTACCCATTCATTGGTGATTGGCATTTGGATTATTTCCTATTAATAATGCTGCTGTGAATAAGATTTTCAATATACGTTTCCTTCAAAAAGCAAAAAGCAGCTGTATCTTCTATGCCCTAGAAGATTTTTTTTTTTTTTTTTTTTTTTTTTTTGGTTTTTTGAGACAGGGTTTCTTTGTGACTTTGGAGCCTGTCCTTGAACTAGCTCTTGTAGACCAAGCTGGTCTCAAACTCACAGAGATCCACCTGCCTCTGCCTCCCAAGTGCCCGGCGGAAGATCCTTCTAACACCAGGTGATGCTTAGGTGCTTAAGCTGCCTTTTTTCCCTCTTAATTTTTTTGTATAATTTATCTTTCATAATCTAAGAGAAGTCACTATCATAAATATACTTATCCTGATATAGTGGGTAACCTTTTTTTTTTTTTTTTTTTTTTGAGACAGGGTTTCTCCGTAGCTTTGGAGCCTGTCCTGGAACTAGCTCTTGTAGACCAGGCTGGTCTCGAACTCACAGAAATTCACCTACCTCTGCCTCCCGAGTGCTGGGATTAAAGGCGTGCGCCACCACCGCCCGGCTAGTGGGTAACTTTTAACCTGTGGTATAACTTTTATATGTATAACATTTACTATATTTTAGTTTTGCCAACATGAATTTGTATGCCTTTTTAAAAAGAGGTGTGTAATTATGTGTGTAGGAGAGAGAGAAAGAAAATCTAGCCACCTTGCATGAAACTATGTAAACTAGTTACTGCAAGTTCAGATAAGTTCTTTCTGGGCTGGCGAGAGAGACCTGGGTTCAGTTCCCACGTTTACCAGCCTGTGAATCCAGCCCCAGGAGTGGTTTCCATGGCTCCTGCACTCTTGTGCTCATTACACACACACAGACGCTGGAAAGATGGTCCAGTAGACAGAGTACTGCTCTTCCAAAGGACCCAGGCTCAGTTCCTTTCACCTATATGGCAGCTTACAACCAAATGCAACCCAGTTCCTGAGGGCCTGACATCCCTCTTCTGGCCTTAGAAGGCACCAGGTATATATGTAATACACAGTTACACATGCAGGCAAGACATTCATACTTATAAAATATATAAAATAAAAACACACCTAAATGATAAAATAAATCTTTTTTAAAAAGATAAACTATTGCTCTCCTTTGTTCTTTCAACAAATATTGAGTGCCTACGATGTGCCAGGAACGATTGTAGGCATTGATAACAGTAAGCACTGCAGAAAAATGACTGAAGCCCATGCCCTGGTCGAGCTTTCTTCCTAAAAGATGAGACAGATGGGCAGGGCAGAAGACAGAGCTAGGACAGAGAGACAGCGTCAAGGTAGTCATCTCTGTGCTGGGCGGGAGCTGTGAGCTCGTGTGAAGGAAGACATCGCCCACTTGTGTAGAACCTCAAAGGCGGTGAGGAACCAGCTACTTGAAAACAGACAGAGAAAACTTTGAAGTTCATTGAGAGTCTCTGTGATAAGTAATTTGTGTTCTTTGTGTTTTAACAGAGGCAAGTGTTACCAGCTTGAAGCAAGCTGCCCTGGTCAAAGCTCCTCTCATTCCAACTCTGAATGCAATTGTGCAGTATTTAGACCTAACACCAAATCAGGAGTACTTGTTTGAGAGAATCAAAGGTAACTTGATTTGAAGAGCAAAAATGAAAGCTCTTTTGTAACATTAGGGTTTTTGTAATGAAAGATAACAAGGAAAAACATTATTTTGAAAAAAGTAAAAAAATGTAATTATGGTCCTATATTTTATAAGTATATTTAAATATGGGCTAATGAAGGCTTATACTTGAAGAACTTTTCAATCATCTATTTAATACACTAAGAACTGTCAAAAGACTATCCCTAAAGATTTTAATCATTTTATTCTGTGTAAGAAACTTAAATATGAGTTGAACAGGCTGGGTGGGCTCCTTTTCCGCTCCTAATCCTACCGAGAACTGGGAGTGTGCCACTGTGATGGTCTTTGTAATATCAGCGTGCTAATCTGGATCTTGTCATTTAGTCATTTATATTTAATTTCTGGTTTCTGTTATGTGCTTAGGACTGGGGGGAGATGGGATCTGAGATTGACCTGGGATTGGGAAAGTCAACCTCCCAAGCTCGCCCATGCGCTCCCTTCATTGTGCCTCTCTAGAGAACAGCTCATAAAGTCAGGGTTAGCTTCATTTGGACAAACTGTAAAATGTTTCTTTGTTACAGCAAGTTTTTTTTTTTTTTTTTTTCTCTCTCGAGACAGGGTTTCTCTGTGGCTTTGGAGCCTGTCCTGGAACTAGCTCTGTAGACCAGGCTGGTCTCAAACTCACAGAGATCAGCCTGCCTCTGCCTCCCGAGTGCTGGGATTAAAGGTGTGCACCACCCCCCCCCCCCCCCCCCACCCCCCACCCCCCCCACCCCCGGCATTAAAGCAAGTTTTAAAAATAGTATTTCAGTATTCAAAATTTTCATGCATTTTAACTGGAAAGTGTTAGAGTCCTCGGCTTTAAACCGTGCTTGGATTCAGATTTAGGAATAAGCATTTTTTTCATGACTTTCTAGAGCTTTAACACAGAAGGAAAATTTCAAGCGTACATAGAACTCTAGATGAAAGTTGGTGACAGAGCACTTACCTGGATTGCCTACTCAGTGCCCAGCACCTCAAAAAAAAAAAAAAAAGTGGAAGCGGGGAAGGCTGAAGAGATGGCTCAGCAGTAAAAGCACTGACTGCTCTTCCAGAGGTCCTGAGTTCAATTCCCAGTACTCACATGGTGGCTCACACCATGTTATGAGATCTGGCACCCTCTTACGGTGTGCAGGTATACGTGCAGACAGAACACTGTATATACATAAAATGAATAAGTCTTTAAAAAAATCACACAACTAACAACCTGCCAAAACATAAATATCACCCAGTTCAGAACATCTGTCTGCTCAGGCCTCCCTGCCCTGTGTTACCCTGGCTGCTTCCTCCCTTCTGTCTCGTACCAGCATCTGTTTGTAGAACTTCTCATTGGATAGCCTTTCAGTTGTCAGTTCATCTGTAATGTGTGTGGGTTTTTTTTTTTTAATGATTTCTTTATTTTCATGTGCAGTGGTGTTTTGCCTGCATGAATATCTGTATGAGGGTGTCAAATACCTTGGAACTGGAATTATAGACAGTTGTGAGCTGCCATGTGGGTGCTGAGAATTGAACCCAAGTCCTGGAAGGGCTGCTGGTGCCATTAACCACTGAACCATCTCTCCGTAATGTATCTCTAAAACATAAAGTGTTACACAGTGCTACCACAGGGTTAGCACATATTAGCTGATATACCTCACATTTGTGGTATTTCCCTTATTTTATGAAATATCTAGTGTGTGTTTAAATATCCTACCAGCTCATATTTTAAATATTGTTTGTTTGAAGCAGGATTCAAATACTATCGTGTATTATGATAAATTAATCTGTTTCTTTTAAGCTGTAGTTTTCTTGTCCATCCTTTTTTAAATCTTTGCAAGGTATTTGTTGTAAGAGCTAGATTGTTGTCTTATACAGTTGGGGTTTGTGAATATATCCATGAATTTTCTATAAATTCACATTCAAATATTTTGGTAGTCTTGGCCTATTGATAGTATTTGTACATATAAATTGAAAATATGTGTAGAGGTATCATCGATATAAAAGATGAAATGCAGTGAATGTCCTTTTTGTTTGGTTGGTTGGGTTTTGTTTTGTTTTGTTTTGTTTCGAGACAGGATTTCTCTGTTACCCTGGCTCTCGTGGAGCTCACTCTGTAGGTCAGGCTAGCTTCAAACTGAGAGATCCACCTGCCTCTGCCTCTACCTCCCGACATGCGCCACCACGTGCAGGCAGCAGTGAAAGTCATGGCTGTACACACCCACAGAGCAGTTCTCACACATGTCAGCAGCCATGCACGACATTCTAACTGCAGCGATGAAGACTCCAGAGTATCACCTGATTCCTTGTATTGGGGTTTAACTTTGAGGTCTTGGGTTTCTTTTTGGGGATATTCTGGTAAGGTTTTATAACAGTGTACTTTTCCTACTGTAATCCTCCAGCTTCTTTTCCTTTTTTTGTTTTTAATATGTCTAAAGCATTTTAACCTTGGCTTTTGTTGCACAGAACTTTCCCAGGGAGGCTGTATGAGTTCGTTCCGATGGAACAGAGGTGGAGACTTCAAAGGACGCAAGTGGGATACAGACCTGCCCACCGACTCTGCCGTACGTCTTTCATTATTTTTTAGCCTGATAAATTTGTTATTATATTAGCATGGCTTTATTTTTCCCTTACAAATATTAGTTAGAAAGGATTTAAAACTAAGTACCGGGGCTGGAGAGATGGCTCAGTGGTTAAGAGCATTGCCTGCTCTTCCAAAGGTCCTGAGTTCAATTCCCGGCAACCACATGGTGGCTCACAACCACCTGTAAAGAGGTCTGGTGCTCTCTTCTGGCCAGCAGACATACACACAGACAGAATATTGTATACATAATAAATAAATAAATAATTAAAAAAAAAAAAAAAAACTAAGTACCGGGGNTTGCTCTGCACTAGGCAAATGAAGGCTGGGGAGGGTTTTAGATTTATTCAGATTTTGGACCTTATTTTGAAGGTTAAAACTAGCACTTGTTGGAGCAGAGGTGATGTATAGAGTATCTGTGCCTGTGTTTGCCAATGATTGTAGCACTTTCTTTTTAGGGGCTCTAGTAAAAATGGTGTTTACCAGAGATTCATAAAATACATTTACCACCCATTATCAGAGCCAAAATCATCATTAAAGTACAAGCAGAAAAAAAAAATGCGACCTTATCTAAAGAAGATTACAAAGCCTTTGTAGAAGCTTTTGAGATGATAAGTGCTGATAAGATTATTCAAGTGCTCTGCTTACCATAACACCAGCAGAACAGCCCTGTCCCTTGGAGTCTGTCTTGTCCCAAGAAGACTCTTCCTAATGGCATGCATAAACCACTTTTCAACAAAAATTGCATGATGATTTCATCTTTTATTGCCAATACTAAAGGTATCATATATGACACACACATACACACACACAAACAACACTTTGCTTCTTTCTGAGAAGATATTTATCTCTCAAGAAAAAAAATAATCTAATGGAATGAGATTTAACTCTTTTTCATTTGTTTGTTTTTGTTTTTTCAAGATAGGGTTTCTCTATGTAACATTCCTGACTCTGACTGTCCTGGAACTCTCTTTGTAGACCAGGCTGGCCTCAAACTCACTGAGATCCACCTGCCTCTCTCTGCCTCCCAAGTACTGGGATTAAAGGTGTGCACCACCACCTGGCTGACCCATTCTTTCTTTCTTTTTTCTTTTTTTTCTTAGATTTATGTATTTATTATGTATATAGTGCTCTACTTGCATGTGTCCTTGTAGGCCAGAAGAGGGCATCAGATCTTATTACAGATGGTTGTGAGCCACCATGTGATTGCTGGGAATTGAACTCAGGACCTCTGAAAGAACAGTCAGTGCTCTTAACCACTGAGCCATCTCTCCAGCCCCAACACATTCTTTCTTATGTGGAATTATTACTTTAGGAAAGATTGCTACCATCACACTAAGTAAATCAAAGAGCTTTAAAGTTTGTGTTTTTCAAAATTGTGGGGGGGTTGTATTGATTATTTACATGAAAATTAATTTTAGATGTTAATATTCAATTGAGAATTAAATATATGCAGATTTTCTTGGTTTTGCTGGCAACTGCATGGTTGCAGATTCTCTACTTAACAGAAAATAAGGAGCCAGGTCAAGTGTAGATCTATAATCCCTACTACTTAAAAACCTGAAGCAGAAGGATTGCAAGTTCAGTTCAAGGCCTGCCTGAACTGCTACAGAGTGAGATCAAGGCCAGCTGGAATAACTTAATAAATAAAATAAAAAAGGGCTAGGTGTCCAGATCTGTGACAGAACATTTGCCTGGTGTGTTTGCGACTCTAGGTAGAGTCTTGAAATACACATGCACACAGGATGAGGGAGCAATGAGAAGAGGGAAGAGGGATGTTCTGCTTTTGTTTGATCGCTCTAAAAAAACAAAAATGAAGATGAAGTAAGTTTGTTTAAATTGTCCCACCCCATATGCAAATATATTTTTCAATTTTGTGTGAAACTTTTTAGGGGGCTGCTGAAGATCTCATCCAGGGCAGGTGCTCTATCCACTGGACTTCATACCAGCCCTGGAGTAGACTGTTTGAACTATAAACTTCGCCTCATCAACACACTAAATTGTTTTGTGATTTAAGTTAAATTCCTTTTTTATATATAAAATTATTTTTAACCAGGTGGTGGTAACACATGCCTTTAATCCCAGCACTTGGGAGGCAAAGGCAAGCAGATCTCTGTGAAATTTGAACACAGCCTGGTCTACAGATAGAGTTCCAGGACAGCCAGGGCTACACAGAGAAACCCTGTCTTAAACAAAATAAAACAAAAAAAATAATAATTTTTATAAGTATAGACCGTTTCAAAGCTATGTTTCTGTGCTAGATTGCCATTCTAACCTTGAAGGACTGTTTTCTCTCTTCAGATCATCATGCATGTGTTTTGTACCTACCTCGATTCCAGATTACCTCCACACCCTAAGTACCCTGATGGGAAAACATTTACTTCTCAACACTTCGTCCAGACACCAAATAAACCAGGTACTAACTCCAAAAAGGGCATGTTGAGATTTTTTCACCTGAAATACCTTTATGGTTTATGTTGTAGGGTTTTTGTTTTTTTTTTTTTTGGGGGGGGAGGGGTGTTTTTTGTTTTGGGTTTTGTTTGTTTTGTTTTTCAGACACGGTTTCTCTGTGTACCCTTGGCTGTCCTGGAACTAGCTCTTATAGACCAGGCTGGCCTCGAACTCACAGAGATCCGCCTGCCTCTGCCTCCTGAGTGCTGTGATTAAAGTCATGCACCACCACCGCCCGGCTATGGCTTAATTTTTTAACATGTCGTATTTTCTTTACAGATGTGACGAATGAAAATGTGTTTTGTATTTATCAGAGTGCTGTCAACCCTCCACATTATGAGCTAATCTATCAGCGACATGTCTACAATCTTCCAAAGGTATTTCTTGTTTTCAGTTCTAGGGTTGACCTCAGGACCTCATGTATACTGGGCAATACTCTACCATTGAACTGCATTCCCAACCCTAACGAGCTTGCTGCTAGGGGATGTAAAGATGGCATTTTGATAACATTTAAAAATTGAATCTGGGTTTGGTTTTTGTTTTTGAGGCAAGGTCTCACTTTGTAACCCAGGCCTAAAGTTTTTGGTGATCCTGCACCCCCGTCGCAAGAGCTGTGATTACCTGTATGAGACAGCACACGGTCTTGTGTTCTGTGTGCCTTGAGCACAGCAGTGTTTAATTTGGGAGTGTAAAGAAAACCACTTATGGAGAAGCAGCTGTTATTATTAGCATCTTGTCTGGACGTTTCATTTGGGGCTTTCTGTTGTGTTTTGTTTGAGAGAGTGTCTAGTTGTCCTAGAACTCAATTTTGTAGACCCAACTGGCCTCAAACTCAGAGAGTAAAGATGTGTACCTTCTTTCTAGCTCTTTCTGGTTCATTTTGTTTTGGTGGGGTTTTGTTTTGTTTTCTTTTTTTTTTTCTCTTAGGTTTTTAAGACAGTGCTTCTCTGTGTAGCAGGTGTATCTGTCCTGGAGACTAGGCTGGCCTCAGACCTTTGAAATTTTTTTTTTCTTAACCAGCATCTTTACTGAGAAATTTTACATTGGCTACAATTTCTTTTTGTTGATTTCTAGTTGCGGGAGTTGGAGGGGGCGATCTCAACATGTAGCTCAGACTGGCTTCCAGTGCTCAGGCCTGCATGCCTCAGTTTCCTGATGACTAGGACTTGAGGCAGGCTCCTCCATATAGAACTGTTGACTATAATTATACAATGAGTTCTCCAGTAGTTCCTAGCAGACATAGTAATTTCACTTCTTTCTGGTTTGATTTTACTTTTTTTTTAAAATATTTATTTATTTATTTATTATGCATACAATATTCTGTCTGTGTGCATGTCTGCAGGCCAGAAGAGGAACCCAGACCTCTTTACAGATGGTTGTGAGCCACCATGTGGTTGCTGGGAATTGAACTCAGGACCTTTGGAAGAACAGGCAATGCTCTTAACCTCTGAGCCATCTCTCCAGCCCTGATTTTACTTTTTTAAATGCATAAGTATTTTGAGCCACAGAGGTTCCTGTTGCTCCCCATGCCCACCCCTTATTTTTATATGATAGAAAAATACTACCTTATAAAATTCATATATCCTCAGATTCTTACGCAAACACCTAAAGTCAAGTAAAATCTGACATCAACAGAGGGGTTTTGTAGCCCAGCACTTATATGTAACAGTTGGTTTCAGAACTGGCAAAGATTGCCCAACTGTGCATTGCCAGTAAAATCACTTCACAGCTCTTAATATCCTGACACTCCTGTGACTGTTCCCTTGGGGGCAGAGCATATCTTATGTGTGGCCCCTCCCACCCCACCAGGCCTGTCAACTTTCTGTTCATATTTCAAGTCTGCTTTACATTGTTGCTTTTAGGGAGCCATTTTCTGCCTCTCCAGTCTAGGTTAGAGGCTCCTCTGTGTTCCTCTAGCGTCCGGCTCCCCTCACACTTCGTGCTCAGTTGTCTGTCCGCCTTTCCTGCTCATGCTCAGCTCTGTCATGGATGTTTTCCGTCTCTTCACAGTAGGCGTTGTGTGTTGAATGAATAAACTCTGAATTCTGTAAAATTCTAAACTGCTGGGTGTTAACGGTAAGAGCTGCGTTTGCCTACATGACTGGATCTTTGGAGTTTAAATCCTACTGTGTTTGTCTTGATTCTAGGGCAGAAATAACATGTTTCATACATTGTTGATGTTCCTTTACATCATAAAGACCAAAGAGTCGGGAATGCTTGGGTAGGTATTTATGATTTTAAGGTTAAGTATTTAATTTAGTTAAGAGTTTTTCTTTCTGTGTTAAGATTCTGCAGGAGGCAGCACATATACCAAAAGATTGTGGGCAGAACTCTAGATCAGAGTCTCGTCCATTCAGGCTTCAGAACTTCGACTTGCCTGTCGGTAAAGTCAACTAAGGCCATCCCGTCAGCTTTTCAGTGTGTCCTCTGGGGAGCATCTCTGACATAGGATAAAAATCAGACTCTTGCCACTTGACAGTATAAAAGCAGAAACTTGGAGTCTGCTTTCCAAACCAGTCCATTTTAGACACAAAGCATTCCACAAAGTCTGTATACTTCCAAAAGGTCTAGTCTGTACCCATTCCAAAATATTGCTAATTGGGATGAAAATAGTCTGTTGAAGTTGTTTATGAAATCAGTAATGAAGCTCACGTTATTTACAAATTCAGAATTACCATGTTGTCATGTCTATGATTCAGTGATTCAGTATTTCAAATACTGTTTGAAATAAGCGGGCCACTCCCAGGACTGAGGAAATCTGGTAATGTATAATTTGAGAGTCTGAAAACTTAGCTTCTGGGGTCCAGCTGTCATAACAAGGACCTAGAAATAATGAAATGTCAAGGGAAGTACTTGGTTCAGAGGACATCTGTGGCTGGTTCCACTCTGGTGGGCATGTCTCTGGGAAGAGGTTGTGTTTAGATGTGCTGTTCATAATTTAGAGATGAAACATGTTCCAGAGTGTGCTGCCAGCACTGTAGCCGTGGGCACATGTGCCACTAATACTGAGGGCATGACTTGTGAACTGAGACACCCTAAAAGGCAAAACGAGTATCAGGTTTCACTGAAAGAGGTAGTTGTCTGCTGACATGAGCTGTATACTGTTCACACACTGGGTGTCTACCGGAAGTGTGAAGTGGTGTGTGCACGTGGCATCACGCTCTTCCTCTTGTGGATTGCACTGCACTTAGTGAAGGCAAAGCTCTGTCCCAGATATGTTTGTTACACGTAAAAGATTCAACAGATGTCAGCAGAAGCTCATAGACAGAAACAGTTATCTGCCTCGACTTTGCTGACATTTGTTTGTTTGTTGTGGGGAGGAGAGTACAGACGCCAAGGTACATGTTTGGAGGTCAGAGATAAATTGCAGGAGTCGGTTCACTACTACCACGTGAGTCAGGGATTAAATGCAGGTCATCAGGCTTGGCGGCAGCTACCTTCCCCCAAGCCATCTCACCAGCCCTTTATTCACTCCTTCATCATATTTTTTAATATAAGAAAGATTAAAAAGGAAAATCATTGCAGAAAGCATCTAAACTAAGAAGGTTTTTCATTATTTTTCAATTGCAAAAATAATGCTTGTTCAATATAGAAATACTTGAATGACATAACAGTATACACCAGAAAATGAAAATACCTTCCTATTCAGCCTCCCCATTGATCTGCACAAAGTGCCCAGAGTGCCAGGTTTTCGCTATCCAGACAACTCTGAGGAATGAGTTTGTATCTTTCACCTTGTTTAAAAATAAATTACACCCAAACTTATGCTGTTTGAGCTGACTTTTAATTTTATGATGTGTCTTAGGCATTTGTCACTATCAGTAGGTACATATTTTTTTTCTAAAATTTCTCATAAGGTTTCATTGTAAATATTTGTATGTGTGTGCATATATAGAATGGGATATGTAATTTGCAGCAAGTGTATTGTTAATATACAAAATTATTGTTGGAACTGGAGATGGCTCAGTAATTATTAAGAGCCCTGGATTCCTTTGCAGAGGTCCCTGGTTAAATTTCCAGAGCCTCCATGGTAGCTCACTGCTGTCTAACTCCAGTTCCAGGGGATATGACACCTTGTTCTGGCTTCCACAGACAGTAGGCATGCACACAATACACATACATACATGCAGGCACAACATTTAGATGTAACCGGAAGTTTCTCTCCCGCCCCCCTAATAACTACTCAGGGTCTTAATATTAATTATAAAAGTTTGGCTGATGGCTCAGGCTTATTACTAGCTAGCTCTTACATTTAAATTAACCCATTTCTATTACTCTAAGTATTGCTATGTGGCCGTGCATTACTGATCTGTTGGCATGTTGCTCCTTAGGCAACTGGCTGGCGTCCCTCTCAACTTTGCCTTCTTTCTCCCTGTATTCAGTTTGGCTTTCCCACCTGGGTATATTCTGCCCTGCCATAGGCCAAAGCAGTTCTATTCATCAGCCAATAAAAGCAACAAATTTTTTATTTAAGATTTATTTATTATTATGTACACAGTGTCTGTCTGCATATATGCCTGCAGGCCAGAAGAGAGCACCAGATCTCATTACAGATGGTTGTGAGCCACAATGTGGTTGCTGGAATTGAACTCAGGATCTCTGGGAGAACAGCCAGTGTTCTTAGCCTCTGAGCCATCTCTCCAGCCCAAAAGCAACACATTTTGTAGTGTACAGAAGGATATCCCACGTCATTCATACCCAGGAAAAAGTTAAAATTTAAATAGAAAAAAATGATTGATTCTACTTAGTGTTTCTGAAAGGCTGGGGGGTTGTTTGTTTGAGACAGGGTTTCTCTGTGTAGCTCTGGTTGTCCTAGAACTAGTGCTGTAGACCAGGGTGGCCTCAAACTCAGAGATCTACCTCCCAAGTGCTGGGATTAAATGTGTGCACCACTACCGCTGACTGAAAAATTAATTTTCAGCACCCTATAAACCTATTTTTTCTAAACATAACAGTTCCTAGAGTCGTCACGAGTACTTGATCTCACCTGCTGAGCTGTGTGGCCGGCTCCGCTGCTAAGTCACTTCAGCTGGTCTCCGTTAGACAGTGTTCTTACTAGAACCAGACCTTAGATACTTGCACAAGCAATTCAACTAAAGCTTTCTTTCTTTCTTTCTTTCTTTCTTTCTTTCTTTCTTTCTTTCTTTCTCTCTCTCTCTCTCTCTCTCTCTCTTTCTTTCTTTCTTTCTTTCTTTCCTTCTTTCTAGGAGAGTTAATCTTGGGCTCTCTGGTGTGAACATTTTATGGATTTTTGGAGAGTAGTCCATCATTTTATCCCAAACATTTGGACTTTGGTTTTATTTGTCCTGGAAGAAGTTGGAGCCGAACATCAACGATAAACGCCTCTTCTGAAGCAGGACGGGTGCTCTGCAGACTTGTTAAATGTGACCAGAACGCGCTCGCTGTTAGGAAGTGTCTTATGATACAACAGCACCTGTGTTTTCTACCCCACGACATATTAATTCCATTGGATGACTCTAAGCCTCCAGCCCTGTGACCTAGTGCGTCCTCTGCAGTGTAACTCCAGTGAGAATCGACCCTTCATCCTTCACCATCACAAACTGTATTTCATTGTTGTATAGTAGTGTAAGTACTCAAAATGAACCTCGCTAGCTTTCTTTGTTGTGTCTCTGTATTTCCCCAGTGTTCTACAAGTCAGCCTAAAGCTGAAATGAAATTAATTTCTAAGTGATGTAGTACTTAATCCTGCTGAGCCTTCTCCCCAGCCCCCTGTTGGATTTTTTTTTAATATTAAAAGAGATTTGATAATATTGGCGTCTTGAAAGGTCACACTTGCATTAAATTTAGCTGATAAAATTAAACTTTAGTTAAATGTCTGAGGACATCAAGAAAACTGTTACTGCTTTGATTAGCACCTCTTTTCCTGCCCACTGTGGGAAGAGGGCATGTGTACGTGGGTGTCTGTCTGTCTGTGTGCTGGGGCCTGAACCTGAGCCCCTGTACAGGATCATTAGATACCCTACCGTTCCTTCTCTAAGGTCTCAATGGTAGCCTTCCCGTTTCTGGTTTTCAGGTGGAGGATAGAGTATTGGTGCTCCTCTTGTCTTAGGTGCATAGGAACTAATTAGTAGTCACATGTGTCTTTAATAGACAGGTGATGTGTGCATCCCATTTCGTATGGTTTGAATTTTTTTTTTAAAGTTAAGAAGGTTGACCCTAAGCTTAAAAGGTGATTTTCAAAAGAAAGGCGCTGTCAATAGCTCTCAATAGGTGCTAATGCCCCATTTAAGAACATATTACTTGGGAAAAAAAGTTTAAATAAACTTAAAAAAAAAATTCAGAGTTTCCATCTCTTGTCAAGAGCCATCTAGTATGGGACAGAAAGAAGAATTTAGAAGAAATTTTTCATACCTAAAAAAAAAAAAAAGAACATATCACTTAACTCACTAAATATAAGGACATGTTCCAATTTAGATCTGTGATTTTTGAGAGATACTGTGGAATCAGTTGCTGTACTATAGAGGATTAACAGTGCATAAAATACCACCAACCTTGTATTATATGGTAACTGTCAAAAAATATCATTGAGTAAATGCATGTAAGAATACTTGACTATGTAAAAAGAAAAGTTGTCTACATACTTAGTTTGGGTTGCTGTAAAGTTCTTATAGCAACTTCTTTACAAGTCTTTGATTGAACTGTACTTAATATTACCTTTTATCTAAACAGATTTGGTAAAGACGTGGTGGGATGGGCCAGGAACCTCAACTGTGCTGAGAATGAGGTGGGAGGATCATTAGTTCAAGGCCAACTAGGCTACATAGTAATAACCTTGCATAAAGGTAAAACAGTAAAATAATTATCTGCACTGATGAAATAGTTTGAATTTATTATACAGAAAATATGCTGCAAATATAGCATCATTTTTTGTTCTGTTTGGGTTTTTGTTTTTATTACTAAGAATTGAACCCAGGGTACATCTAACATTGTACCACTGAGCTATATCCCCAGCCTCCAATATAGCAATTTCTTGTATTAAAATGAGTCAATATCTACTAATACCGCAAATCAAATGTTAGCCCTAGGATATGGTCACGTGTTCCTTTTTATTGCTTAACTCAGATCCATGAATCTAGATGATGTTCACGGTGACGTTTATCTTTTCTTTATCAATACCAGCCTTTACTTAAACCAAATTTGTTTTAGAGCACGCTAAAGGCATTCATAATTTAGTTTCCACTGAGACAAAAGTGCTACGTTACTTGGTTTTCTCAAACTAATATATTCTTCAAGCTGATATTTGAATGGCAAAGAAAGGTCGGCAGAGTGGCCTTTCTCACTCCGGCTTTGCACTAACAGACCTCCTGTGTGACTTCTCCAGAAGGCAGGCAGCCTTTGGTCCTTTCCTCCGCTGGAGAGTCTCCTCGGTGAGCGCATTCATTCTACAGATTCACGTATCATTGCTCAGCCTGATTCCCAAATTCATTAATATGTACTACACCTCTCCTGAACTCCGTCAGACATCTGCGGATGACACCCTGTGGCCTCTGCATCTGACTCCAGTCACATGTACAAACCAGTGAGGTCTCTGAACACCCCTCTCTCTGCCCATTGTACCACCAGTTGCCCGAGCTTACAACGCTGACTCCTGGAGCTCCCTGGGTCCCCAGTCCAATCAGGCAGCAGACCTTACCCGTCCTTTGTTCACAGTGTGTCTCGCAGCTGTCCCTTCCGTTCCTGCCACACTCCTTTCATTTACACCCTTATTAACTCCCCCGGGGCTGCGGCAGCCGCCTGATGAATCTCATAGTTTTCTCATTGTTGCCATGATTCCAGATTTTCCTGTTCGTCCTGCACATTGGCTTCAAATTTATCCTCCTGAAGCACCTGTTTGATGGCTTCGTTCCCTTGATAAATTTCTTAGCCTGACATTTAAAGCCCTCCACAATCTGGCCCCAGCTGGGCCTTCTGTCCCCAGATCTTCAGTTCTAGCCAGTGTAGGCTGTTTCCTGCTTCCTCCTGTGTCATTCTTTTGGCTGTCTCTGCTCATCCTTCCTCTGCGCTCTTTGGGAATGTTCCTGTTACAAGCCCCTTCCGCCCCCCTCCCCCGTGAGACTCTGATTAAACCTGCTATTTGGATCCGGTCCTAACCATGCCAGCTAACCATTTTCCTCCAGAAAATGAGACCCGTGTCCTTCGGCAATCAGCTCTCCTACCAGCAGATTTGGAAATGGCTGGATGGCTTTCTTCACACAAGGACTGTGGGTGACAAGTTGGAGCTGGGGACACTGCTGTTCAGGGATACCTTTTATGGCTAGAGGTACCCTCAGGGAAAGGTGGGCCAATCAGACACAGGCTTTCCTAGTCCGGCAGTATTCCCAGGTCCGTATCTGCTACACAGCACTGCTGAGAAAGTCAGTCAGTTAGTGATGCCCCAGGACCAATTCCATGTGCTCTGCAGGCTTCCTCTGCAGCTCGGGTGTGGCCACAGGAGCACTCTGTCCCGAAGAAGACCTAGCAGAGGCTGGCTGGCCTGTGTCAGAATCTTTGAACATTAGCAGGCTCTCTGGAAGGAAGGCTTCTGGGAGGCCTGTCTTGTCTGCCCACCTAGGGTGGGAAGGCACAACCAGGGTCCCAGTGACACTGCCATTTGTTTTTTTGTTTTTCGAGACAGGGTTTCTCTGCCTAGCCCTGGCTGTCCTGGAACTCATTCAGCATCCCAGGCTGGCCACAAATTCAGAGATCCGCCTGCCTCTGCCTCTCAAGTGCTGGGATTAAAGGCGTGTGCCACCACCGACTGCCTCTTAAAAGCAGCGTGTCACTGTGTAGCCCATGTTTACTATAAACTCGTGAAATCCTCCTCCCTCGGCCTCTGTAGTGCTGGGATTGCAGACAGGTGTACGTCACCGTGCCTGGCTCCACACTGATTTCTGACTGTAAGGTAGACGAAGTGAAGGTGCCGACAGTGTTTACTAGAGTAAGAAGGGCTGCAGAGTCTTTCAAAGTGCCAAAATCAGCTCTTGTGGTATTGGAAAACAGCTCTTGTTTTGGACTCACTGGGGTTACATCTTCAGTGGCCTTGGTGGTTCACACCCCACCTCAGCTCACTCGCAGCCCTCTGCACTCCTTATACCCCCAGCCCTGGCTGCCCAGGCTGAGCGGCTGAGCTTTCTGGCGTTCCAGGGAAACGGCCCCTTTCCTTCCGCTCCTAAACTAGAAGGAAAAAACAACAGCCCCGAATCAGACTGCTTTCATAAGCTGTTTCCCACAGGGGAAAGTTAGAAGGTGGCAGTCTGGCCCGGTGAGGGCAGCAACCAGGCACAACTTTCTCAAATAAATGGCTCAAGAACAGCTCTGATGGTTTTGGCTGAGTCTCCAGCTACAAAGAAAGGCCCCTTGTGTGTCTTACGGGAAGGGTATCACCCGACCACCCCATGGCTGGACATGCCCTGCTCGTTAGGGGGAGACCTGAAGCCATGGGCCCCAAAGCTGGGGCTTTGTGAAGGGTTTGCATGGCTTTCCTCATGAGCTGGCCATCCTTCCCAGTCAGCTCAGCACAGTGGACTGCCTTCAGGTCAGCCCTCTCCGTGGCTTCCTAATGAGTGGTTTTCAGATGCTGTCTTAGGGATTCCTGGAGTGAGGGACCTTAAAGCAGTGCTCAGATCTCCCTGTGCTGAGTGGCTTGGATCAAACTAGGAGGAAAAGCCGTGTCCTAACACAGTCCTTTGATGGACGCTGACAGATGTTTCCGTGGGGCCAGCCGCTCATTCGCTTGAAGCCCTTGCTGTATCTGAGGACATTGCTGCTTTGAGCTCATCACATCGGTTTCCCTCCCAACACACCCACTGCCAGGGCTTTTTAAAGTCAGTGAGGGGAGGGTGGAATGGCTCAGTGGGTAAAGGTGCTTGCCACCAAGCCTGACCAACTGAGGTCAACCCCAGGCCCAACATGGTGGAAGAAGAGACCTGACTCCTGCAAGTCGTCCCCTGCCCGCATGTGTGCCGTGGTGTGTGTGTCCACATACACACGAATAAATGTCATTTCCAAAACTTGTCAGCATAGGGTCCGCAGGTGTCTTTCATGATCCTCCTGGCAGGCGGTCCTTGAATAAATGGAGGAAAATCAGTCTCCCGTAGACTATGCATCCTTGGAAGGTAGAGCAAATGCATGTGAGGTGCTCGGTAAGCATCTGCTGAGTTAATAACTGGGCTATGTAAACAGTCAGCTGAACTTCGTGAGCTGTGAACACACCTCTGTGCTGAAGGCCACAAAGGATGCCACAGTGGCCAGGGTGGTTGAGGAGAGAAGCTGACTCCAGATCTGTAGAATAGGCTGGAGGGCTCCACCCCCTCCACTCACTGGACGATATGAGAAGGGATCCAGTAGTGAAAGGTCCGCAGATGGCTGTGAAGAACAAGCCATCTGGAGCTGTGGTCCACGGGCTCAGCATCTCGCGTGCCATCTTAGTGCTAGGTGGGGGGAAGATGCAGTCAGGATGAGGATGCTCTCATCCGGTCCAGGATACCGTGATCGTGTGCCCTGAATGAAACTAGAGCATCTGTCCTAGGAGGGCCATGAAACAGACTTCTGCACACCCCCTTCACTGACACTTCTTAAATGACTTTTATCTGCGTTGTATGTGTGTGCACATAGACACCAGATACTGGCTCTCTGAGATGCTTTCTTTGATTGGAGAAACCAAGTCCAGTGTGACCTGGCCATAATCTTCTACACTGGTACTTTGATCAAATACACAAACACACCCACACCTAGTGCCAACTAGAGACTGCTAAGACCTGGGAGCAACGAATGATCGGTTCCCCCTCAAGGAGTGCAGATGTCAAGTTTGATCTGGGGAGAAGGATGGGCTCACGGGGAATCTGTCATACTCCTCTATGGCTGGTGACTGTAGCCAAGACAAAAGTGGACGTGCGTGTGTTCCAGTCGAACCCTGACTGTTCTTCACTTCTCCCAGCGTCGGGGGGGGGGGGTGCAGACTAAGTGGAGACAGGTTCTGTCTGCACCACAGTATCTGGGCTCAGAAAACGAGCATAGGCTGTGCACTCGGGGTCCGGCAGTTGGTGCCGTTACCGTCGCAGGAAGGACCTTAGCAGAGTACCCACACTCAGCCTCTGTGTGCCACCTGGTCTTCCTCATAGTGTGGTGGCTGAAATCCAAAGACAGCTGCCTTGAGAAAAGGAGATGGCAAGAGAGACAGGAACTTCAAAGCCCTGGACGTTCCAGCATTTCTTCTGCTGTTTCTGCCAAGGCAGGAACAAAGGGCCTCAAGGGGAAGGGCATAGCCCTTTACCACCCTACGACCCCAGGAGAGGAATGCCCCACATTACAAGTAGATAACCTAGATGGTAGATTTTACTCTCAGAAAACATGGGCACATGGACATCTGCGTGGCCGTCTTTGGAAAATACAATCTGCTGTAATATGCAATGCCAAACATGATTCATTGATAGCAGGGAAATTTATTCTAAGAATATAATCAACACAAAAGTAGTTGGATCTAAAAGTGTTCATTGTGTGGGTTTATTGTGTTATTAACTTTTATTTTTGTATCACTGGGGATCCAGCTCAGGCTTGCACATGCTCGACAAGAACCATTCACCAACCACAGTACCAGTGCCCTGCCACACCCTTTTAAAATCAGAGAGTCTTGCTGAATTGCTACAACCTGACCCTGAACTCATAATCCTCCTGCCTCACCCTCTTAAGTAGCTGGGATTATAGTCCTGTGCCTCCAGTCCCAGCCACGATATGCATTTATTCACTATTAATCCACCCAAGGTAATTCATGCTAGATGCTAAGGATGAAAAAAAGACTGAAGATGGTTTTTTTTTTTTAAGATAAATTTTTTTTATAGTATTCTTCCTGCATGGACACCTCCTTGACAGAAGAGGGCACCAGATCTCTCCATATATGGTTGTGAGTCACCATGTTGTTGCTGGGAATTGAACTCAGGCCCTCTGGAAGAGCAGCCAGTGCTCTTAAGCTCTGAGCCATCTCTCCAGCCCCAGAGATACTTTCTTAACCTCAAATAGTGTAACCATTAACAAAATCCCATCCTCGTGTGCAGTGCTGAGTCAGTAGGTTGCAGTGAGCCTGCTCAGATTGCCCATAGAGATGCTGTGGTCGTTCTTGTAAGTATAAAATGACCTCTTGTTAGTACTCCTGCAGCTTTGAAAAGACTGTAGGATGAGGAGGAGGGGCTGGACAGAAGTAGCTAATTCTCTAAAAACATGCATATTGTGGTAGTTTGAATGGAATTGGCTCCCATAAGCTCCTAGAGAATGGTACTATTAGGAGGTGTGGTCTTGTTGGAGGAAGTGTGTCCCTGAGGGGCAAACTTTGAGGTCTCTTGCTCAAACTTTGCTCAGTGTGACCCTCAAACCATTTCCTGTTGCCTGCAAGATGTACGACTCTCAGCTGTGGTATTAGGGGAGCGGCGGGCTGCGTCCCGCCTCCTGGCCGCCCACATGGCTAGCTTATGCCCTGAAATAATTACACAGAAACTGTATTCTTTTAATCACTGCTTGGCCCATTAGTTCCAGCCTCTTATTGGCTAGCTCTTACATATTGATCTAACCCATTTCTAGTAATCTGTGTAGCCCACGAGGTGACTTACCAGGGAAGATCTTAACCTGTGTCTGTCTGGAGTGGGAGAATCATGGCGACTCCCTGACTCAGCTTTCTTTCTCCCAGCATTCTGTTCTGTCTACTCCGCTTACCTAATTTTCTGTCCTATCAGAGGCCAAGCAGTTTCTTTATTACTTAACCAATGAAACAACAGATAGAAAATGACCCTCCTCCATCACTCAGCTATTTCTCCAACACCATGTCCGCCTGCATGCTGCCATGTCCCCCCATGATGATAATAGACTGAACCTAGGAACTGTAAGCAAGCCAACCCAATTAAATGTTTTCCTTTGTAAGAGTTGCCATGGTCGTGGTGTCTCTTCACAGCAATAAAAACCCTAACTAAGACACATTTAGTTAATAGAGAATGTGCAAGTTTAAACTCAATTGTTCAAGTAAGAATACAAAGGACTGTTGGTGTTCATTATTTTAAGTGCTTGTCAAATGTATATTACTTTTTTTCTTTTTTTCTTTTTTCAGTAACTATGGAGCCAATCCTGGAACTCACCAGGCTGGCCTTGAACTCACAGAGATTCTCCTGCCTCTGCCTCCCGAGTTCTGGGATTAAAGACTTGTACCACCACTGCCTGGCATATATTACTTTTTAAAAGAACTCATTTTATTTTTTTTTAAATAGGTTTTTTGTTTGTTTGGTTGGTTGGTTTTGTTTTGTTTTTCGAGACAGAGTTTTTCTGTGTAGCACTTACTGTCCTGGAACTCACTCTGTAGATCAGGCTGAACTAGAACTCAGAGATCCACTTGCCTCTGCCTCCCGTATGCTGGAATTAAAGATGTGTGCTACGAAAGCCCAGCCTTGGAATTTCTTACAGAGGCAGGGGTGGTGGCGCACACCTTTAATCCCAGCACTCAGGAGGCAGAGGCAGGTGGCCCTCTGTGAGTTCGAGGGCAGCCTGGTCTACTAAGTGAGTTCCAGGACAGGCTCCAAAGCTACAGAAAAACCCTGTCTTGAAAAAAAAGAAAAAAAAAGAAAAAAATTCTTACAGGATATATTTGGAAATTCTTTATTATATAGTTGTTTACATACTTACAAGTCTATCTTTTAAAGACGTGTACTGAATGTTATATTTGTTTCATAAGAATCTTCTTGGTTTTTTTTGTTTTGTTTTGTTGTTGTTGTTGTTGTTTTTGGTTTTTCGAGACAGGGTTTCTCTGTGGCTTTGGAACCTGTCCTGGAACTAGCTCTTGTAGACCAGGCTGGTCTCGAACTCACAGAGATCCGCCTGCCTCTGCCTCCCGAGTGCTGGGATTAAAGGCGTGCGCCACCATCGTTAAAGTTGAACAGAATGCTTTAAGTTTTTAACTAATTTGTCCATCATTTTTAAATTTTCTTTTTATTTTTTAAATTTGTCCTTCATTTTTAATAGTTCTGTTTTTGTGAAAATAAAAATTTAAAGACAGTATTTGCTCTTCAAATTTATTCACAAAATTCACTAGTGACAGAGTTGCTAAAATGATAGTCTGTATGAAACAAGCTTTTCTGTAATGTTTTATGGAATATAAAGAGACAAAAAATTAGAAGCAAAAATAAAATTTATTTTTAATTAGTAGTTTGCTGTAAAATGTTTCCACCAACTAATCAAATAAACTGCTATTTGATGAAGAAGAGATATTTGATGAAAAAAGAGACAAAAAGTTAAATAATGCACACGTTTCTGTGGGTGGGTAAGTACACATGAGATTGCAGGTACCCACAAGGCCAGAAGGGGCGTTCAGGTTCCCTGGAGCTGTACTCTTTCCTGTCTGTAGTAAGATCTGTCCACATGCCGCCTCTCCATAACTGCTAGGGTTTGGATAGAAAGGGCAGCATCCCATGTGTGTAACCACAGATGGTGGCACTGTTATGGAAGGAGATGGGACCAGCATAGGCTGGGAGGTTTACAACTCTTCTGTTGAAATGGGAGCAAACAGCGGCCTCACATTCCCACCGCCAATCCTTCCGCCCAGGACAGATCATATCAAACTGTAAGAGTAAACCTCTCCTCTCCTGTAGGGTCTTGCAGTATCCTCACCCACTCTGCTTTTGTCCATACCCGAAGGGACTCACCTGCTTCCTCGTGTTTCTCCCGCACAGAAATGGTGCACCGACCTTCCCTTTCTGTTGGAGGAATCGGGAGTTAAACAGCAGCTATCTACTGCTGATCCCCTCTATAAATTTCTACTGTGGGACGTTCAGTAAGGTGAACAATATATATATTTTTTTCTGACTTTGTAGTCCAAGGGTTTAAAACTTTTCTGCTATAGTAGAAATCAAAACTACAACCCAAGGGGCTGGAGAGAGAGAGAGCAGAGGGTCTAGATTTGGTTTCCAGCACCCACATGATGGCTCACAACATTCTGTAGCTCCAGTTCCAGCAGACTTGTAGGACTTTAGGACAATTCTGAAGCCATTTTTGACAATTCTGAATCCTCTCAGCCTCCGTGCCATAGTGCTTCCCCTCCTCCCCTGGGAAATAAGGACCTAACAGCTACACTTGCATGTACTCAGTTCCTGAACAATTACCCATATACGTAGGTATAGATTCAGTCCTCTGGGAAACGGGGTCAAAATGACCTCTTACCTCATCTGATCTGGCAACGGCTCTTCAGCCAATTATTGATAATAGCCCTTTTAAATAAACCAATTACAACCCCCCTTGCTTCTGTGGCCTTCTTTAAAAGTAGCCTGTGCCAGCTATTCAAGGTCTCTCAGCTTCCCGAATGCTGAGGGACCCTGTCATGACAGAATTAATAAATCCTCATGCTTTTGCATCGGCTGTGGTGTGTGAGGTGGTCTCTGGGGGCGACTCCTCCTCGGTGTTTGGACGCTAGAGTCCAACAGACTCAGTACTCTCTTCTGGCTTCCCTGGGCACTGCACACAATTTATATACAGATAGATGAGAATAAACTACAACCCCAAAGAAAATGAGCACACCAGGTGATGGTGGCACACGTCTTAATCCCAGCACTCAGGAGGCAGTGTCATGAGTTTGTGTTCGAGGCCAGCCTGGTCTCCAGAGAGCTAGTTCTAGGATGGCCAGGGCTACACAGGAAAACCCTGTCTCAAAAAAACAAAACAAGAGAGGAACACATCAGCTGTTCCTTAAAGTAGGGATGGTAGCAGTTACCACATCCTGTTGACCAGCACTTCATCACATGGACACATCTAGCTGCAAGGGAGTCTGGGAAGTGTTTCAGTTTTCCATGGTTGTGCCATGGCCAACTATGGAAGGATGGATATAATATAGCATAGCAGCCTGTCACTAAGGGATGTGTCTGAATGTCCACATAGAGCTTTGACGGCGCCTGATTTCCAGGGCCGATGAACTGCTGTGGATATAGGATTGGTCAGCCCAGCTGAAGGATGCCATTCTCACCGAGCACTTTGCTAAGAAGCTCACTCTCTTCTTTCCTCCGGACAGGAAGTGAGGAAACGTCCGCTGATTTTGTCATCCAGAGGTCAGCTGCACGTGCGTCCATAGTGCTTCCTGCTGACCAATAGTCTAAGTATTCTGAGCCACAGCAGTTGTGTAATCCACAGGTCTTGAGCAAAATTTTAAGTGGAGCTCCTTGTAGACCATCAAGACAGCCACAGAGGAGCATTAAACCAATCCAAGCTCCTCCCAAGAGTCCCATGAGCCTGCCCAAGCTGCAGGCCTGTGAAGCCAAATTCTGTGTCCTAAGATAGGCTCTGTTCATATTTATGAAGGAAAACACACAAGTAGTGTTGGCTTTTCTCAGTGCTCCAACTTTTCAGTGAGAATTCCCCCTTCTTGTCATGACTCTGAAAGCTTAGAAGTGGAAGGAGGTCAAGCTGATCAACTATCTCATTCTGCAGAAGCCCAGAAGGTGTGGAGCGCCCTTGCTGGATGCTGCCATCCAAGGCCTATCTGCCAGGAACCAGCCAAAGGGGGCTTCCTCTTTCCCTTCCCTCCCACCTGGCTGGCTTCATGGTACCCCATCACGGACGTCATCTGATATTCCCAGGGTCTCCATTGCCAGCTTGGGTTAGATTGTTCTAGCTTCTTGTCAGAGACAAGGGGCTACCTGTCCTTGTTTCCCTTGAGAGGAGTCGTGGGAAGGACTGAGAAGGTAGGTGCTGACCACTACACCCTGCTATTCACTCCAAAGATGTTTCCAGGCTGGGCATCCTGTCCTGTGTGCTGAGGTGGTTGGAAAGGCTACTTGAAGGCTTCCTGGTTTAGCACAGCCTGCTTGCAGGGTACAAGATTCACCCTGAAGGGATTGGATGGGACAGGGCACACTATACCCAGGAAAGACAAGAACAGCAGAGACAGGCTGGGCATGGAGGTTGCACAGAGTAGATGCCGCCAGAAGGGCAGATGAATGTTCCAGGAGAGCCGAGGGCACGCGGTAAGGTAAGGTGTCAGCTGGGCATGTTTTCCTGCAGGGGCCGGCAGGCTGTGAGAGAAGCCAGGCAGAGGACAGGGGACTGATTAGCAAGCGGGAGAATGAGTCATGCATCCAGTCCCTTGGGCAGCTGCATGCGCAGTAGGCCCTCCTGGGTACGACTCCATGCCAGGCTGCACAGCTGGCGGAGGGAAAGGGGCCAGAGCTCCTGCGGGGCCTCTGGAGGATGGGCTAGGAGCCCGGCTTCTAACGGCCACCTGCTCCTGGCTTGGGTCCAGAACTGCCTACTCTCTCTGCCTCTGGGCACAGCTTGCTCCCCAAGGCTTCTGGTCAGGCCCCAACTTAACGAGCTCTCCCTCTCCCTAGGGCACCCCCACCCTCCTTCCCGGCCGCCTCCCACTTTTTATCGCCACATTGACACTTCTACTTTCCAGAGACCTTGGACCTGTGAGAGAAGCAGTTGGCGGGGCCTGGCTCCCTCACGGCACTGCCTTCGCTGCCCCCACCCCTGGGAGAACAAAGCCCGGGGCCAACTACTGCATAGAGACTGCAGCAAGACAGACGGCAGCCCCGCACCCTGAAATGGGAAAGCTGTTCCGGGGAGGCTCCGGCTAGGGTGACCCCGAGGCAGCTCTGACCGCACCAATATGGCTGTCCCTGACTCTGATGGCCACTGGTTTGTCAAAACGTGGGGAATTACAGTCCGTCTTAGGCGTCAGAGTGAGATGGCACAGGAGACACTTTGTGACCACTTGACCAGGTTTTCCAGTCTTTCCTGTCTTCCTCCCTCACGAGTATCCTAGGTAGGCATCCCGCTGAGCTCCGGGGAGCCCGGGAAGAAGTGGAGTGAGACAGAGCGGCAGAGTGAGACAGTGAGACAGAGCGGCTTAGAACTGTGGCAGGGAGGCAGGGTCCCCCACTGGCCTGGAACTCTACCGGTAGCCTCGGATGATGGGCCCATGCACCTCGGGCATCTGCCTGCTTCTCTCCACAGGGCTGGGATTTTAAGAACATGCCACCTCACTCCGTTCTTCTTGTTTGCTTGTTTTTATATGGGTCCTGGGTATCAAACTCAGGTCCTTGTAAGCCCCTCACTGACTGAGCAACCTCCCTAGCCCCTGACTGCCCTTTGGATGCAGGCGGCTACTCAGTTCTCCCAATCTAGATGGAACCTTTGCAGCTACCCAAGCATCTCCAAGGGGCCCAAGAATTCACTGTGCCCTGCGGCGACCATCAAGTTCCCTCCCCCTCCTACCAGAGCAGCTGGGCAGAGGAGTGGAGGAGTCGGAGACTCAGGAAATGGGGGTGGGGCTCCTCTGTCCTGCCCAGGCCCCCAGCCCTGCTTCCTGACCAGCATTGGAGGAATATGGCCGCCTACACTCCCCGTGTCCTCCTGGCCTGTGATTCAGGCAGCGGATTTATTGAACACTTAAGCTGCCCAGAGCCCTGGCTGCTTCATCTCGGGCTCATCACTTTGCTTCCCTGTAGCCGTTTTCCCCATCTGAAAATGAGATCAATAAATCTCAGCGGTGAGGTAGGAGGGCCGGTACCGAGACTGTTGGTGACCGCTGAGCCAGGGGGCTCTGCTCTTCGGCACAGCCATGCCCAAGTGAGGCGATGACGCAGCTTGCCTCTAATGGCCGGAACACGCAGTGAGCCCCTATCAGGACCCCTCGCCTGCTCAATAGCTCACTGAACGGATGGCAGACAAGGCTGCCCCAAGTCGCAGATTCTAAGTCCCTGTCAGATTCCTGCCCAAGCCGAGATTAAATGGGTTCTGTTTGGGTATGTGGGTGTAGTGAATTTGCATGTGTGGTATGGGGCTGCATATGGTACATGTAATCTGCTTCCATGTTGGGGGGGGTGTTGAGTGGACTGTGTGTGGCTGGGGAAGTAATATGGGGCCTTTGTAAGGGGTGGTATATAGTGCGTGTGTGGTTTACGAGGATGGAATGAGGTGTGTGTGGTTTCGGGGGGCAGTATGAAATAGCTGTGGTTTGTGGGCTGGGGTGGGGTATGTGGTATATGTGTAGTGTGTAAGGGGCGTGGTGTGTCACGTGTGGTTTGTGGAGGTGGGCGGGTTTAGAGGTTGTGGTACATGTACCGTGGTAGCGTGGTATCTGGGGTGGAGGACGCTGCCACTGCGGCTGGCGCCTTCAATGGGTTGAGAGCTCTGATTACAATCCTCAAGGGCACATGGCGGCTCCACTTACAGCCGCGTCAGCTAGAGACCTTATGGACGCAACGCGAACGCGAAGGTTCGCGCCCACCCTGGTTGACCGGTGGAGCACCTCTGGGGTGAGGGCCTTCCCGGCAGCACTGTGTCACAAGATGCACGCTCAGGCCTACGCTACTTGGCCAGAGCCAGCTGAGTTCACACAGATCCCTCAGCACCTGCCTGGGAGGGGTTTCTGTTTTCTGGAATACACTTGCAGGGGTGGGGCCCACCTCCGCACCAGCGAACATACATACTCACACGCTAACACTAGAATCTTTTTTCTTCAGAATAGTTCCCACTGTTCTGCGTCCTTCAAAGCCTGTGGGTTTGTACATAAATCCTTCACCATGTTTCTTTTTCTTTTTTTTTTTAAATATTTATTTATTATGTATACAATGTTCTGTCTGTATGCCTACAGGCCAGAAGAGGGCGCCAGACCTCATTACAGATGGTTGTGAGCCACCATGTGGTTGCTGGGAATTGAACTCAGGACCTTTGGAAGAGCAGGCAATGCTCTTAATCACTGAGCCATCTCTCCAGCCCCCTCTTTTTCTTTTTTTAAAAAAGATTTATTAGCTGGGCAGTGGTGTCACATGTCTTTAATCCCAGCACTTGAGAGGCAGAAGCAGGCGGGTTTCTGTGAGTTAGAGCCCAGCCTGGTCTACAAGAGCTAGTTCCAGGACAAGTTCCAAAGCCACAGAGAAACCCTGTCTCAAAAAAAAAAAAAATTATTGATTTATTATTATATAGACAGCATTCTGTCTGCATATATGCCTGCAGGCCAGAAGAGGGTGCCAGATCTCATTACAGCTGGTTGCAAGCCGCCATGTGGTTGCTGGGAATTGAACTCAGGACCTCCAGAAGAGCAGCCAGTGCTCTTAACCTCTGACCCACCTTTCCAACTCTCACCGTGTCTCTCTATTCTTGGCTGTCTAGTGGGCAGATCTTTTTCCAACGGCCTTAAGAATATCCGCAAGAGCAAACACTTTGCTGTTTCCTTTTTACTCTCTAGTGTTCCCTGTATTTCTTTACTTGTTTGTTCCGGTGCCAGTGGGTCAAAACCAGAATCTGATGCAGGCTAAGTATGCACTGTACCTCTGAGCCACATTCCCATTCCCTAGTGTGGGGTTCTGTATATGCAGCCTATGCTAAACCACTTGCTGAAGGAAAATGGTGACATTACACAGGGCCTAGAGAAACTCCTAGGGCTTGTATCTGATGATACAGTTAGGGTGGGGTCTCTTCCTGTGGCCAGACCCCCCCAAAAGGGGTGACAGGCCTGCCGGCGACTGCCTTTGCTCAATAATCATGAAGTTGCACCAGGTACTTCCTGGCAGACCAAAGCAGAAGAGAGTGTAGCTGCTGGTGGCTGCGTTGGGCAGAACACCCCTCCCGACATCTTCATGGCACACAAGGCACTAGTGAGCATCTTACCTAGGTCCCACGGCAGCCGTCCCAACTCCCCCTTCTTCCAGCCCAACAGAAGCGAAGGCCGTGTTCTGTAAGAGAAGCCCCACCCAGTGCTACAGGTCAGCTGTAGTCCCCATGCAGCAGGAGTTTGGAAGGGACAAGTCTCCAAAGCTAAACAGGCCCTAGGTGACTTGTGGGTGGCTTTCAGGGTTTAGTAAGAAGTAGACCGACAGCTCCCTACATCCAGAAGGGATCTCCCAAGACAGGTTGCCCAGGACCAAGGTCTTCATAGGCTTTCAACCTTACCCTCAAGCTACAGTCTTAAAGAGACTATCACCAATCTTCTGTGTAGGGACTGAGAACACGCTCTGTGCTCCGTGGGAGAATCAAGTAACTGGGGGCTGGACAAGCCATCTCAGCCACAAGGCTCGGGGCACCAAGCAGACAGCCTCACCCATCCGAGTCCTCTTCCAGTCCTGACCTCACTAGAATGAAATCTGACTTGGTGTTGGAGTATTTGTTCAGCAAGTGCCCGGCTCTGGGGTCCATCCCCAGCACGATGAACTAAAGAATGAATGCAATCCAGGAGAGCTGTCCTGGGACTGGGGCTGGGGCTCGGTGTTACAGTATCCGCCTAGCATGCAAAAGGCCATACATCAATACCAGTTCCACAGAAAGGAAGAGGACATACTGTTTGGCTCCAGCTGGCCTCTTAAGATGGACACACTTCCATCGGTAACTTCACGCTAAGAGGAGGTCACCAGCTGTCCCTTACACAGCCTTGCAAGAGTGGGCAGGAAATGGGTGGCACCACCCAAGCCTGCCAAGGGAAGACTGAACCACAACCCCACTTTGGGATTAAAGGTCACAAAAAACTACCTCCCAGGTAGTGGGCGCACGCCTTTAATCCTAGCATTCGGGAGGCAGAGGTAAGCAGACTTTTGGAAGAGCAAGCAGTGCTCTTAACCACTGAGCCATCTCTCCAGCCCAGAAACCTTGTCTCAAAAAACCAAACATACAAATAAACTGCTTGCTCTTCCCAAGGTCCTGAGTTCAATTCCCAGCAACCACATGGTGGTTCACAGCCATCTGTAGTGAGATCTGGTGTCCTCCTCTGGCCTGTAGGCACACATGTGGACAGAATACTGTGAATACTATATACATAATAAATAAATAAATAAATAAATAAATAAATAAATAAATAAATAAGATATTAAAAAAAAAGCCAGTATAATCTACAGAACTAGTTCCAGGACAGCAAGGGCTACCCATAGAAACCCTGTCTCAACACCCGCCCCCCAAATTACTTCCCATGGTCATAAAAATTAAGTTCTAAAGCAAATGATATCTAAACTGTCACTGGGAGCCAGGCAGGGTGTAGTGCATGATGCCGCAATGGGAGGCTGAGGGGGAAGATCAGCCGGTTGCAGCTCCTTTGGGCAATAGGCAAGATTCTGTCTCAAAAACAAGGAGGAGGAGGACGAGGAGGAACAGGAGGAGGAGGACAAAGAGGAGGAACAATAACAACTAGCTTCCTGCTTCCAGTCCCATCCTAGTCCAGCTCCCCTCTTCTCCTTTTCTACGTCCAAAAGCGGGAAGCACATTGCTAGACGAGAAGTTTGTCTTTTTTTCCCTCTTTTTTAAAATATTTATTTTTATCTTATGTGCATTGCTGTCATGCCTGCAGGTATGTCCATGTGAAGGAGCTGGATCAGCTAGAATGGAGTTACAGACAGTTGTGAGCTCCATGTGGGTACTGGGAATCGAACCCAGGTCCTCCAGAGGAAGACTCTGAACCTGGGAAGGAAGACGGAGAGGAGGTAACCTGCCCAGCAGGTACCACCCAGTGGGGCACCAAGAAAGCTTTTTTTTTTAAAAGAATAACTTATTTAACTTTATTTTATGTAGATTGGTGTGAAGGTATCAGACAGTTGTTGGCTCTCGTGTGGATGCTGGGAATTGAACCTGGGTCCTCTGGAAGAACAGTCAGTGCTCTTAACTGCTAAGCCATCCCCCCCCCCCCCAAGAGAGCTTTGGTGGTACGAATAGACCTTCACTTTTTCTAGGGGTCATGGAAAGAGAGCCCAAGTGCCTAGACCTGGGAGAGCAACTCTGCTGGGAGGCAGGCAACCCCCCACATGGCGGGATGGACTAGTCCCTGCCCTACTTGGTATATGTCCTCAGGAAAGACTAGTAAAGAAATGGCGGCAGGGAGGACTCAGCAGGGTGGCTGGGCTCTGCTCTCAGAAATACTGTGAGGTAATGCCCTGTCCCCTTCCCCAGGAGGCTGGGGAGGAAGACGCCTGAACTCAGCCTCCCCACCGGAGGCTTCTTTCTCTGTCACTTTGAGCTCCTTGACTGACTGCCCTGGCCTGGCTGCCCCCTTAGGTTCCTCCGTCTGGGGAAGGGTCCCTGCTGTTGGCTGGGTGCGCTCTCAGTGCCCTTTCTGTAGGAGCCGGTCTTCGGTTTCTCTGGGAGCAGTGCCAGGCTACTCTGTCTGGGGAGGCCTATCTGAGGCGTGAAGAGATACTGAGAGGACAGCATCCTCCCTGAAGGAGGCGCCTGGGCTCAGGCCTGCTCACATTCAGTGGTGTTGTAGGTTAGGACTCAAACTTTTGTGTGTGTATGGGGGGGGGGGGGGTGGGGGGGGGGGGGGGGGGGGGGGGGGGGGGGGGGGGGGGGGGGGGGGGGGGGGGGGGGGGGGGGGGGGGGGGGGGGGGGCGGGTGGCAGGGAAGATGACGATGGTGCTCTTCGGCTGATGATAATACTAAGAACACGCATAGCATTTCCGTGACCCGTGCGGATGAGTCAGAGCTGCTCAGGCGCGGGCACCATGAGGGCTGTGTTTTCGACCAGCCCGGCTGGAGCGGACTCCATTCCACTTGGAACACTCACAGGTAATTTCGCGAGCGGGCTGCAATTCACACCTGGATCTTCCATCACGGCGACCTGTCAGCACTCCAATGTGGCTTGGTTGGCCACATTTTCCAGGTGTCACAAGGCAATTCAACACACGGCCAATCAGCCATGGCTCTGCGGATGAGGACAAACATCCAGCAGTCACATCTCAAGGCTGTCCTCGAGACTTGAAATTCTACCTGCTTTTGGTTTGTTTATTGTTATTGGAAACGGGGTCTCTCTGTGTAGCCCAGGTTGGCCTTGCATTCACTGTGAAGTCCAAGCTGCCTTGAAACCCCAACCCCTTGTCCTTCTGCTCCCACCTCCCCAGTGCTAGGATGACAGGCACATGCCACCAAGCCACGCTTCATTTTCTTATCTCATCAGACACTCTTCGGAGGGAATTTTAGCAAGAATTTTTCTGCAGATCTATTGCCGCAAACATACTTATATCTGACACGGCCATTTGTATTCCTTCCGGGGTCCTTTTTGCATTGCTGACTTCAAGCTAGCTAATTAATTATTTTAGACACCACTATTAAATCGACACAGTGATTAATCTGATAATCCTTTTTATGAAATTACCTCTGAAATGCCAACTTTTCATCTTTTGAAACTCACTGTGTAAATTGCTCTGAAGATTACATTGTATAGCTTTTGGCTCTGTAAATCTTAACGGCTGTGTTTTGCCAAAAGCCATAAACGCTGTCCTGGATTTATCAGGTCAATCAGGGAAGAGGCAGGCAGGAAATTGAAGGTGACTCACACTGCGAGTATGGGGGGCGTTGACAAGAAACTGTTGAAACTTGTCCCTGCGGCCACCTGCAGCCAAGCCTGTTAGTAGCCTCGAGAAGCAGAGGGGCAGCCGGGCGGTGGTGGCACACGCCTTTAATCCCAGCACTCGGGAGGCAGAGGCAGGTGGATCTCTGTGAGTTCGAGGCCAGCCTGGTCTACAAGAGCTAGTTCCAGGACAGCTGGGCTACACAGAGAAAGCCTACCTTGGTGGTGGTGGTGGTGGGGGTGTCAGTTGCAACTGCCAAGGCTCCCAATCTGAGAGAAGTGCAGTTCTTACAGAGCCTTCTTCTTGTGCCCCTCCCCCAACCCCATTATCTCCTCCCAGTGCACAGGGCTGGGTCTTACTTGGCACCTTACCCGAGCTCAAGGCTGAGAGGATAGAGCCATTGCTACTGACCCTGCAAGCCCCCAGGACCCGCCCCCAAAGGCAGGGAGTACACTTGGGCTGTTGTTTCCCCCTCCTACCCAGTGGGCAGGACCCCAGGGTGACTCCACTCACTCCAGTCCTGCTTTACACGTTGTCCAGGATTCCCACAGCCTGGCTGCGGTGACCAAGCCTATTAGCAATGACACATTGAATCTGCCGACGGGTCTTACTGGGTGTGTGTTACATTGCTTTGTAGCTTGTAGAAGGCCTTCTGATTGCAGCCTGCAGAACAGGCAGAGGATGCCACCTTCTGCACCTAGGCCCCCAACCCTCCAGCCATCTCAAAGGGTTTACTGAAGGTCTCCCGTGTTCCAGGCTCTGCGGAATACAGAAAGCACGAGAACAAGGCAGATTCCATTCCTGTCTCGTGACAATGGAGCTAGCGGTTAGGCAGTAAGCAATACGAACAAGAAGGGGGATGGAGAGAAGGCAGGGCCAGTGGAGGGGAGGCTGTGGGGGGTCAGGGTGAAGGCCTGGGGTCTCCCTTGCAGCCCCCTAGCTTTGGCTCTGCCTCATTGAGATGACGTTTGAACAGAGAACTGGAGATGGAGGACAGAACCACAGGATACAGGAGGGAGAACATTGCAGATAGAGTGAGCCCTTGTGCATGCCTGATCATCCAAAGAGCAAGGCAAGGGCACTGTGGCTGGACTAAAGGGACCACAGCAGCGAAACCCGCAAACCAGGGACGGAGCTGAGGTGTGGTCTTTCTGAGTGCCGTTAAAGAAAAACATGGCCGTTTGTGGCCTTGTTCTAGTCTGAGAGCGATCACCCAGGCAGAGCACATGCTCCCGCTGGCTCACGGAAAGTGAAAAGACCTGGGGAAACGGAGACACGTCACACAGATCCCACAGGTATCTCTACTGCTGCCTCTCTGGGGGTACAAAACCCCAGAGACTTCAACCACAACCCACAGCTTTTGTTTCTGCTCTTCCTCTAGCCCAGCTACTCAGAGGACAGCTTCAGACAAGCTGCTCACCTCCCCAGCCCTAGAAGGAGCACCTGAGGAAGCCAGCATGAGAGGTTTCCGACCCTCTCAGCTTGCTCCTCAGAGAAGCCTCAAGGTGTGGTAATTATTGAGCAACGAGGACTTCAGTCATCTGGAGAGCGACAGGAGGGGGTGACCCACACACGGCACCCCATGCTGGAGTTCTCTGTTGTTCTCATCTGATGCCGTGCTGAGGAGCTGGATCAGTCTGGAGAAGGACGCTGAAGCCTTCCTCTCCGTGGAGAATGAACTGGGCCGGGGTCTCTTTCAGACAGAACCTGTCTTTGGGTCTCACATTGCGGCTGCCTCTTAGCTGAGCTGCCACGAAGGTTTCTGGAATTGGCCAGCAAGGTGTGAGGGTCTAGGCAGGCCCTGGCAGCTCTGGCCCCTCTTCCATACTTTCTGAGTTGATAGAGGCATTTCTGATGTGAATCCAGTCCCTGGGGTGCAACTGTGTCTCAGGTCCCTACCCTATCTGCCACTTCACTGAGGGTCATCCTCCTCACCTCCCCTGCTCCGGGCCCACATCACCTTCCAAAACGACGCCATTATGAACACAGCTAGGGGCCTTCCTCCCTGTTGCTTTTCCAGTGGGGCCTCTTTTCCCCCTAAAGTCATACAAGCACTTCCGAGAGAGCGACATCGACCGCCCCTCTAGGTTACCATGGAAACAGAGCTTTTTATTTCCTCCCTCCTGTTTACCTTGGTCAGGGGACTGCGGCAGAAAGCAGCCTGTCGCAGAAGGAGAAGGGAGGGCTAAGCGGGGAGTGGGAGCGGGAGGGAGAATCAGCTCGCCTTAAACCAGATCATTCCGGTTCAGAGTGGCTCTCCCCCGCAGCCCTGGGCCCCTCTGCTGTACCGCACTGCAATACCTCGTGGGGGCTGTGGAGGGAGGGGGGGCTCCTCCCGCGCAAAGCCTAGCGGGAAAGGTCCTAGACCCATGCTACCCCTGTTTGAGTTCCACGCGGATCTTCCTATGTCTCCCAGGCCGAGGGCTTGGCATTCAGGGCATCCTCTGAGGGTGGTGCCCAGGGTGGTTGCCATGTTCCTCAGGTTGTCATTACGCAAGTGTCCACCCCAGGATAAAGAGATGGGAGCTGAAGTCCAGGCCTTGCTCTGTGTACTCGGAGTGCCCTGGCTGAAGTGGCCTCACCCTGTGTACCAAGAAGGGTCCCTGGCGTGACCCCGAACTTAAAATTTCCCAACGAACTGCCTTAGAGCGAGACCCCCGATTATGTATCAGACCTTCCCGAGCGCTGCCGGAGGGGCTCTCCCTCACTTTCCACTGGCAGTTTCTACCGCAGTTCTGCCGGCTTCTGTCACAGGCTTCGTCCCCGTCCAGGAGGCACCTGAAGGTGGGTGCTGTCCCTGGAAAACTAGCTCCCGGTGCTCCTCTGAGGGCATCATTACACTGCCAACTTACGCTGTCCTCAGTTGCTCTCTAACTCGTTTCCTGGGTAGGACCCCTGCCTCTGGGTGCAACCTGCCAGAATGCAAGGCCGCGTCCCCTGTGGCAACCCAGCTGGGTTGCCTGCCCACTAGATGCAGTCAACGTGGACACGGGTCGCTGCAAGCCTCGGTGGCCACACGGCCTGGCTCTGAGCTGCCCGCCTCGCTGCCCGCCAGAGGGCGGCAGAGAAAACACCCTGGGCGGCTTCTCGGTGAAACACGAGGCCATCTTACCTTCCGAAAACCCTGACCTGACTCGGCGGCAGTGTGCACATCGGGAGCTTTGCCGGCACAAACGACTGGCGGTGACACCTGGAGGACCTGGGGTCCTCCTCTAGCACGGCTTCTTGGCCCAGCCCCAGGCTTCACCGTGCCGCAGTGCGGCTCCGCGGAGCCACGCCCATCTGGGGAAGGGTCCCTTCCGTGCTTTAAGCTCTTCTATCCTCCTGTGAAATAAGGCTAAGCCCTTCAAGCTTATATTCCAATATGTTTTTGTTTGGTTTCTGGTTTGGTTTGGTTTCGAGAAGCCCCAGCTGTCCTGGAACTCACTATGTAGACTAGGCTAGCCTCAAACTCAGGTCCACCTGCCTGGGCCTCTCAAATGCTGGGATGAAAAGCACGTGCGCACCACCACGCACGCTCCACGGCAATTAGCTAGGCAGAAAGTGTACGGAGAAATGCTGGCGTGACAGCAGATACGGCTTTGCCACCAAGGAGGGAAAGTTGCCGGTGCAGTCTTGGCCCCGTGGTGTGCTGGCCCCATGCTCATCACTCCTAAGGGTTCCAGGCAGCGCAGGGTGGGCAAAGAGCAGCGGCTGACACCTTTGATCCTGAATCTGAGTTTGCTTGTTGGACGATGGAGTTCTTGAAGTCAATAAGGGTCTCCCTCAGCCACCGGACTGTAAATAAATTTGCTCTCTTACAAAGGGGTCAAAGAACTTTTGACCAGAGCCTTCTCAGTTCCAGACTCCTGGTTCAAGAAAGATAACTGACCTGCCTGTCCCTTCTGAGGAGACACGCCCTGGCGCCTGTTTTATGTCACACGTACAGCTGCTGTAGAGATCCTGGCTTGGTGTGGGTTACCAGAATAGCAAGTGACCCAAGTGTGCAGCTGTCTCTGTCCCTTCGCTAGCCAAGGAGCCGTACTGAGCAGGCCTCCCTGCTTCCTGAGCTGAGAAGCCCCACTTTTGTACCTGTGGCTAGGGTGTCACGACCTTAGGGGAGCAGGATGGGAACCTGCTGGATCTCCTCGGCATTGTAAGGCCTCTGCCTCCTTTTGCCTGGCTAAGGAGAAAATAATGTTCTTGCTTGAGACTATGAAGGGACAAGATAGCAGGGAGTAAGCTTTGGGCCAGATAATAAAACCACACACTTACCACAACAGAGTGGGCTGTCTGTGGTTTTGTTGTTTTAAATATACCTCCTTCTCTTTATTTCTTCCCTTCTAGGACTGGCTCTTAAATTAAAAGGTTCCCAAACACCAGGCTGTATCTGAGCTAACCTAACAGCCACACCCTGTGAGTCCCTCAAATTACAGACTTAGCCAGAAAAGAGCCATTCGCAGTATCCAGGAGAACAAGGTGCTTGTTTGCTTTAAGGCAAGGGGGATGCTGAGGATCCAGCCCTGGGCTCCCAGGCCCCCACTCTAGTCTAGCGCTGCAGTGCTGAGCAGGTCAGGCCGTGATGCTTAGTTGTTGTTATTTGTCTTAGATACTATCCCTTCCATCGCTAATTACACTGTCACCTAAATGACGGTCTCAGTTTGAGACCTCCGTGCTCCAGAGCGCAGCAGTGACCAGCAGCTATGCGATCGTGTCATCTCGGAGCTCTTTACGCAGTCACTCCTGCCTCCCAAGGGCAGCAGGAGACACTATTAACCCCACTTTAGGGGAAATGACACCAAAGCATTTGACTATTACTTCGGTGGTTCTTGAGAGGGAGCTGGTAAGCCTGTGTGAGCAGACTGTCATCCCAACACCAGGGTGAGCGGGCAAAGACAAGCAAGCGTGCTCATTCATTCTGGCCTTGGCTCTGCAGGTCTCGGCGGGACAGTTAGAACAGGGACACGGAAGACCGTGAGCAGTGGTGGGACAGCTGAGTCAGAACTGGGGATTTAGACCTCATTTAATGACTGTGCGCAGAGGCTAACCCTGGGAGGTGCGTCTCTCTTTCTACCCGTGTGTACGTTGTAGTTCGAACCCCCTGTGCTGCCCCGCTCTTCCCGGCTGAGTCAGCCGTCAGCTCTGCATGGCTGTAAACCAGGGCTTACAGGTTAGCTTTGCGGCTGGCTCTCTACTTCCTGCTCCCCTTACAGCCTACTCTGTCCAAACCTGGATCACACAGTGGTCACGGCACAAAGGGGGCACTCACCTACAAACTCCAAGCGCAGCCCATCAACAACTGGAGCGTCGGACCGAGAGGTAGTGGCCATCCAAGGCCAGTTATAGAGTTGTACAGCGTTTGGCCAGCATCCTACCCATAGGTGTCTGACCCATACGGGACCTTGGAAATCCACTTCCTCTGACTGACCCAAGAAAAAGTGTTACATGCAGGAAGCAGGAGCAGAGCGAGCCCTACCTATCCCAACCCCTCCTCTCTTTCTAACACTGCTAATCTGTGGTTGGGGCGTGTGTGGCTCTTTATATTAAATCCCCGCAGAAGGACTTGTGTCTGAAGGCAGCATGCACGCAGCGCCGTAGACTAACCACAGGTGATGCGGAGACACTAAGAGCTCCGCAGTAGTTTCCAACAAACTAGGATTTTATAAATGTGACCAGAAAAGCTACATCATACAAACCCACTGAGATACTGCAACCCCTCCCTCGGCCAAAAATGGGCCTTGCTTAGGAGCCCAGTCAAATGCAAGCAAGAGACTCCTTCAGAGACTGAAGGGTGGCTCAAGGTGGCTCGGCAGTCCTGAGGAGTTCAATTCATAACCACCTGGAACTTCAGCTCTGGGGGACTGGTCTCTTTTTTTTTGCTTTTTGTTTATTTGTTTTGAGACAGAGTCTCTATGTCATCCTAGCTATTCTGGAATTCACTATGTAGACCAGGTTGTCCTCAAACTCATAGAGATCGGCCTGCCTCTGTCTCCAGAGTGCTGGGATTAAAGGTGTGTGCCACCATGCCTCTTTTTCTTTCTCTAAGCAAGAGTCTATTTCAAAGTCCTGGCAAGTCAAACGAATGGAAGTTAAAGGGACTTACTTCAGATTCTTGGTAGGCCTGAGGAGGGGTGCGTTTTAGGAGGAAAACAATCTGAAGGAGGAAAGATCGACCAGCACAGGACATTTTAAGAACTGTCTGTATGGTGGAGGAAGGAGCACAAACCCCTTCTCCTCTTTGAGATTTACATTGTAGCAGCCAAAAAAAAAAATCTGTCCTTAGAAAAAGTCAATGGAGCCGGGTGGTGGTGGCAGAGTCAGGTGGATATCTGTGAGTTCAAGGCCAGATTGGTCTACAAGAGCTAGTTCCAGGACAGGCCCCCCAAAGCTACAGAGAAACCCTGTCTCGAAAAACCAAAAAAAGTCAACGTAAATAGAATTGAGTGTGTTCAATCCTAGAAGACAGGCCTTAAAGTGACCCAATGTGGATGGAATGTCCTTGTCTACTCTGGAGAAAGGTCAGAAGGTGAAGTAGAGTAAGAATTGTAGTTCCATGTCCACAGAACCCCAGGCCAGGACTCCAACTCCAGCCTTTTCTTTGGATTGTGAAGTCCTATGACTGTTCATAGAGCTCACATACCCCAGACTTCCCTGTATCTCCTCCAACCCTTCAGGGAAGCCTCGACACCACAAACCTGCTCGGCAGTATATGCTCAGCTGTGGGGTCTAGGAAAGGGCACGGGGAGGGGCTTGCCCCACAGGTGCTCCCTTGCACAGAGCGAGCTCTACTGAGAGGGTTCCCGTGGGTGCAGGAGATCTGGAAAGGGAGCAGACAGAACCTATCACAGGTGGGGTGGCAGTGGAGGCGCACAGATGTGACAGAGCAAAGCTGACTCTGATGGGGACCGCTGTGTATATCAACAGGGGAGTTCCCACGTGCACAAATTACTACAGACAATCCATGGCGACTTGGACCACATATGTTTAGAGATTTATTGATCAGATTGTTTTAGAAAACCGACAGCAAACACTGACAAGGTACATAAGTACAGACTGGACATTTCAGGGGAGATTTACTTGCTTGTAGGAAACCAGGGGAGGTGGAAAAGCTGTCCTGATCACATGGCATGCACACCAGACTGCAAAAGGACATCCACACTATTAACAGGACTGTGGCAAATAGCTTTAAAATAAGGCAAGCACTGTGTATGGCCTCGCAGCCTGCATGAAGAGCCAAGCCTGGCCCAGCCTCAGAGCAGCTGCAACGGAAGGCCGTCCTCTCTCCAGCCTGTCCAGGGAGATGCCTGCAGTCTCCCTGAGCCCTCTGCACGGTCAGCGTGCTTTCCGCTGCCTCTGTCTATTCCTGACGTGTAACTGGCACGACAGTGACTACTACTACGTAGTGAAATTGGCCTTCTCTCCGACTCAGCCTGTGCAGACTAAGTGGGGCCTTTAAAAAACTTCTCAAAAGTTTAAACAAATTAACAACGTGGGAAGCACACCAAGAAGACGGCACTACCTTTGAAGCACAGTTCAGACTTCTGTTTATGACACTAGGCAGGGGGAGATTTTTCTTCTAAATCTCACCAAGTTTGAAGGGTGACTACACATGGAGGTTCCAAAACCCCACCGAGCCTGCTTTGGGCCTTGCCAATGCTTCCAGAGTTCTAAGGGACCTGGGAACCAGTGGAATTTACACCTATGGCAACCACTTCTTGAAATGCAGGGCTATGACAATAAACCCTCATTCCCCCTGAAGCCAATACCAGAACACAAGAAAGAAAAGAAGGGAAAATGGATTTCTGTGCTACATCAGAGTGTCGGTGGGAGGGCCACTGTAAGCATCCCAAAGACCACAGAAAACCAGGCTGGTTCTAGAAGAGACAAAACCCAACACAGTCCAAGAGGACAGTGCGCCCTTCCTGCACACCAGGCTATCAGACTGGAGAAGGTGACTCCAAAGGAAGAAACGGAAAAGCAAACTTTGTCAAGTTAAAGAGATGTGTTCAAATGATGGGGTTTCCTGTTTCTGTGAGACGCAGCCTTTTCTTCCCACAGGATTGAAGAGTTCTCTGGTGAGGAGGCAGTAGAGAACTCAGCAGCAGACCTTGCTCAAGGGCACCATCTCACCTCAGGTGACCACTGCGACAACACCTCTAAAGCTGATGGGACCACTGGTGTGGTGGCTGGCTGCTAGCCCCTCTCAACTTTTCCTTTCCTAACTACTAGTCCCTTGAAAAGGAGATGTCTGTGGGAGAGGAACAGGAAGGGGAAAGATATGTAAGTAAATAAATTGTTTAGCTGGGCAGTGGTGGCACATGCCTTTAATTCCAGCACCCAGGAGGCAGAGTTCAAAATCAGCCTGGTCTACAGAGCGAGTTCCAGGATAGGTTCCAAAGGTACAGAGAAACCCTGTCTCGAAAAAAAAAAATTGTTAACAGGAAAGTTGAAACACTGATTATCCATGGGTTTCACTGTCTGTGCTTTCTTCCTGCTACTGTGGGTAACCAAAGGTCACCATCATACTTTTTAATCTAGAAATGTTAATATTTCCATTATATATATATAGTTTTTAAATCTAGCTCTGTGCTAGACATGAATGCTATTAAGCAAGCTTTTATATCAAGTCATTAGACTCCTACCAGTGGAAAGGGTTTGTCTGCCCTGAAAAGCAGGGAAAGTTTAATCTATTACATACTGGTTTGCAGTTTTTCTGTGAAGTGGAAAATACCTTATAGTGATGGAAGCATCATTTAATAAGGTATTACATTCTCAGATAAATTAGTGTATATGTAGGAGAACTGGACTAGTGTTAGGCTTTAATTCTTCACTTGGGCAACCCTCTCAAGTGAACTTCCTCATTCCTGGGCAAGACGTGCAAATAGGAGGGAGTACAAACAGGAATGGGAAACCTCAGCTCTTATAAACCAAGGAACAGGAATTTGTTTATCAACTAGAATAAGAAAGCATGGACTTGGAAAAAATCCAGCTTTACCAAGAAGTTGGCTTATGATCACACTGAAAATCCTTGGTATCATTTTACTCTAAAGGAATAAACTGACGTGCCCAGGACAGGTACAGAAAGTGTAGCTACTTTAGAGTCATCGCATCTACACAATCCGTGCAGACCGTGTTTCTACATATTGCACTTCTGTTTCCGGGTCTGCAGGAAGATGGCGGGGCATACCTCAAAAGAGGCAGAGGAGCAGCAGGCATCGTTACCTTTCCCACCCAGGTGATGCTGTTGGGAATCCAAGTAAGTGCTGGTTATAGAGAAACTAAAATGCTGGTGACCGTCAGAGGACACCCAGTCCTTACCTACAGTTTGGCATCCAGAACATGTGCGCATGAGCAGCTTCCAGCACTCCCGGCTGCGCCGCACTTTCCCTAGTGTTCTATTCCCAGACACTCTAGACCAGACGTGTACCTAGAAGATACACACGGTCGTTCATGTCAGGCCTCTAACATCTACCTCTAAGAAGACTGCCTACAAACGGCTTACAAAGGATGCCAGCAAATGGGACCCTCTTTACAACTTTCTGGTCTAACAGAACCAGAGGCCCTCTTGTATTCCAAAGACCATGGGAGTCAAAGCACAGAGGCTGAACACTCCTAGCTTGGGATGTAGTTCTGCCATGGTTCAGAGATCTGGCCTGGAGTCACACAGTTTCGAACTCACAAAGTGGCTCAGGCTGACTTCCTCTGGAGAGGGCTCCTCTGGTGGTTAAGAAGCCAAAGCCACACCAACAGGGAATGGCGAGGTTGGGGGATGGGAACCCTAGAAGAGCAGCTCCATTTCCTTACTCACAGAGAAGTGCTTCTACAGATGGTGGGCAAAGGCTCCAATAACAACCCACACGGATGGAGCCTAAGGCCTGCTGCAAGGAGAAGTCAAAAGACCTACCCTAGAACTGCACACTGGGCAGAACTTTTTAATTCTAACTCAAAGGTGATTTTAAATCCACACAAACTACAGAGATCTCTTCTGGGCAAAAAGAAAAAGAATAATGTTAAAGCTAGGTGAAAAAGAGGCACTTAAAGGAAAAATGTGTTCAAAATCTCCTGCAGGTATCTCCTCCTTAAGGGGCCTGCAGGAGGGCAGGCCTCCAGCATTGCCTACACCTGTGGTACCCACAGGCTTACACACAAGTGACTCCCTCAACTCTTCTAGCAGTCTGAGGATGAAATGAGTAAAACTTAAGTCTCCTTTCTTCTTAGATTTAAGAAAACAAAACAGACCAGAACTAAAACCTCTTAGACACACACAAAGCAAACGACCCTGTCTCACTCCTTCCTCCTGATGGTTTTCAATGGCACTTGCTTCTCGAGGAAGGGTAAGCTGTGCCTCTTCCTTAAGACCTTTTATCCAGTTACTAGGCAATTACGGCATCCTGTATACTGAAGCAGACAGCAAAAGAGGCACCAAGCTCAGGAGGGAATCCAGAACCAACTGCCTGAGAAAATGCAGGAATAAGGTCCAGAGACCACAAAGAAACGCGCTCTGAAAAGGAAACAGCTGCTATGATAGTCAAAGCCCATCGCACCAAGCAGAAGCTAAGCTAAAAGTCTCAAGGGTGCGGGTGCTATGCTCTACTCTACTGTCCTTTGACATCTACACCACGCACTTAGAATCTACAATTCCCCAGGAAGGGGCTAAAGACATATTTAAAGCCATTAATAAGCGCAGGGGAAGTTCAAAACTGCCTGGAAAGAACGTGACGCCATACATTTAACTTGAAAGACAACAACAAAACACGACAGTGACAGGCAGCACTGAATCTCAGCAGGCCGCTGCTAACCACTGGGCTATCACAAGGTTGAGGGGCTCACTAATCAAATACTGCTGAACTGTCTCCTTTCGTCAAGGTTAGATATCTTTGTGCCAAGTCATCAACCACTGCTGCCTGAGTCCAGCCACTCAGACACATCTCAGAAACACTAATTCAACATCCAAATATAAGAACAACCTGCAAGATGTTCCAGGTCAGTCTTCTTGTTCTATCTCCCAGACCACTGTTGGTTGCTGGCTTTTTAAACTTGGTGTTTGTTGATGATAATGCTTTAATCTGTGGTATTAGCTGACATGGTCAATATGTTTAGAATTTCTTTAAAATAAAATAAAATTGAAAAAAAAACAGCAACAAAAAACAATTTCTCTTTCTTGATTCCTAACCTCATTAAGGTACTTTAGATATTCCCTCGGCTCCATCAAGAAAGAGGGATGCATGTATGGGGTGCATACTGGGGCAGGAGGGAGGGGAGCAAAGAAGAAAGCACAGGAGAGTGAGATGTCCATTAACTTAAACCCATTCACAGAAAGGCATCTGACGTATTTTCTGAATAAGGCCTTGATCAGGGTAACCAATCCTCTCTGTAGCACACTCTACACTGCCCATAAATAAAGGAGTCTCTTTAAATTAACATTTCCAGTATCAATGAACAGGCCGGAAATCCTCATTTCAAGCGCTCGATGAGTTCCTGTGTTAGTCCAAGGTGCAGAAGCTGTGTTCGGGAGAGGTTTGCTAGGTTGGGGAAGGCCGCGAGCAGCTTCTCCCACGCCAGTTCCAGCAGGCTGGGTACCACCAGCCAGATCTTAAACAGTGACCCAGTCCGTTTGTTTTCATGGATGTTCACAACTCCTCCGTGAATGTACATGCAACCAGCCTATGAACAAACGGCAGTTAGAAGAGAAAGAGCTACCAAGGTGGAGATCTCAGCAAAGTGAGGGAGCAGCACACACTGAATTAAGGTAAGATGAAACAACACAATCCCTCGGCTAGACGTGCAATCAGGTACAGCACTTGTGTAACTGCCAGTCCCTGGGTTCAACAGCCAGCATCACAGACACAGACTCTCTCACTGATCTGACCCCAAGCAGAAGTGCTTCTGTAGTGAGTGGCTGTTGAAGAAAATAGTTGGAATCAAACTCTTTAAGCTCAAATGATCTATTTCCTGCATGGTGGAATTACCACACCCAGTTCTATGGTTTTGTTTTGTTTTTTTTAATTCGTTTATATTGTGTTTTGGTTTTCTTTTCTTTTCTTTTTTGAGACAGGGTTTCTCTGTGCAGCCCTAACTGTACTGAAACTCGTTTTGTAGATCAGGCTAGCCTCAAACTCACATAAATTCGCCTGCCTCTGAGTGCTGGGATTAAAAGCATGCGCCATCACTCCCTGGCTTTGTGTGTGTGTGTGTGTGTGTGTGTGTGTGTGTGTGTGTGTTAATTTAAACTACAAACAACTTTTTATTAACAATTAAATTTAGATTATTTGAGCATCCAGACTATCAAATTCTGGTAATACAAAGATGAAAATAAAGGTTCTTACAGTATCGTCAATAATATGGTACTAAAAAGTCACATTATTCTGCCTTCTTAGGAAACACCTAAGAATTGACAGTCAGGACCTCAAATACCACATACTAAATTTCCTGTACATTTCAGTGCTCTTTTAAATTTGCTTGTGAGAGTATTTTTCTCTCCTTTTCTTAGCCTAAAGTTTGTAAGTATCAGCGTCTTTTCTACTTGCTAGTACTCCTTGCCATCTATCATGTACGAATAACTGAAAACAAAACTCACGGGTGTGACAGCTGCACAGTGGAAGTAAACAGGCTCTGGCATGGTAGCAGGGAGCTTCACCCACTGAAAAGTCTGCAGATTCAGCTTCCAGATGTCTCCCAGGATCACTTCCCCGTTATAGCCCCCACAAATGAAAACATCTGTGGAGAAAGGAGAAAGGCAATAGCACACAAAGGAAATGAACTACAGCTACAGCATGTCTGACGGGAGAACATCTGCTTAGCTGACAGGTGGGCATTCCTCAACAGAAATGGGACTAAGGATGCCAGCCTCTAGGAGGCTCACGTCAGCGTTCTCAAATTTAAATATTTCTAGGTTCCAGGCACAGAAAGTGAATGAACAGAGGCTGGAAATAAACTGAGTTCTGGAGAAAGTTCACACTCTGAAGGAGAGTGGCTATGCAGCACCAGGAGGATGCCCTGGGAGGGGCAGGCTAGCTACTGCATCCCCATTTCCTAGAGAAGCTAAAACTCCCACTAGGCAAGAAACACTAATCAAAAATAAAACACAGCTACAACCCAGGTTTTCAAACTCTTCTTTTTAATAATATCTTGGAAAACATATGCTTTTTTAAAATTCCTAGCAACAAATATCCTCCCCATAGAAATCTCACTTTGGAGGAATGCTCACTGCAATATGCAATCTGGGGCCACACAAAAACGCTCATTTGATCTGCATAGCTCTGGGTGGGTCAGTTTTAACTATTGATCTACTTGTAGCGAGGGCCATGTCACCTTTTAAAGGCCCAAAAGTTCCAACTGCATGATGCATGGCTCCCAGGAAGCAAATGAATAAATGGCTAATTCAAGTCTGGGCCAAGTTTAGGCCAATACTTAATTAAACTATAAAATATGTCAGAAACTTTTTTGGCTAGGAGTCAAGAGAAACGTTAAAGCACAGCTTCATTCTCAGAGGCAAAGCAGAACAGTGTCACTACCTATAAATCTTACCCAAAAAGCAGAAGCCTAATTTTTAACAAGTCCCTGCATATACATAAAATGGCAGGTAAGTACTACTTAAATCTGAACTGGGATGCAAAAGGATACAGGCTATCAGTTTCTGCATACACCCCTTCCCAGAGGTGGGGGGAGTAAGGGTGCTCAAGGAGGGACATCAACTATAAAAACTATAAAATGTCCTGTACATTAAAAGCCAGGAATATTTGCCAAACAAGAGTTGTTGCCATGCTTAAAGTAGCTGCTACTTTCTGAAATCATACAAGGACTTTGCTATAGGAGGACCAAGGAATGAACTCTGAGTTCACATCAGATAGAGAACAGAATAAACTTTATGCTATAATAGTCTGGAGAAGTTATTACAATCTTAGCCCAATGTGCACTGAGGTCTTACTCACAGTGCTAGAACCATAAATCACACTGAAAGAGCCAGTGGTACAACAAAAGCTTATTTACCATCTACTTCAGAGTTCTTTTAACAGAGAGAGCCCAGACACAGAACTAGTTTACATTTTGAAAACTACCAAGAGACACACTCTCTAGAGTTCCCTATAAGTTTAAATTACAAGAAATCAGCCGGGCGTGGTGGCGCACGCCTTTAATCCCAGCATTCGGGAGGCAGAAGCAGGCGGATCTCTGTGAGTTCGAGACCAGCCTGGTCTACAGAGCTAGTTCCAGGACAGGCTCCAAAGCCACAGAGAAACCCTGTCTCAAAAAAACAAAAAAAAAAAAAAAGAAAAGAAAAGAAAAGAAATCAGTGTGGTCCAAAATTATGCACCCCTTTAGAGGAGCTAACCAGGAAATCAGTCATTCTCAGCAGGTAAGACTACAGAAATGAATCAAAATTTTATTTAGACTCCATACCATTTTTTATTTGAACACAACTGTGACATCTTCGGGCTGCAGGAAAACCTGTCGAACACATAAATACAGGAATTCCATTATTCAAGAGAACAACAGCTAGCCCTCCAACCCTTCCTGATGAGAAGTCAGAGAAAGTCAGAAAGGAGAAGGGACATGACAATGACTCAGACGGGCAGGTGTGCGGTTCCGATGATCTATTCTTTTTATCATTCTTGTATGAGTATGTGTATATATCACATATGTGTGCCTCAAAGATCCACAGAGAAACTCACAATGCGAGCTGGAGTTAAAGGAGGTTGTGAATTCCTGATGTTGGAAACAGAACTCAGGTCTTCTGGAAGAGCAGTGTGAGCTCTTAAACACTGAGCATCTCTCCAGCCCCTAAGCTCCATTTCTCATTTCTCGTGTGTTTTTTTTTTCCACTTGTGCCACATAACTCAGTTATCCATGTTAAAAATTCTCTGCTCAGTTGCTAAGGGAGAATAACAACTGAGAGCTGAAGAATAATAACTTCTAACACCATTTTTATAACTATTTTATGTGCTATATCACTTAAGAAAATTATCTTTACCTCCCCCCCAAAACAAGTATAAAATACATTAGCTAAAAACATGAATCAATACTTTTAATTACCTATTTTTTCATGAGGTTTTGTTGCAATCTCCTCCCATGCATTTGTTTCAAGGTTGTATGCGTGGATCTTGGAAGAAAAAAAATATATATGTACAAGTAAATAGCTGTAATCTTAATTTCCATGACATCAGATTTTTAAAATAAACATTTTTTTGAGCAGTTTTAGAAAGAGTGAAAAGAAGAAGCTGGAATGAGGAGAGAAGCATGCCTGCCTCTCAGTGCTGGGTGCTGTCTACCTCCTTTTGTATCTCTACAGAGAGCATGAAGCATTCTTGTGGCCAGAAAGAAAAGCAACACTGGTAAGAGAGTAAGACAAAACCAACAAACCCCTTAAAGGTCCAAGCACCTGTCACCTGACAGATCGCCTCTGGGATTTCTAACTGTGACATTTGTGAAATGCCCTGAGGAGGAGCTGGCTCTCTGGAGTCAGTGGTGTCAGCCCTAAGCGTGCACTGACAAGGGGTGTGACATTCTGAGAAGCCTGGCGAGCTACACATTCTCTAGTGCTCGTCCTCCCCCACACGCTCACAAAGACTTTCGGCAGTGATGACGGTGACTATCAGGAGCACTGAGTTCAACCTTCTATCACAGAACAACTGTTGATGAAGCTGCTTGAAAATCCAAATAACTAACAGAATCATCCTGATTAGTAAAGATACAGGCTTCAGTCCATTGTCTCCCACTATTTTTTACTTCTTTTTTTT
>NW_026067921.1:8819162-8868245 GCF_014885135.2 Alexandromys fortis
AATAGATCAGTTCCACTGTCACAGTGGGTGAGTGCACCCCTCGTGATCCTGACTTCCTTGCTCATGTTCTCCCTCCTTCTGCTCCTCATTTGGATCTTTTTTTAAAAAAGATTTATTTATTTATTATGTATACAGTGTTCTGCCTACATGCATGCCTGCAGGCCAGAAGAGGGCACCAGACCTCATTACATATGGTTGTAAGCCACCATGTGGTTGCTGGGAATTGAACTCAGGACCTTTAGACGCGCAGGCGGTACTCTTAACCACTGAGCCATCTCTCCAGCCCCACACTATGAGTTCTTAAGTTAAGATACTTATTATTTTGCAGGAAATTGCGTGTACACCCTCTAGAACTTCCATCTAGGCAATTGAGCTACAAGTGAAACTTCTTCCCCTCCAAGAAAAATGCTGTGATGGCCATTCTTGTTAGTCAGCTTGACTACATCTGGACTTAACTAAAACCAAGTGGCTCAGTAAACTGTTTTTTCCCTTTCGTTTTATTTTCCGAGATAGGGCTTCTCTATGTAGCCCTGGCAGTCCTGGAACTGACTTTATCAACCAGGCTGGTCTCAAACTCCCAGAGATCCACCTGCCTCTGCTTAGGTGCTGGGATTAGAGGTGTGTGCCACCACTGCCCAGCAGGGGATTTTCTTCTTCTTCTTCTTTTTTTTTTTTTTAAGAGGTTTTTATTTATTAAGCATACAATGTTCTGCTGGCATGTACACACCAGAACCAGAAGAGGGCACCAGATCTCATTACAGATGGTTGTGAGCCACCATATGGGTGCTGGGAATTGAACTCAGGACCTCTGGAAGAGGCTGAGCCATCTCTCCAGCAGGGATTTTTTTTCTTAAATAAAGCATTTGAAGTGGGAAGACACAACTTTAATCCAGATCTTTTGAGGTGGGAAGATAGATCTACCTTTAATCTAAGCCTCACCTTCTGCTGGCAGCCTATATAAATAACATGGAAGAAGGAAGCTTACTCTCTCTTTGCCTGCTTGCTCTTACTGGAAAGCCCATTCTTTCACTGGCATGAGAGTCTACTTCTTCAGGATTCTGGTGTATACTGAAGACCAGCTAAGACATCCAGCCTTGTGGCCTGAACAACTACTGGATTCATGGACTTGGCATTGGCAAAAAGCTATTGTTGGACTAGCTGGACCATAGCTTGTAAGCTATTCTAATAATCCTTTATTATTCTATTATTTCTGTTCCTCTAAAGAACTCTGAATAATACAGGCTCTCTTAGAATTGGAATTCTTAAAAAAAGGTTTATTTATTTTTGTATTTAATACATATGGGTGTTTTGTCTGCATGTACTCTGCACACCAGAAGAGAGAAATGAATCCTGTTGTAGAATATTAGTTAAAGATGTGTTATATTTGTTTAATGATGCAAAGATATGTTGCATTCGTTTTTATTTTTTTTCAAGACAGGGTTTCTCTGTAGCTTTGGAGCCTGTCCTGTAACTCACTCTATAGATCAGGCTGGCCTCTCCCTCCCAAGTGCTGGGATTAAAGGCAGGCGCCACTACCGCCCGGCCATTAAGTTTAATTCTAAGAGGTAACTATTCCTATGGAAAGAACCATGAAAGATCTGGGGCCTTTGGTAGAAAACAACAGGAGAGCAGTATGATGCTGCTAGGATGTTTCCGAGGCAATGGAATGAATGACCATGCCACCCAGCCTCTGTCCGTCATCCTATCGTCCCATCTGTCCTTCCTTCTCATCAACAGTCACTGACCCTCACTGACTTTTTTTTTTTTTAAAGTTTTTCCAGACAGGGGTTCTCTGTAGCTTTGGAGCCTGTCCTGGAACTCGCTCTTGTAGACCAGGCTGGCCTTGAACTCACAGAGATCCGAGATCCGCCTGCATCTGCCTCCCGAGTGCTGGGATTAAAGGCGTGCGCCACCACCACCCGGCCACTCACTGACTTTTATTGGTAACTGCTACCATTGGTTCCTTTCAACACATTATTAGCTTCTTACTACTGAAAGATTAAGAAGTACAAGAGAAAAAGATTTTAAAAACTCCACAACTAGAGGAAACACTGTATTCTCACAATAGCCCCTTCTTTACCACTGATCTGGACCCATGTGCCCGTTAGCTGCCTTATCAAGGGGTTTTTCCTTCATGTTGTCAGGTGCTGAAAGAGCTCAGTCTGAGCGGGAAAGACCAGAGTGCTCAGCCCCAGCAGCTCACCTCTCCTCTGGCAGATCACAGGACAGGTTGTTTGGTTTGAGTTGTGTCCACACCATGGTATTGAGATCTAACTTGTGCAGGTCTGTGCTGTAGATGTAGCCAGTTGTTCCCCCAAAGACATAAAGGGAACCATTGATGAGGGCCATGGCCTGTAGAAAGAGGGCGAATAAGAATGACTCCTTAACACTTACAGAACACAAACTTAGCAATGCCCCACACCATGTTTATCAAATTCTCTCTCTCTCACTTTTTGTTCTGGTTTTGGTTTTTTTTGTTTGTTTGTTTGTTTGTACTGCTTTGTTTTTGTTTTTTTCTGTATAGTGCTGTTGTCCTGGAACTTGCTCTGAAGATGCGAGTGGCCACGAACCACAGAGAGGCCTGCCTCCGCCTCCCGAGTACTGGGATTAAAGGCATATACCACTGTTGCCCAGTTTCTCTTCTTTTTAACCCTTTCTGTTCTCCCAAGAACTGGAGTCAGTTCCCTGTACCCTTGTTGGGCAGCTCCCAACCACCTGTAACGTCAGCTCTCCAGGCACCTGTGCACCACACCACATAAATAAAACTAAAATATCAGAGCTGGAGCAAAGGCTCAGCAGTTAAGAGCACTTGAGTTCTGTTCCCAGTACCTACATGGTCGTTCAAACCATCCCGTAATTCCAGTTCCAGGAGATCCAACACCCTCTTCTGACCTTCATGGGCACTAAGCATAGACATAGCACACACACATGCAGGCAAAACATGCATACATACAAACTAAATCTAAAAATAAAATAAAGTATCAGACTTTGTCTCAGGTATGAAGGTACTTGCTTATAATCCTAGTACTCAGGAGCCTGAGGCAAGATCAGAAAAAAGTCTGAGGCTGAGCTACAAAATGAGACCTTAAAAACAAAACAAAAAAAAACTCAAAACCAAAAGACCCCACCAAAAATCTCAAAAATTAAAAGTTAAAGAGCTGGCAAGATGACCCAGTGGGTAAAAGTGCTAGCCATGTAAGCCTGACTCTGATTCATACCCAGAACCCAGTTCTCTGACCTGTACCCTGGAGCTGTGGCACGTCTGTATATGCACACTCTTACACATACACACACTAATAATAATAATAATTAATAATAAATTTAAAGATTAAAAAAAAATCATCCCCTACAGCAGGTAATCTGACATTTGCATAAGGCCAAGGAAAGGCCACGCTGCATGTGCAACCTTGTCTATGAATGGATGACTACACCTTTTCCTAAAACCTAGGGGCTATTTTACTTTTGCCTTTACAAAGTAAAGCTTTGCTGGTTCTACCTAGAAAGGTATCTGTTAGGTGATTATCTTAGAGTCAAGAATGTAGGACCACGGACAGGAGCATTTCCACTAAAAGCCATCTATCTTCCTAAGCAGTCTGAAGAAAAACACTCCCAAGAAGCAACACCAATTGGGAACTGCCATAGAAGTCTGGCGCCTAGAGCTGGTATTTCCATCAGACTCCTCTCCAGTCACTGCCACAGTTACTTCTTGGAGCTTGAGTGGCCCGCAGTTTGATAGAGTGGGCTGGAAAGAGTTCCTTCAGATTTCGAGCTCAGAAGTGTTTAATCACGCCTGTGTGCAAGACAGTTGAGCCTGATATCAAATGGTGGTTATTCCAAGTTCAGCCAATGGTCTCAAAAGTCTGATTGGGTGGATAACCCACTATCTTTCTGGATATAACTTTACAAATCAAAGATTAAGCCAGGCGGTGGTGGCACACACCTTTTGTCCCAGCACTCGGAAGGCAGAGGGAGATGGATCTCTGAGTTGAGGCCAGCTTGGTCTACAGATGAGTTCCAGGCCAGCCACAGCTACACAGAGAAATCGGTCTCAAAAAACGAAACCAAGCAAACCATACAAACCAATAGCAAAGGTTAAACTGACTTTGAAGTCTCTAGATGTTTTAGTTCAGCTCTGTGTTGAATCTCTTGATGAGCTCCGTACGCTTCTTAGGAAATAAAGTTCTTGGCAGAATCAGAGCAGACTCAGACCATGCTAAAGCTCAGTCTTGCACTAGGGGTTGGTGCAGTTAAAGGCGTTTCTACATAGATTTATCTCCTAACCTTAAGATTGAATTAGAAGCAAATAAGGGCACGGGGAAGATGGCTTGGCGGGTAAAATTCCCACACCATGTAAAACAACAAACAAAACTCATAAAAGCTGCACTGGGGAGGCAAGGTCAGGCCGATCCCTGGAGCTCACTGGCCAGGCAGTCCAGCCTCATCAGCAAGTTCCAGATCCCAGAGACTGTCTCAAAAAAGAAAGGAGAGATAAAAGGTGAACACAGTTCCTAAGGAACAATACCTGAGGCCGTCCCCTAGCAAAGGCATAAAAAATTCTCTCTCTCATCCTTCTCTCACCTCTCCCAGCAAAGAATGGTGAAATCGAGAGAGGGAATGGTAAGATTTACAAATTGACTTTCAATCTCCATTAAAACAAATGTAGCACTGTATTCTGACACTGCTGCTGGACTAGAACAATATGAAAATAAGCACATTCACCATTAATTAGCCACAGACTAGTACCTGTCCATATATACGACTGGGTCTCTTTCCCCGACAGCTGAGTAAAGCCCATCTCTTGTACTTCACGTTACAGACATGGACGTCATTGCCGTTGCTCTCACCAAATGGGATGCCTGTACCTCCAAACACTAACAGGTTGTTTCCGTGCAGCACAACTGGGGAGGAAGACACACACATTCTACTTATGCAACTGCTTCCTACAGTGTCTGCCCACGAACCCAGACCATCTGAAAAGCTCAAACATGTCTTCTTTAATGATCTTAAGGATTCTTCAGAACATGGCTTAGTTCATATGTACTGAAGGATTATCTCACATGCTCACTGGTAGATGTATGATACATAGCCAAAATGCTCTAGAGCATTTCATGAAATACAACAGTGTATAGCAATGTCAAGCCTATGAACTACAGAATACCACTGCTGCTCAAGACAAATACATAGCCAGCCAGAGGAAAACAATCTATCATCTTTGCCCTGGAAAAGAACCTGTAAGACTCAGATGAAGGAATCAAAGGGTCATTTTCTGTCAGAGGAATAATCTTTATATTTTAAACTATGGTTTCTGTCAGTTTAATCCTCCACCAGATAAAAAGAAACACCAATATCCTGCAGACAAGTTTGGTATTCTATCTTTGTCTATTTTGTTTGCCATAATTTACACAATCTTCCCTTCTTTCTTTCCTCCTTCCTTCAGTAGTTCCCCAACTTCACACACCATAGCGGTCAACAGTCTACACAGCAGTGGGTAACAGTCTGTACTGCAGTGGTTAACAATCTGTACCATAGTGGTCAACAGTCTACACTGCAGTGCTTAACAGTCTGCACCTAGTGGTTAACAGTCTGCACCTAGTGGTTAACAGTCTGTACCATAGTGGTCAACAGTCTACAATGCAGTGGGTAACAGTCTGCACCTAGTGGTTAACAGTCTGCACCTAGCGGTTAACAGTCTGCACCTAGAGGTTAACAGTCTGCACTGTAGTGCTGTTAAGAATTGGAATTAATTTTAGTGTGACTTCAGGGAAACTAGTTAACAACCCTATTAAGTCGGAACTGTAAATGTTATTTTCTTCTCTTTCTTCTGTCTCCCTCTCTGTGCTGTTTGAATCCATAACTTGGTACACTCTACCACTAAGCAATGAGCCCAACCTCCACTTTTAAAGATGATAAACACAAACAGAAATAGCAAATATTTGTGTTTTAATTCCTCTGTTTATTTGTCTTCAGGAAATAAGGTCTTGCTACTTAACCCAGGCTAGCCTTGAACTCACTGTAATCCTTCTGTCTCAGCCTCTCAAGTGTTAGGATTATAGGCATGAACTACCATGCCTGGTAAGAACAGTTTAAAAACTTGCTGATGGTTTCCTAAAAAGAGCTGGGATTCAATCCTGGTCACTCTGGCTTCAGAGCATGCACTCTTAGCCATTGTTCTCGGGGCCTTTATGAAACCTTGGGTTCTTCATTAGTACAGTGGAAGTCACTGTAGAAACTCAACATAGTGATGCTGTAAGGAAGTGAAGTCCTTCACTTAACAGCTATTAACTATCATAGTTACAGCTCCATTGTTTCATTTTGACTACATTTTTCCTAACATATATAATACTTTATACTGAACCCTCTGAGACATTGCTAATCTTACTTTATAGACAAATAAAGTTAAAACTCATCTGGCAATCCAGTACTTACAGTTAGATTCAAACCCAGGAACTCAGGGTTTCAAAGCCACCACACTATATTATCATCACAGTGAAATGCCTATTCGTGACAACACTTACTCATGCTTCAATAGTGTAAATTACTAACAGGGAACAAGTGACACTAAACCTGATATTTCAGTTGGTTCACAGAGTTAAAATGTCACAACTGCTGGCACTTACGTGACATAGATGCCAGTTCCCGGGGCATGTAGCCATCTGTGCCCATCTGGTGCCACACGCCTGTTGCAAAATGATACCTCCAAAGCTCCCTGAAGAGAGGATAGTCTTCATTATCCGGCCCTCCCGACTCATCATAGTCTGGGTTATACCCTCCAAACACATAGAGATTGGTATTATCTGCCACACAACGATGTCCACTGCGTGCTGGGGGAGGTCTGTGGCCTATGGAAGAAGAGCATGGTGTTCCAAAAATGGCCCATAGGTGAAGAGCATAAACAAAATTAGTAACAACCATTTGAACTTTATAAGTCAGGAGGGATTCTTAACACAAAATGTCATTTACTTAGGTTATTTTATACACTCATACAGACTACTTAGGATTTAAGGAGCTAGTCTCTGCTTTTATTTCATGATTTCTAAATTTCAAAGACTAAGAGAGATTTTTCCCCAAGAGAGGTGACACAGCATGGTAAACTCAAGGAAATGGCTGACAATGTGGAATTCAAGAAAAGGAAGAGGAGAGGCCTACACTACTTCAGAGACTAAGAGGGCAGAGGACAGATTTTCTTACTATTTAGGGGAGAGCACAGGCAATCTGGATTAAACTGTGACTACTGGAGAAAGCAACCACAAACATGAATGAGTCATGCCTAAATAAACACAAACATGTAAGCATACATTTAAAAAGAAAACTGGTCCTTATGTGATCAGAGAAAAATTAATTCTCTGAATACCATTCCAAAACTTTTCAAAGAAAACCTTGCATTTATCCCAAAAATCCTATATTCTGTTTAAAGTTATTACTAAGAAAAGCTATTTATGAAAAAACATTTAATTCAAAATGGTCAAAAATTTCAAAATGGAACTAAGCCCTGACCTCTGAGACTCCAAGGCTTGGTAAAGATCCTGGATAGGACCCCAGGACCACAAAAAAAGTAAAACTTGGCAAACAGGAAAGAGGCAAGTTCTAGATTTAAAAATTTCTGTTCTTTATGATACCAGAAACGAAAGCTGCCTTGCTCACGACTGGCAATCATTCCACCACTGAGCTACAGCCACAGAATCTTTCTATATTTTCAATTGCATTAACTAGCCAGGCCTTGCGGCATAAGCCGGTTTTAATTGTGATCTAAGCTACTCAGGGGACTGAATCAGGAAAACCATAATTTCAATGTCTGCCTGGGCTCAGCACATAAGTTAAGGACCAGCCCGGGCAATTTAGAGATAACCTGGTCTGCTCAAAATTAAAAAAAATAGATAGATAGATAGATAGATAGATAGATAGATAGATAGATAGATAGATAGATAGATAGAGACGGAGGGAGGGAGGGAGGGACAAAGGGAGGGAGGGAGGGAGGGAGGGAGGGAGGAAGGAAGGAAGGAAGGAAGGAAGGAAGGAAAGATAAGATTGGTGGTGCAGCTCAAGTGGGTAGAGTACTTGCCTAGCATAGTCAAGGCCCTTAATCCCCAGTATATAATAAATAAATGATTAAATTATATACACATATACTGGTTCATTTAAAATTATTTTGATATCATTTTAAAGGATGGAAAAAAAGCCCACTACTTTATATTTCTATTATCCTCATGACTTCTTATACCAGTCTACAGAAATCCTTGAATAGTTATAGAACCAAACAAGATAAAATATGATATGGACTAAGACAAAACTATATTTGCTATAACCCTAAAAACATCTCTATTTTCATGTGCTACTGATACTAGTTCATTAATCCTTAGGACACTGCTAGACCCCAATAAATATGCTTTACTAATAAGTATCTATTACCAACCTAATAAGGCCTTTCATGTTTTTTTAAGCAAAATCCCACCTTCTAAGGTATACTTTAGAACAAGACTTGAAACAATATGCACAGAACTAGAGCAACCGAAAAACAAAGCAACACTGAATCTCTTAGTTACTCTGGCCCATGTCAGTCTGTGTGCAAGGCACTGTCAGCGGGTTTCTTAAGGGCCTGGGTCAAGCATCTCAGAGCCCTCCACTTACTCTCTAGGCTGAGTTAGCCTCCTGGTCAGCAGGCCTAGAGTCCTTCCTTTGACCTTGGCCTAGCCCACCTACCCTTTAAGTGTCCAGCGGAAGAAACGCTTCCAAGTCTACTCCATGCAGCCTTTTTTAGGGCTCTTCAGGTTCAGCAGCCTCCTACTCAAATGTTAGGGCAGACTGAACAGTTATCAGATGGAAGCAGTGTAACTTCATAAATATGAGTGTAATACCAGGCACCTAGAATCAGCTAGCAAATTTACAAATGAGCTGTGATCTAATGTGAGTGAAGAACTGAGTTTCCTTCTGGCACACTGGAAACACAGGAGAGTGAGTGTGCAAGAGTGAGCAAGGGCTCCCATGACATCTAGGTTGAATATAGGTTCTTTCAACCAGTACCTTGTGCAAGCCACTGTCCTTCACTGAATCCTCACATCGAGCTGGGGATAGTATCACTGTATCCCCACAGATTTGCTGTTTTTAAATGTTCACTGGTTTATTCGTGTATCTTTCCAGGTGGCGGTGAGCTATCTGAGGGAAGAGAAATGTATGTGCACTCACTTTTCTATAACCAAGCCTAAGGAAGGCTCACAGAAAACACTGACCAATGTAGAGAATGAACTAGTTAACTCTTCTCGGCTCATCTCATGTTTGTTTTTCTAATGCAAACAGAGTAAAAGTGCCTCAGAGGCAAACAGTGCACACTTATCCTGCAGCACCCACAACACCTGACGCTGCTGGGAAAACACACCCCGTCCTAGAGCTTCCCTGAGTTTAACTTTGGGCCAGCGTAAACAGTGGCAAGGACAATCAAAACCATGTGCAGCTCTGTGGACTCTGACACGGTTTTTCCAAGATACATGGCATGGAGCTCAATAGAAGAGCAGGCACTTAGCCTGTGCATGGCCCTGGCTTCAATTCCCAACAGCGAAGGAAGAAAGGGGAAGAAGGGGAGGGTGTGATCTAGGTGACAGGTGTTGGGCTGTGGAATGATCTTTGCAAGTTATAAATACATCTAGGGATTTGCAAGATCAATAGACAGGAACTAAGAATCTCTAGAATGCTATTATTTTTTCATTTCCAGAAGCCATTAGATAACTTTTAGGTTTTTACGTTCTAGGCAAATGTGAAAAGAATACAGTAACATTCTAGGACTCTCTCTCAGAGGACACGAAGCACAGAATGTGTTCCAAGTAAGTTTACCAAAAATATCATTGTGATAAACATAACTCATTTGGAGTAAACACTGAGGCAAAATGAAAAGATGATTTGACATAAAATGTATCCATTCATCCACCCTAAGTCCAAATATTACTGGACAACAGCTGTGAACTGTTCTCGTGACAGGTGCTGGGCCAGAGACACTGTCTCTGGGGCTTACAGTCCAGCTCTGCCCTGCACAGCACAGTAGTTCCTGGCCACCCCTGAAATGTGGCTGGGCCAAACTGGGATCCCTAAAAAGAATGTAAAACTACTAGTTCTATCAACATAGATGGTAATGTTAAGATGATATGGATTAAATAAAAATATTAACATCATGCTTTGTTTTTCATGTGGCTGCTATAAAACTTAAGTTCATAGCTCATATTTCTATCAGACAGTGCTGGGATAATCTAACAGCTAACTTCTATGGATCTCATGATCTATTCAAATGAAATGACTGCGTCAAGAGCATCTGATCAGTGCTTGATAAATGCTAGACATTCTGTCAAAGAGCCTTTGCAGCTGTACTGAGTAACTCACTCCTTCCCACAGATTTAACTCACATATCAGAAACCCGTTTTGTTCTTAATAAATCACAGGAATTTGTCAGGGCAATGCCACAGGAACCAAGCATTAATTTTTATCAGATAGCATACAGCACAGGCTCCTCGACTTGGACAAAATGAGATTGGGTTTTAGTCTAAAGTCTCTGAATCTTCAATCAAGTTTTCAGCTAATCACCCCCAGCTTTGGGTTACCTGGTTCCAGAATTCTCACTAGAAATCATGGGAGCAGGATTTCACGGTGAGCTCAGCAGTAAAGGTGCTTGCCCCCAAGCCTGAAGACTCCTCGGGTGGACATGGAGGAGAGAACTCACTCCTGAAAGCTGAATTCTCATCTCACACACGCATGCATGCATGCACACACTCACAAAATGTAAGAACTTTTAATACAAAGGCAAATGTAGAAGTAAAAAATGGAAAATGAACCTACATGCCAAGGTGATCTAACAACCAGAAGAGACACATGCCTGTGAGACCATGGACCTGGATTTCCTGGATCAATCATTTACTCTAACTCAGAGTCAACAGGAGCCATGGTGACTAGGGAAGTGTTTGAATTTGTAGCAGAAACCAAGTAGCTGTCTGAGATTATACAACTGATGATTAGGTCATTCCCAATGCTCTGATTATAACAAAAAATATTGGAATGAAGTTTCTTCTATGTGTTCATATGAAAATATATGAATATTTCTAGAAATAGAACTTTTGGGTCATAGGAACACATGTTTCAAATGTTTATACAGAAAACTATTGTAGAGCCATGTTGTTCCTCCAATAGCTAAACTGTACCAATTTATACTCCTAAATATGTGTATGAAAGTGTATATTTTGTTCTTTCTTTGAGACAAAGGTCTTAGGTAGCCCAGGATTACCTCAAGTTCTCTACAAACCAAGGATGATTTGAGCTGCTGACCCTCCTACTCTGCTTCCAGACTGCTGGCACTACAGGTATGGGTCACCATGCCCGGTTTTTGCAGTCTTGGGGATGAAACTCAGGACTTCATGCATGACAGGCAAGTACGGTACCAAGCTATATACTCCTCCTGACACTGTTGTCTTTCTAGCTTCTTTTATTGAGACGGGGTCTGGGTATATAGTCTGGGCCAGCCTTGAACTCTGTTTGTTGGAATAGGATCTCACTATGTGGCATTGGCTGGCCTGAAATTTCCTATGTTGACCAGGCTGACCTTGAATTCATAGAAACCTGTCTGTCTATGCCTCTTCCGTGCAAGGATTAAAAGCATGCACCACGACATCCATACAAGTCTCAAACTATTGATCTTTCTCAGTCTCACAAGACTGTAGCCCAGCAAAACATTTTTAATAAAGACTTTCTCTGTATATGAGTGCTTGAATGTAAGCATATATACAATGTGCATACCTAGTGCCCAAGTAGATCAGAAAAGGGCATCGGATCCTCTGGAACTGGAGATACAGACAGTTGTGAGCTACCATATGGGTGCTGGGAACCCAACTAGGGTCTTTATTAAGTGTTCATTCTTAATCACTGAGCCATCTCTCTAGCATCCCAGCAAATAATTTTTTGTTGTTGTTTATCTTACTCAAGTTTTAGCTGAAACTGAACACAACTATGGTAGAGATGATACTGAACAGATTAGCCTTGTTTAATTTAATTCAGTGAGGACAGCAGTCAGAGTTCACCACTAAATTTGACATTTCCTCTTGGTTTCTTGTTAATGGTCTATCAGTAAAATATTTCTACATGTTAAGAATTTTATTCCAGCCCTGCAGCGGTGGCACACGCCTTTAATCTCAGCACTTGGGAGGCAAGATGGGCAGATCTTTGTGAATTCAAGGCCAGCCTGGTTTACAGAGTAGTTCCAAGACAGAGTTGTTACAGAGAAACCCTGTCTCAAAAAAATAAATAAAAAGAAGTTGTTCCCTATCAGAAAAGGGTATATTTTAAAAATAAAATTTGTACTGAAATGTTACATACAGAAAGTACAGATATAAGGCCACAGTGTGAGCAATTTTATATTTTTTAAAAAATATTTATTTATTTATTTATTTATTTATTATGTATACAATATTCTTTCTGTGTGTATGACTGCAGGCCAGAAGAGGGCACCAGACCACATTACAGATGGTTGTGAGCCACCATGTGGTTGCTGGGAATTGAACTCAGGACCTTTGGAAGAGCAGGCAATGCTCTTAACCTCTGAGCCATCTCTCCAGCCCGCAATTTTATATTTTTAAAGCAGGGAAAGTCATACTTTTTCTTCGAACCTGTAAGTGTAAGTAAGTACTGCCAACTCCCAGAAGCTTTCTTCCCCTCTTAACCACAACAGCCTTCAACTCACTTCATCACTTCTAGAAGTAATTTTTTTTTAGATTGTGTGATGTATATGCATGTATAGGCATCATGAGCACACCTGTGCCCGTGGAGGTGCTGGGAATCAAGCCTGGGTCCTCAGCAAGAGCAACAAATGCTTTTAACCTCTGAGCCATCTCTCCAACCCCAATAATTTTTCTCTCAATCATAAAACTAGCAGTCTCTTTATAGCCTTATTATATGTTATCTTGCCTAGGTATGCATCCCCAAATACTATTTGAAGTGTCTAACAAAACGATGTAGTACATATTCTTTTGGGTTCTTATGTACCATTGTTCTGAGGCGTCCCTCGTGTTATATTGTGAAGATGGTGCACAGTCTGCTCATTTCCATTGTTAAACAGCATTTCTGTGTGCGTATACAGCACAACTTACTTATTCTGTTTAGTTCTATGAATGGACACTTAGATGATTTCAGCCTATGGCTCATAATATTGATATAAACATTTCCAAACATGTTTTCAGGTGTACAGGGAGTCATATTGCTGTTGGCTATAAATCCAGAAATGGAATTTCTGAGTCTTACAGGAAATCTTTATTAGATAAGGCTAAACATTGTCAATGGTTAGAACCGTTTCCACAGCCACCAGCAGCATACGAGACGCTCTCAGCCCCACCCGCCTACCAATACTGGGCAGTCACTGCTGTCGTTTGGATAATTCCTGTCAGTCTACAAACCCATCTCATGCTGTACTCACATTTCTCTCATTGCTTATCAAGTTGAGTGTTTTCCTTCCTTCCTTCCTTCCTTCCTTCCTTCCTTCCTTCCTTCCTTCCTTCCTTCCTTCCTTCCTTCTTTCTGAAGATAGGGTTTCTCTGTGTAGCTGTCCTGGATGTCCTGGAACTAGCTCTGTGTTGAAATAAGAGCGGCGGCGGGGCTGCGTCCCCAGCACCCCGGCCGCCTGGCTAGCTTATGCCCGAAATAACAACACACAAACTGTATTCATTTAAAGACTGCTTGACCCATTTCTATCTAGCCTCTTCTAGGCTAATTCTCACATATTAATTTAGCCCATTTCTAATCATCTGTGTAAGCACCCCAAGGTGCGCTTACCGGGAAGATTCTAGCCTACATCCATCCTGGGTCGGAGGACTGCCCAGGAGAGCGGAGCATGCCTCTCTGTCTGAGGCATCTGGCTCTGAGAGGAGCTGCATTACTTCTGACCTCACTTCCTCTTCCTCCCAGCATTCTCTTCTGTTTACTCCACCCACCTATGTTCTAACCAATAAAATGGGGCAAGCCAGTTTCTTTATTAGCCAATGACCTTCCTCCATCAGCTCTGTAGAACAAGCATGTCTCGAACTCACAGAGATCTCTGTATCTGCCTCCCAAGTGCTGAAATTAAAGGCATGTGCCCCCATGCCCAACCAAGTTGAGTGCTCTTTATGTTAACTGGCCATTTGGAATTTTCTTTTCAGTAAATGCCTATTCCAGACTTTTACACATTCTTCTAGTGAGATGTCTTTTGTTTGGTTGGTTTTTTTGAGACAGGATTTCTCTGTGTACCCCTGGCTGTCCTGGAACTCACTCTGTAGACCAGAATGGCCTCCGACTGAGAGATCTGCCTGCCTCTGCCTCCCAGGTGCTAGAATTAAAGGCATGTGCCACCATCACCCAGCTGAGATGTCTTTTTTAAAAATTAACTTATACAAATTCACTGTATAAGTTTGTAGTAAAGAGCTGGAGAGATGGCTCAGAGGTTAAGAGCATTGCCTTCTCTTCCAAAGGTCCTGAGTTCAATTCCCAGCAACCACATGGTGGCTCACAACCATCTGTAATCAGGTCTGGTGCCCTCGTCTGGACTGCAGGCATACACACAGATTATTGTAATATAATAAATAAATAAATATTTTTTTAAAAGTTTGTAGTAAAGATGCTCAGTTTTCACCTATATATTTCAATATTATTAAAACTTCATATTTTAGTAAGATTTCTTTTTGCTTGGGTATATATGTGTGGTGAGTATGCATTTGTGTATGTATGTGTACATGTGTGTATGAGCATAGGCACGTGTGCATGGAGACCCAAGGCTGATCTGGGCAGTCATCTTGTTGACTGAGGAAAGGTCTTTCAATTTAACTTTGATATAGCTTAGACTAGCTAGTCAGCTTGCTGCTGGGCCCCATGTCTCAGCCTTCCCAGGACAGGAATTATAGGCAGGCTGCTATGCCCCTGGCACTTACATGGATTGTGACGGATGCAAACTGGTCCTTAGGCATGTACAGCAAGCACTTTATTCATTAAGCCATCTTCTTAGTCCCCTCAATAAGACTTATAGTTTGTTTTGTTTTGGTTTTTCTTTTTCCTTTTTTTTTTTTGTTTTTGTTTTTGGAAACAGGATTCTCTGTGTAGCTTTGGCTGTCCTGGAACTCACTCAGATCTGCCTGCCTTTGCCTTCCAAATGCTGGGATTACCATGTGCCGCCACCACCCAGCCTGACATGTACATTTTAAAACAAAACAGAAAAGAAATTGTAAGATCTTTAATGGTACTTCCAACTTGCTTAATGTTATATAATGTAATACATATGTATACTCACATATTTACACAAATCCTCTATATTATTAGAAATCTTTGCAATTATACTTAGCTTCATGGACAAGTTTCACTGGAGTTTCCACTACACTACTACGTATATTCAAATCTTCCTCGTTTGGGATTTTTCACATTACCAGAAGTATCTATCTCTAAAACTAATTTTCCCAACATGAGTATATGGCATAAATTTTCGGATCTCTTATTTATTTTGACCTCCCCCCATACAGAATCTATCTACAAAATAATTTCCCCTGAGAACACTGAATGCAATCATCTTTCGCAGTCATGATGCAGGTTAGAAACTCAGGGTCAGTCTTGAGTCTTGCTGAGCAAACAATTCGCTATCACTCTGTGAGGGTACCGCTCATGATGAGAGTTTCCTAACGTTCCACAGGGTTTCCTCAAGACCAGGTATAATTGTACACATTTTTAATCTAGCAATCTTTGTGAGTTGATGCCATCAAGTCTCAGTCAAGCCAGGGCCACTTAGTAGGAACCCTGTCTTAAATATAAAAAATAAACACTAGTTAAAAAAAAAAAGACAAACCAGGCATAGTGGCTCATGCCTTTAATTACAGCACCCAGAAGGCAGAGACAGATGATCTATTAATTCAGAGCTAGCCTGGTCTGTAAAGTGAGTTCCAGGCAGCAAGGGATTAGATAGAAGGTAGGTAGGTAGGTAGGTAGGTAGGTAGGTAGGTAGGTAGGTAAATTGTGTCTTGAAAAAAAAAAACCACGAAATGTTGAAATGGCCATGAGCCAGTGATGGGGGTGCACATCTTTAATCCTAGTACTCAAGAGGCAGAGGCAGGCAGATCTCTGTGAGTTCAAGGCCAGGCTGGTCTAGACAGTAAATTACAAGTGAGCTAGTATTACATAGTGAGACCTTGCTCCCCCAAATTAAAATAAATAAAATTAGTCTCTGCTATCTATCATATATCAAGAACGCTTGGTTTTGGACTACATTATATTCAGTGTTGATTTCTCATTCAATATAATTCCATTTTTTAAGGCAGCCTCATGTAGCCCAGGCTATTCTGGAACTTACTACATAGCTGATGTTGACCTGAACTCCAGATCCTCCTGCCTTTACCTTCCACATTCTAAGATACCAGTGTGTGATACCATACCTAGTTTTCTTTTTCCCCGAGACAGGGTTCCTCTATGTAACAGTCCTAGCTGGCCTGAACTCACAGATATCCGCCTGCCTCTGCCTCCATGCCTCATTTTTAATTAGTTTTGCAGTATTGAGAACTGAATTCATGTAGGCAAGTGCTCTACCATTAGACTCCACCCTCCACCATCTGCTTGTTTTTAATTACCCTGAAATTCCTCAAAATTCCTAAAAACTAGCAGCTAACATTAACTAAACATTCCTAGACATAATTAGAAACTTTGCAAACATTCTCTCTCGATATTTCTCTCTGTAAAAAGGTACTATTATCACCATTCTAGCTTTACAAATTAAGGAAACTGAGGCAATAAAGAAATAAATAAGCAATGATTTGCCCAGGGTCACACAGTTGGCAAATGGCAGAGCCTGGATTCAGAAACAGATATCTGACTCCAAACTTCCTTTTTCTTTTATTTTCAATACAATTATGACGTAACATCATCTATCATTTTTTTTCATCTTCAATGGTATTGGAGAACTGAAGACGGTAAGTGGATGCTTTCAGTTTACTACTTCATGATGGACACAGTGTTTATTATGTCAGAACTATTTTTACCACACCACACTGTTAATTGGCAGAAATCTCTTTTAAGAAGATGTAGAATCTAGCTACAGAAAACAGACCCAAAAAACTGTTTTCAGTCAAGGTAAAGGGTTTCCAAAATGAAGGCTTGAAAGTGTTTCAAAAGGCAATTACTAAAGTATAAATAAGGTTGTGGTTTTTTTAAGAAAACACCTAATGAACCACTGAACAAGTATGTTCATGTTCTTAACAATTCATTAACTTACCACCACAACTGAGAACAGCTGAGGACATACTAAGATCTACGCCCATGCTCTTCCCTGACAACAGTTTTATAATTAGATCTCACAATCTACCCGCTCACATGCACTGTGCTACCATATGGAGATGAAGCAGTCAGAGCAGCTGTCCTACTGCCCCGTTTTTGCAGAGCTTACAGCCTGAGCTCAGGGAGCACACACAGTGAACAGATGATGATCCGTGTGATCCGTGCTGATACAGGCAGCACACTGAAGGTGACTTCAGAACAGAGAGGCCTTCCAAGTTTTCCCGGGAAATAAATTTAGTGTTAAAGAATCAGAGAATTAGCCAGGTGGTGGTCCACACCTTTAATCCCAGCACTAGGGAGGCAGAGGCAGGAGTATCTCGATCAGTTTGAGACCAGCCTGATCTACAAAGCTAGTTCCAGAATAGCCATTACTACACAAGACAAACTGTCGCAAAAATAAATAAATAAGAATAGAGGTTTTTCTGTAAATACTTCTTTTTTTTAATTTTTTAATTTTTTTATTTTTTTTTATTGAGAAAAGGAAAAAAAAGTTTCCGCCTCCTCCCAGCCTCCCATTTCCCTTCCCCTCCTCCCACCCAACCCCCCTCCCCCCACTCCTCTCCCCCTACCTCTCCAGTCCAAAGAGCAGTCAGGGTTCCCTGCCCTGTGGAAAGTCCAAGGTCCTCCCCCCTCCGTCCATGTCTAGGAAGGTGAACATCCAAACTGGCTAGGCTCCCACAAAGCCAGAACATGAAGTAGGATCAAAACCCTGTGCCATTGTCCTTGGCTTCTCATCAGCCCTCATTGTTCGCCATGATCAGAGAGTCCGGTTTTATCCCATGCTGTTTCAGTCACAGTCCAGCTGGCCTTGGTTAGCTCCCAATAGATCAGCCCCACTGTCTCCGTGGGTGGGTGCACCCCTCGTGGTCCTGACATCCTTGCTCGTGTTCTCCCTCCATCCGCTCCTCATTGGGACCTTGGGAGCTCAGTCCAGTGCTCCAGTGTGGGTCTCTGTCTCTATCTCCATCAGGGATAATCAACTACTGGACTGCAGATTAATGAATGGGAGTGTATCACCCATTCCTAAAACCTGCCCTGAGATTATCCATGCCATGCCCCTAGAGAATGGCAGTACAAGTCATGTAGAAAATCTGAAAGCCATGTTTTAAAAGATTTATTTTTATTCTGTGTGTATGAGTATTTTCCCTTCACTATGTATATGGCTTGGGTGTGTGTCTGATGCCCACAGAGGCCAAAGGAGGGCATCCTCTGCAAGAGCAGCCAGTGAGCTGCTCTCCAGTCCCTGGAAGCCACTGCTTGTTTTCCCCCCTAGTTTTCTTCTTTTTTTTTTTTTTAGATTTATCTATTTATTATGCATACAATGTTCTGTTAACATATATACATCAGAAGAGGGCACCAGATCTCATTACAGATGGTTGTGAGCCACCATGTGGTTGCTGGGAATTGAACTCAAGACCTCTGGAAGAGCAGCTAGTGCTTTTAACCTCTGAGCCATCTCTCCAGCCCCCCCTATTTTTCAATTAGAGATCAGGTCTCATAATTTAGCATAGGCACAGTTTGGATTACCTACCCCCTCTAATTCCTACTACAGCTGCCAGATTTCATTTTTCAGATTTCAGCTTTCTTCACCTTGGTAACTGTAATCACGATCCCTTTACTAGCTACAAAACCAAGTCTGATCCTGAAAATTATCCTTCAACAGTGCTCCTATTTGGCCCTTTCCAGCTCCTTACTGCCAGTATGCAAAAAAATCTTTGAGAGTACCATGTCTGAGTCTGCATAAACACCATATTCAAGCTACCTGCTGCCTGCGGTTCTACCCTTCCCTTGCAAAATCCCACTCAGATTTAAGCAACTTTTCTTAAAAAAAAAAAAAAATCAAATGACACTATTTTGTCGTCCTCTTCTCCATTTGCTGGTAAGAAACCTCTTTGGTGTGCCCCATGCCATACCACCTTATTAGGACACTTCTCACAAATAATTTCATCCCAATTACTCTGCAATTGTCTGTCTACCTGGTTCTCTAAGATCTGCATTATCAGTCTAGGAAGTACAGTAACTGCTACATAGGAAACAATCCAGAAATACCAAATGAAGGGATGAATGATGAACAGAGAGTTAAACCTAAGGAAGCTGATGGAACACTCAGAGATCATGGAAAAGGACAGAACACTGAATTCCCACCTTTAATGGATGGAAATCAGGAACTAGGGAAGGAGACAAAATGGACAACGCGTAAGAAGGAAACATCTAGGATCATCTAGTATTATGACCCAAAGGAAGAGAAAATGCAGGTGGCCAATGGCATCAAACACTCAAACTGGTCAAAGGGGAGAAGACAGACAAGGCCACTGCTTCAAGGAGGCTTGTGGTGATCTTTATACTCCCAATGCTAAGCCTGCCCCTCTTTTCAGAATTAACTATCACCAACTTTCTCAGCCATTTTGAACTTAGGACTTACAAACACCCAGTGGTATAAAACTTACCTGTGCGGTGTTTTCCCCAGGATTAATTTTTTTAATGGAGGCTATGTAAAAAACAAAAAACCTACCTTGCAGAAATAACCAAGGGCTTTTCTGGTCATTTTATGTTTTTATAAAATTTTAGACAATTTTTAAAGATGTTTTAAGTGTGCTTGAGTGTCTGCCTGCAAGCATGTGCAGCACACGAGGACCTGACGCTGGCAGAGCCAAAGGGGAGCATGAGAGCCTCTGCATTGGTGCGCATGCTGGGGAGCCACCACGAGGGTGCTGGCAACTGACCGGATCTTCTGCGGGAGCACAAGCGCTCTGACCTCCCCATCTCCCCAGCCTCACACAACCGTTTTTTCATTAAACTCTATATCCTAATTATTTTTCTTTTGGGATGGTGAACGGTGGCTGACTATCACTGAACTTCTTATCTTGATCTATTTAGTACTGGTTTTAGTTTTTTTCATGCTCTAAGGTTTGGCTGCTAAAAATATGGTACACACCAGACAGAGAAACGTCTATAGCGGCTGTAGAATTTTCCCTTACGTAATTTTTTGTTGCCGTTTATTATTTGAGAAAGGGTCTCCCTGTGTAATCCTGGCTGGTCTGGAATTTGCTATGTAGACCAAGCTGGTTGGAACTCACTAATCTGTCTGCCTTAAAGGTGTACTGCGACTACACCCAGCTTAGGTTTTTAACTGAATCTCTTCGATTAAAATGAGATGAAATGAATTGCAAGTAATTTAATAAGGTTTAAATTACAACATCAAGCACGTTTGTCTGATAATTTGCAATAGCTAAAAAAAAAAAAAACAGTAAACTAGAGTTTTCAATCCTCTTCTGAGCAATTTCTCACTCACTACCGTCTAGAGCTGATGGGAAAGTGGGAAATAGAAACAATGCGATCTTTCTAACAGAAGAGCTGCCCAGTCAAAGCACCACAGCTTTAAAGTTGATACATTTTGTCAGTTACATATAAAAGGTCAACATTTAAACTTTCTTTTCCCACACCCTTGCCAACATGGGTAGTTTTATTTTAATCTTCCCATCTAATAAGTAAAAATATTATTTTAATTATTATGTATATTTCACAGTAGTGAACTAAATGAGGTTTATGTTTACTGGCATATATTTTTTAATATTTTATGTATTATTTATTTATAAATTGTATGTGTTGTGTGTATATGCATATACATTGTGCCACAGCACATGTGTGGAAGTCAGAGCACAACTAATGGGAGTAATTTCTTCCTTTCTACTATGTGGGGCTTGGCAGCAAGCACTTTTACCCCCTGAGCCATTTTGGGCTCCTCAACTAGCATTTCTTTATGTATTGACTATTTATATGCACATTTGCTTATTTTTCTAGTAAATACAGATTACTTGTTTCTAGGATCTCTTTATATTCATATTAAAGACCTGTTACAAATGCTTTCCACAGCTTTTTATTTACAATATTTAATACAAAGGTTTTTTTTTCATTTAGACTATCACATCATCTTTTATTTCTTCCTTAGAATCACATCCTACACTTGAAGACCATATGGATTGCCAGTGGTATTCGTAAAGTAATCTGCTCTAACAACGAGGGCACATTAAGAGAGTCTAACTTTCCCCAAACTTGTCATTACAAATCCAACAGTGGTCAGTATAAAATATAAGTTTAAAACTGAGGCCTATACTCCTTTATTTCAAGGTTGACTGCTAGACAACTTAAAGAAAACAGTTTTGAATTTAGAAAATCCATTCAAAATTCCCTTTAACCCACAGGAAGCACAGACCTCTTGCTAGTTATCACCCACCTCTCAAGAACCTGTTAGGGATCCTTATGATGGGACAGGACTGAATGAAGCGTCTCCTAACTGGGTCCCATCGTATTTTCTTCTTACCTGTCACCACAATTATCAGCAGTAAGTCAGACACATACAACACATGGCAAATAATACATAGTTACTGTATTATAAAGACAGAAAAACAGGAAACAAAACAATACTTGAATACAGAAGGAAAGTGACTTAAGTATCATTTAACTCTGGAGTTAAAATGCAACAGTACATAAGCAGCGATGAAAGTCGTCCACTCTTATTCCCCCACACAATACAATCATGCACACCTCCTCAGAGCTGCTTCAATAGCATGAATACTCAAATAATCACCAATGCCATCTTGTGGCAAAAATTTACCAGGAGTTTTAGAAACGATTAGAAAGAAGTCTTTTAAAGCCAATGAAGCCAAAAGGAGCTCTACCCAAAAGCATCAGGCACAACACAGGCTCCTCTGCTCAAGACTTGGTACCTTTCTTTACTAGTTAGGAAGCAATGGATACTGGCTTTTATTAAGAAAGCCGCTGTTCTCATTAAAATTAAAATTAGATGATAACCAAGTCAAACAAACATTTGCTATCTGGGACCTCCATGCAACACAGGCAGGAGGAGTGCATGTGCCTTCCTAGGAAGGACATTAGCTCCACACTAGCCCCAATTAAAACGTGTTTTCTTGCAAAAATAGAAGAAAAACACAATGCGCTTATAAAACTGTTCATGGGGCAATTTTCTCTCTTCACAAAGTTTTGAAACTCCCCATTAAAATAGCTCCTGTCAAAAACAAAATTACTGTTGATTGTATAACACACAAAGTTTATGTGCGCTTCCACATACATTATGTCACACAGTTCCCTCAACATCCAGAACTGGCTCAGCACTCGCGTCATCAGGCACCTGCTAGGCCTGAATCCCTGTGTTAGCACCTAGAGCTGCAAAAGAAGGATATGACTCATTCTACCTGGAAGAACTCATGTCAGGTAAGCAAAGAATTTGTAGAAACAACAGTCACATCACAGTGAAGTAAGTGGAACAAGGGCTAGAAAATCCCTCACAGATCTGATCACCGTCACCGTGTTAGGAAGGAAGCGGAAGGAAAAGTGACTGATGGAAGGTGAGGAGCCGGCCTAAACATCCCGTCTTTCCACTACATCACACCTACCCTGGCTCCAATCCCCTAGAAAGAAAAATGGGTGTTGTTTTAAGTGACTGGAAATATATTCAGGTGCTCATCAGCAGGTCTAGCTTGATAATTCTTTTTTTTTTTTAAATATTTATTTATTTATTACGTATACAATATTCTGTCTGTATGCCTGAAGGCCAGAAGAGGGCGCCAGACCTCCTTACAGATGGTTGTGAGCCACCATGTGGTTGCTGGGAATTGAACTCAGGACCTTTGGAAGAGCAGGCAATGCTCTTAACCACTGAGCCATCTCTCCAGCCCGTAGCTTGATAATTCAAACACTGACATGGAGAAACACAAATTCTGTTTAATGCATGACCTTCACAATACTGTGGAGAAAGAGACATGGGGAAATTATATTCTTGCAAAGGGGTTTTACTTTTAATACTCTAAAATCTTTTAAGTCTGTGTTAACCAAACGTTGGTCTCTAGTTCACTTCTAGGTTAAGGTGAAAATTCCAGCCCAATATAAAATGATAAACATATGAACAAAAAGCTAAATGTTCTCTTCAGAGCTCTATCCTTTTTTATTGCTAAATAATCTATTTCCTAAGAGGATGATGATAGAAATTTTTATTTGGTCTTATTTCTAAAATGTCTCTGCCTAAAAAATAGAAAATTTGCAGGCCTACATTTACTCTAATATATAAATGTGTGTGTGTATACACACACACACACATATGTATACACACACACACGTATTTTTAAATATACAGAATATGACATCAAAACCCTGGAGAACCACCACTTTGAATCAACAATGATATACATTGATGATCATGAGCCCAACACAGGAAGCCATATTGCCAAAGGGTAACAACATATTAAGCAACTTCCCTTACTCTCATGTATGTTCCAATTAGAAAGACAAAACAGACACACAAAACAATTGAATAGCAATACAAGACAGAATATAACAGTGGTTAGCTTAAATTTGACATTTCATGTATCAAAAGCGTTAAAGTGTACATACCCTTCGACCCAGCTATTCCACTTGTAGGACTATTCCTAAAGAAACAATCATAGATGCACGGAAAGATGTATGGACAAAGGTATTAACTATGGCAATATTGGTAACAGTAAAAAAATTAGAAACACTTTCAATGTCCAACAATAGCGATATGGTTAAGTATGTTAGCTAAACATACTTAAATATGCTCATATGGTACATAGCACTTAACAGCTTATATAAGACTATTAACATTAACATTCACATTATACTGTAAACAATCCAGTTACAACATGTAGTGTAGTATATAATTTTAGTAAATAAAGAATATGTTCATGAAAAATATAAAAAATATATACAACAAGATTTAATCATGATTATCTTTGGATGGAATTTATGAGTGATTTTGGTTTTTCCCCTTTGTACTCTATTGTCCAAGCTTTCTCATGGAGTACACATTACTTTTAGACTGGAAAAAAATATATTACTTTAATTTTTGAAAATATAACTTAAAAAATATTGGAAAGAAACATACCAAACTGTTAACAGTGTAGCTATGACAGAGGTTGGGGTAATTACTCCTTCTACATTAGCCAAAAATTATAAGGCATATTATTTATATGAAATAATATAGTCATATGAAAATTTTTTTTAGATTTTTTAAATAGGTCTCACTGTACAGCCTTGGCTGGTCTGAAACTCACAGAGATCTGCTGCCTCTTTCTTACTTGTGTTAAAGGTGTGCTCCACCACACCTGCTGCCACGTGAAATATAAAACTACTTTAGAATAATACTGAAATGACACTAAAAATGAGTGACTCAGAGCTGTAACCAAAGACATTTGGAGGACTGGGAGTGTAGCTCAGCACAGAGTACACTTGACCAGCATGCACAAGTCCCTGGGCTTGACCCTAGACTCCACCCCATTTTGTTTTATTAGAACCTCTGTTAAACATCTTTGGCATGTTTCTCTCACAGCAACCAACATATTGTTTCTGTTTCAGGAGAAGCTAATGCTAACTCCATGGAAGTCATTCAGTCGAAGTGGGTGCTGACTTCAGGACTCATGTGCTCTTAGTCACCCAAAGAGCAGACAGGGTGGGGGGTGCACAGTAGCATAACAGTAACAACATAACAGTAATGCGCACATGCACTTTTGTTATTTTAAGAAAATATGCACTTTTTAAATTTCATATAAATTCCTGACCTACACCTCTATTCATTAAAGTTTACACAAACATTAAGCTGTTTATGGTGAAAATTAAACTCCTGATCTCCATTATTTTAAAAGGAATCTTCACAAAGAAAAAGATAATGTCCTCAATGATTAAATCAATATTTTTTATCTGCTAGCTTAAATGTTTTTTATAATACTTACTTCACCATAGACACTGACTAAAAATAAAGGCTTAGAAAGACACAGCTAACTCACTGTCTACCCAAATCATAAGTAATGTCATCTTTTTATAAATTTACAATAGAAGTTGGATGTGGTGGCGAATGCCTTTAATCCTAGCACTTGGGAGACAGAGGCAGGAGTGAGTTCAAGGCCAGCCTGGTCCATAGAGTGAGTTCCAGGATAGCCAGGGCCACATGGAGAAATCCTGTCTTGAAAAACAAAACAAAACAAACAAAAACACTACAATAGAAAGAAAATTTTAAAAATGCCCTAAGAGATTAAAACTATGAGAAATCAATGAGAGATGAAAAGAAGAAAGAAAAAATTTAGGGAACAGACCAAGAAACCAGTCCCAGAGACCCAAGAAAAGGAGTGGCTGAGTGGTGGCTTTATTGGTTTAAACAAGTGAACTAAGTCCACAGGGGAGACAGCAGAAAGAGCAGACGGTCCTGTAAACTGACCACATAGCTGGCTGGTGATGCACAGAAGTTAAATTACAGATCAACGCCTCCCAGCTATGTCTCCCAGACAGAAATGGAGGCAATGAGTAAGAATGTGCTCCCCAGGTAGGAACAACTGAGCAGTTGGATGGAGACAGCAGCTGTGTGGATCCCGGCATCCTAGCAGATGAGGAGGCAGCTGCACTAGAGAACGGTAGACAGCAGGTATACTCGGCCTCATCATTCAGCCTCTCTCATCCCCACCACAATGAATGCACTAACAGTCACAGGAAGGCTAGCAAAGACTCTCAAAGCAGGATGAACCAGCACAAAACCATGGCCCAAACATGAGAAAAGTCAGAGGATTAAAGTTAAGATACCAAAGAGAAGTAAGTTATCTCTACCAAAACTTGAAGTACTGGGTTTTTGTTGTTGTTGTTGCTTAAAGAAATGAACCAATAAATCTTAGGCTTCATATGGAAATGGAAGGAGCTCAGAACACCACAACAATCTGGAAAAGAAACTGGAAGACTAACACATTCTATTCCCAAACTTACTACAACAGTACAGCATTCAGAGCAGCAGGTACTGGCATAAGGATGAACACTTATAAATAAAGGATTTCCAGTGAGAACTCAGAGTAGGTAGGTATGGTGGGACATGCCTGTTATCCCAGCACTCAAGGGCAGAACCAGAAGGCTGACCAGGGCTTTGAGACTAGCCTGGTCTACATGAAAGTTGCAGAGCAGCCAGGACTACATAGTCAGACACTGTCTCAACAAACTAAAAATAATAAGTAAATAAATGTGAGAATTTAAAGATAAACCCAAACATCTATGATCCATTAATTTTTTTTTAATTTTTGTTTTGTTTTGTTTTGTTTTTCGAGACAGGGTTTCTCTATGGCTTTGGAGCCTGTCCTGGAACTAGCTCTTGTAGACCAGGCTGGTCTCGAACTCACAGAGATCCGCCTGCCTCTGCCTCCCGAGTGCTGGGATTAAAGGCGTGCGCCACCATCGCCCGGCCTGATCCATTAATTTTTGAGAAGTCACAAGGAAATTGATTAAGCCTTAAGGGTAACAAGAATTATCTTTTAAACACATGTTCCCAGGACAAACGTATATACTTTTGTCAAGAATTATTTGGGGGGGCGGGTGTAGTTTTATATTTTGAGATGGGATTATCACTCTGTGACCAAGTAGACTTTAAAGCCCACACCAGGCCCATCCAGCTCCAGCATCTTTCTCTCACCCCCTGCTGCCTGTGGAGCAGGATGTAAAGCTCTCAGCTCCAGGGCCATTCCTTCCTGCATGCTGCCATGCTCCCCAGCATGATAAAAATGGACTAACCTCTGAAACTGTAAGAGAGCCCTCAGTTAAATGCTTTCTTTTACAAGAACTGCCTAGGTCTTGATCATGGTCTTTTCACAGTAACAGAACAGTGACTAAGACACTGGCATTCTCCCTTATTGCCTCCTGCCTACCATGAGTAAACAGCCAACCCCAAATGCTTCCACAACAATATCCACCTTAGTATGGCCCCAGAAACCCTGGAACCAAGAACTGCAAACAGAAACCTCTCAAGTCCTAAGTTATCTCAAGATAACCTTTCTCCTTTAAGTTGTTTCTCTTGGGTGCTCATCACAGCAATGAAAAATTAACACACACCAAGAAAGCTGCTTCCAGAAAAAGTAGGGCTGTTGCCATGATTGAACCCGACCGTTTGGTTCCAAAGCCTTTGTATCTGGTTTGCTATAAGCTGGCTAAATGGGTGTTCCGGTGGGAGGCAGAAGATGAGGGATCAAGAGTGGGTATCGTAGAGACTGTGCTCCAGGAGCTTCAACCAGTAGAAATGAAGACTCTTGAAATTGGACTAGGGGCCATTTGTGTCTCGCTATGGCAAAGAATTTATCTATATTTTGTCCATGGCTTAAGGGTAGTAGACTAAATCTAGTAGAAGAATTTTCAGGACAGCCCAGCCTTCAGGCTATGATAGCATGGGCATTGCTGACTGCTTTTAACTGGGTTTGCAGTGAGCACTGGGGATAAAAGTTGAGCAAAATAGAAAGAAAAAAAAATTCGACAAATAGAAAAATTTGCAGTTTCACCAGAAAAAGAAGCATGTGTAAGTTGAAACCAATGAAGCTGTGGCTGCTGAAGATACTAGCCCCTCTAAAAGGCTGTTCATCTTGCAAAAAGGCAACAGGGAAAATGCCTTAAGGGCATCTCAGCATTGGCTGGGGCCACACTGTGACTGGCTCGATAGCATCCTTAGAGAAAAGAGCTCTAGAGCTCTCGCCCCACATCAGGGTGCCTAGGCAAGTGTTTCTCTGGGGTCAGCAGCCCAGGACAGTGAAGAGGCCACGGCAGCAATTACATAAGTGGGACTGACTGACTACTCCTCAAAGTACTGGCAGACCTTGGAATCATCACAGGACACTGTATATATTTTTTTTTAATTTTTAGAAGGACAGCCAAAGATTGATGTTTGGGTGACAGCAAGATTCCTGGCATGTACTTAGTTCCACAACTTCTGTTTCTCCAAATGCCTCAACAAGACATTCACTCACCACTTTGCTCGTTTTTGTTTTTTTAAGATTTTATTATTTCAAATTACGTGTAGGAGCCGGGCGATGGTGGTGCACGCCTTTAATCCCAGCACTCAGGAGGCAGAGGCAGGCGGATCTCTGTGAGTTCGAGACCAGCCTGGTCTATAGAGCTAGTTCCAGGACAGGCTCCAAAGCCACAGAGAAACCCTGTCTCGAAAAACCAAAAAAAAAAAAAAAAAAAAAAAACACAAATTACGTGTAGGTGTGTGTACCTGTATGTGGATATGTGCATGTCAGTATAGGTTTGCCTGCAGAGGCCAGAGACATTGCAACCCTTGGGGCTGGCATTATAGGTAGACGTGAGTTGTCACCTGATACAGGTGCTGGGTCCTCTGGATGTGCTCGTAACTACTGAGTCATCTCTTCAGCCCCTCACATAAGACTTTGAACTTGGGTTTGTTAGCAATGCTGTAAAGAGTAGGACTATGGGGATTCTTGGAGATGTGCTAAATGCATTTTGCATTATGAAATAGACATGAACCTGGGGGTAGGGGGCTAGTGGTTGAAATGACAAGTTTAAAATGTATCTGATGACAAGCTGACATGGGGCGGGTGCTTGGATTTGTGATGCTTAATCTTTTTTTGTTTGTTTTTTGGTTTTTCAAGACAGAGTTTCTTTGTAGCGTTGGATCCTGTCCTGGAACTAGCTCTTGTAGACCAGGCTGGTCTCGAACTCACAGATATCCCCTGCCTCTGCCTCCTGAGTGCAAAACACTCATATATACAAAATAATAAATCTAAAAAAGCAATGGAGAGAGAGAGCACTAGCCAGTAAGGCACACCTCTGAGGGTTTCTGTGAACACACTCCCAGAGATAACTAAGCAGGTAGGAATGGGGGTGGCAAAAGGAGTGATAAATGTCTAAAATTTGATACCAATATATTATTCTAGCCATGGCAAAAGTAGAGAAACAAAAGACAAATTAATACTCACCAGTATTTTGTCAAGGGAAGTATCTATATCTAGAGGATACCATTGGGGAGCACTGTAGTAAACTGCTCTTATCTGGGCTGTAATAATCACATAAATCTACACATATAACAACACTATCCAGAACTCAACACACACAATGAAACTGATGAAATCTGAGGACAATGGACTGGGGAAGACAATAGTAACACAATATCCTCCTTCTAGGAAAATGGGTGGAGGATATGTGGATCTTTACATATTATTTGTTTATTTGGTTTGGTTTTGAGACAAGGCCTCACTGTGCAGCCCTGGGTCAGACTGGCTATGAACCCACAGAAACCCAGCTGTCTATTTCCCAAGTGCTGGCAGTCACCACCCCACTGCTGCATGTTTTCTTCCTTCCTTCCTCCCTTCCTCCCTCCCTCCCTCCCTCCTTCTTTCCTTCCTTCCTTCCTTCCTTTCTTCCTTCCCTCCCTCCCTCCCTCCTTCTTTCCTTCCTTCCTTTCTTCCTTCCCTCCCTCCCTCCCTCCTTCCTTCCTTCCTTNCTCCCTCCTTCCTTCCTTCCTTCCTTCCTTCCTTCCTTTCTTTCATTTGTCTGAGACAGGGCTTCTCTAACAGCCTTGGCTGTCCTGGAACTCACTCTGTTGACCAGGCTGGCCTCGAACTCACAGAGGTCTGCCTGCCTCTTGAGTATTGGCATTAAAGGTGTGTGCCACCAATGCCCAGCTGCATTTTATTTCTTAAAATTTCATGTGAACAAGCATTATCTCTAAGTAAAAATTATAAAAAACAAACTAAAAACTTATAATGTAGGGCATACTTTTTAAATGATACATCTAAAATGTAAATAGAACCAGGCTAAAGAATCCTGATGCTGGCCGGGCGGTGGTGGCGCACGCCTTTAATCCCAGCACTTGGGAGGCAGAGGCAGGCGGATCTCTGTGAGTTCGAGACCAGCCTGGTCTACAAGAGCTAGTTCCAGGACAGGCTCCAAAACCACAGAGAAACCCTGTCTTGGAAAAAAAAAAAAAAAAAAGCATCTGTAAGAATCCTGATGCTTTCTGGGTGTCCAAGATGTTGAAGAAGAGTGTGAAAATCCATGTTTCCCTGGATTTCCCCAAAGAGCTGTGATCAACTGTAAAGACAACAGAGGAATGAAAAAAATCTGTACATCGTCTCTGTGAAGGGACTCAAGGGACACTGTAATTTGACAAGAGTCATATAGAAATGACGGCTGCTGCTTCACTGAAAATAATGCAGAGGTCATAGTAGACAAAGGGACGGTGAAAGGTTCCACCCTCACAGCTCAGCCACAAAAGTGTGCAGACTTGTGGCCCAGGGCTTCGACTAATGCAGGCAGCACTGCGTGGGTCTCCAGTATATTTGTAAAATACAATAGCCATTAAAGAGTCTTTGATGGGCCAGGCGGTGGTGACACATACCTTTAATCCCAGCACTTGGGAGGCAGAGGCGGATCTCTGTGAGTTCACGACCAGCCTGGTCTACATAGTAATAAGCTCCAACCCAGTTAAGGCTACACAATGAGACAACATGCACATTGTGTGTGTGTGTGTGTGTGTGTGTGAGAGAGAGAGAGAGAGAGAGAGAGAGAGAGAGAGAGAGAGAGAGAGAGAGAGAAGAGATCTGACCCATGTCTTAGCTCTTCTTTCATGAAGTACTCCTTAGGGAGGAGCTTCAGTCCCATTTCAAAAACTTTTTGAAAGAAAGTGTAAATAAACAGCAAACTAAAATATAACTTATAATGTCATGTTGTACTATGTTCTAGTTTGCCTGGCCACAGCATTGTACATACATACATACATACATACATACATGGAAACAACTGCACACATTACTAGCACTACTAAAAGAACTCATTAAGCCTCTCCACAACTCTATGAGATTGATACTACCATGATTCCCAATTTACAGACGAGGACATTAAGAATAGTGAGACTAAGCAATTTGTACAGAGCACTTAAACTCCAAATAAAAAGTCTAGAATTTAAAATCATGTTTTTGTTTGTTTCTTTGTTTGTCAAGACAGGTCTCTGCATGAAGCTATAGTTTACCTGGAATCTGCTATTATACAGCCCAGGCTCGCCTTAAACTCTTTTTGCCTCAGCCTCACAAGATTATAAATTCTGGGATTACAGGCATTATTCATCACCAAACCCAGCTAAACCAATGCATCTGAATCTAAATCTTTCTTAACTACTATACAATCATGCTCTGGATCATAACTCAATTTAGCACTTAAGCAAGTATGTCTAACAAAGGCATTTAATTAATATGTGTTGAATGAAGACTAGGAAGGACACTGATTCTCAATAAAAAAAAAAAAAAAAGTAAGTCTTCTAGTCCCCCAAAGGAGTTCCTGTTCCAAAACTCAGACAATATCTTCATCATACTGCCACATGCCAAATCTCATTAAAAAACAAAACCAGAGTAGGTCACTGTGACTAACAGAATATGGTAATGTTAAGCCAGGCAGTGGTGGCACACGCTTTAAACCCAGCACTCAGGAGGCAGAGGCAGGCGGATCTCTGAGTTTGAGGCCAGACTGGTCTAAAAGAGCTAGTTCCAGGACAGGCTCCAAAGCAACACAGAGAAACCCTGTCTCAAAAAACAAACAAACAAAAAAATATGAAGTAACCACAGCATACTGAAGAACAGCTTCTAATCGTTAGCTGGTCTTTGTCATTTTGGTTTTGTTATTCAAGTATCCCTTTTCTGAAAAAAGTAGGCTCATTAGATGAGGGGTTTTTGTCTTTGGGGGAGAGAGAGGGCACAAATAGATGGGACACTGAAATCACTCATCTACGTAAATGACTGATTCTTGCTAGACTAGCTTTGAGAGATTAGCTAAAATTTACATATTTACATATATTAATCAAAAAGTATTATAATTCATAAATCTGCTAGATTGAAATATTACATCTGAATCTAATGAACATAAAATTCCTGGGAACACTCTGGTTTAAAATAATACCATCATATTCTTAATGTTTATGAATATCTGCCAAGACGTCAACATAAAAACTCTACCCAGAGCTAGAGACATGGCTCAGTGATTAAGACCACTTGCTGCTTTTCCAGAAGACCTGGGTCCTATTTTAACTCTAGTTCAAGGGGATCTGGGGCCCTCTTCTGGCTTCATCGGGCACCAAGTAGACATGTAAGCAAACATGTAAGCAAAACACACATAAAACACACAAATTAAAAAAAAAAAAACTTCACCCTTTGGGCCCAGTTTAATATTTTGATAGGAAGAATTAGCTTTAAATACTTCATATAATATGCATACTGGATAGTCTCTCAAGCCCCCAAATCATACAATTCTTAGAAGAATCGCAAATATTTCAAGATCCTTATAACCACCCATTGCAGCAGGTACCAAGACACTAGACTAGAAAAAACAAAACAATAAAGCAGATTGCCAGCCTTCCTGCAGTAAGGCTGGAAATTAAACTCGGGCTGGAAGGACAGTTCAGTGGTGAGAGCACTGGCTGTTCTTGCAGAGGACCTGGGTTCAATTCTCAGCACCCACATGATGGCTCACAACCACCTGTAACTCCAGGGGGGGGAGTCTATTGCCCAATTTTGGCCTTTGTGGGCACTGCATGCACATGGTGCACAGACATGCAGGCAGATAAACATTCATATACACAAAATAAAAATAAGTAATTCTTAGCTGGGCAGTGGTAGCGTATGCCTTTAATCTCAGACTTGGGAGGCAGAAGCAGGTGAATCTCTGTGAGTTTGAGGTCAGCCTGGTCTATAGAGTGAGTTCTAGGACAGCCAGGACCTCACAGAGAAACACTCTCAAAATAACAACAACAAAGATTTCTAAGGTCTTTTTTTTTTTTTTTTTTGGTTTTTCGAGACAGGGTTTCTTTGTGACTTTGGAGCCTGTCCTGGCACTAGCTCTGTAGGTCTTTTCAACTTCAACATTTATGATTCAATGATGTTTCAAAGGAGAGAAAAAAATTTCATCCTAAAACCTTTGTTATGATTTCTGTGTTTGAAGATTTAAAAACAAAACCTCTGCCTTCATTTATAGTCTTAATGTGTCTACAATGTGTCTATAAAACGAAATATAAAAATAAATATATACAGCTACAAACTCCATTTTGCTTGCTTCTTTTTTGTTGGAGGTGGTGGTTTTGGTTGCTTTTGTTACTCTGTTCTAGGATCTTGCGTGGACTAAGCAAATGCTCTACTTTATAGTTACACCTCCAGCTCCTGATTTCTTAATTCAGTATCACCTCCATTCTTTTCATCTCCAGTAAAATCTGTTTTTAAAAAAAAAAGATGGGTGGGGCTGAAGAGATGGCTCAGTAGTTAAGAACAATTGATGCTCTTGCAGAGGACCCAGGTTCAGTTCCCAGAACCCATATGGCTCACAACCATCCATAACTCAAACTCTCAGGTATCTGACTGTCTCTTCTGACTTCCATGGGCTCCGGGAACAGCAACAGAAAAGTTACTAACACAACCAAGGAGAATCAGAAGTTCAAGGTCATTCTCAGCTACACAGTGAACTATATGAGATTCTGTATATAATCTGTATATATATGTATATAATCTGTATATATATAAACGATGAATATGGCCAAAGTAGGCATAATACCTAGCATGACTTCTGTATGAAGAACTACACCCAGAAATACCGATTTTTAAGAATAGCACAGTATGCACAACCCAAATCCAAGTTACATAGGACTCTGAGGCAGGAGGATCATGAGTTAGAGATCTGCCTAGACTACCAAATTGGAGGCCATCTCAGGAAAGTAAGCCTATTCTTTTCCCAGAAAGTAGAATATTAAAAGACATTTCATAACATTTCACATGCAGCCAAGTGTTTTTCCTATAAGAGCAGATAAGTTTCACTTAAAAATCATAATTTAGGCCCCTATTTTTTCCCCCTGACAGGGTCTCACTATGTGTCTCTCTGGCTGACATGGACCTCTCTACATAAACCAGGCTGACCTTGAACTCACACAGATCCACTTGCCTCCTAAGTGCTGGAATTAAAGGTGTGTGCCACTATGGCTGTCTCAAATCCCTAAATTTCTAAATATAGCTTTAAGAAGTTATTTTCCTGAGTAGTTTAAATATGTATATGTATTTACTGCTGGGCAGTGGTGATGCACATCTTTAATCCCAGCACTCGGGAGGCAGAGGCAGGTGAATCTCTGTGAGTTCGAGGCCAGCCTGGTCTACAGAGCTAGTTCCAGGACAGGCTCCAAAGCCACAGAGAAACTCTGTCTCAAAAAAACAAACAAACAAAAAAAAGTATATGTATTTAAAACTAAATATATTTTGCTTCTTTTGAAATTACCAAATTCAGAGTGCACACTAGAAACTCCATAGCCCTGCATGAGGTTTGTGTTCCTATTTTTAAAGGAATTTGTTTCATGTGACACCAAGATATGTATAGTTAGCATTTAATCAATGAGACATCTGATCCAAACTAACGGAGTTGACAGTTGATAATGAAACCATATGGCAATGGCAAGAAGCTAACATGGATAAAAAGGGAAGCAACTCAAAGAAAAGGCATCACTCAACTCCAAATTATTTGATCATCTCATTTCCTTACTACTCATCATACTTCTCATTTCACTACCTAGGTTTTCATTCAATGATCACATCTTAGACAGCAGAAGTCCAGGCTGGATTCTACATGTGGCAGGAAGTCAATGAAGAACTATGATCTAGGAAGCAATAAAAACACAGCTGTGGTTTAGCAAGATTAATCCTACTTCAATACATAAGGTAGATTAGAAAAAAAGACTGAGCAAGGCAGTGGTGGCACACGCCTTAATCCCAGCACTTGGGAGGCAGAGGCAGGCGGATCTCTGTGAGTTTGAGGCAGCCTGGTTTACAGAGCGAGTTTCAGGACAGGCTCCAAAGCTACACAGATAAACCCTGTCTCGAAAAACAAAGTAATAATAATAATTTATCCAATGCAAAATAACCTTGAGTTTCATCCTCCTGCAAAAATAACTATGAATACTGACAATCCATATTTCATAAAAGCCAGGTATGGTGGAATGTGCTTGCAATGTCATCATCACTTGTGAAACTGAGGCGAAAAATCAAAACCATCCTGCTACATAGGGAGATTTTAGCCTCGGTTACATGAGACTCTATTATGAGCCGTCAAGTATCTGGGTCTCTATAGAAGATGACAGAGAATATAGCTTTTTCTAAATTACATGCATTTTATGTCTCTCTCTCTCTCTCTGTACATTTGTGTGTGTCATGATGAACATGTGCAGGTCAGAGATCAACCTGAGGCTCCCATTTCCTCAGTGGGCTAAAAAATTGGCAAAGCACAATTTTTCTTCCTCAGAACAGAGATAAGGATGTGTGTAGGGGCGTGGTTCAGTATGTGGGTGTTGGGATCTAAACTCTGCTCTTCATGATTACATAGTGAGTATTCTTAACTACTAAGCCATCTTAGCTGATTGCTTTGTGCTAAAAGACAAACTGATTCCCAAATGTCTGTGGAACTGGAAGGGACCCAGAATAGCCAAAATGAACCTTTGAAAGAAGACTAAAATAGGAAGACTCATAATTCTTTATTTCAAAGCACCAGGAAATGAAGTGGTATGGTGCTGGCATATGGACAGACAGGCAGATCAAATGGAACAGAATAGAGAGATCACCTGATTTTTGACAAGGGTGACAAGACCATTCAAAAGAGAAAGAAAAGTGCTGGAAACAAATGGCACTGGGATGGCCGGACAGGAGCTCGGAAGACCCGACACCAAGCACTGAGACAAAGGCAAAACCACAGAACACCAGAGGAAAGCATAAGGATCCTTGCAGAGCACACCAAAAACAAATAACAACAAAAGAAAAGGGGCAACTAATTAGACGTTATCAAAATTAAAAAAAAAAAAACCACTGTACTTCAAGCAATACAACTAAGAAAACATAAAATGGGAGGAAATGCACATATAATGTTAAATCACACAAATAACAAATGAATTATACCTAGAATATATAAGGAACTCTTATAACAACAATAAAAAGACAACTCGATTAAAAACAAGATGAAGCATGTGATATACAGCTCCCTACAGGGAAACAGACACAATGGTCACCAAGCACATAAAAAGGGGCTAGGCATTGTTAGGCATCAAGGAAACCGATCAAAAACCACATGAAGGTATGCAGGTGCAACGCCTACAACCCAGCTACTTAGTGAGGCTGCTGAAGCCCAGGAGTCTGAGATGAGCCGGAACAACATGAAGACCTAGTCTAAAAAACAGGAACACGAGCTTCTCCTTCAACATATTAAAACAGTGAGATGACAAGTGTTTGGGAAGATGTACACAGCGTTGGTGGGAATGTAAAATTCCAGTTGCTTTTGAAAACTGTCTGGCAATTCCTCAAATGGCTAAATATATTTCACAGAGTTACTATATGATTCAACAATTGTACTCCAGGCATTTACCTAAGGGAAAGACATATCCAGACATCTGCACACAGATATACATAGCAGCATTATGCTTAACAGTCAAAAGCTACAAACAACCTAAGTACTTATCAACAGATGGCTTGGTAAATTAATATGGGAAAAAACGAAAATAAAACATAGGGGGTGAGATGGCTCAGCTGGTAAAGTTGTTTATTTGCTGCCTAACATGACAACCTGAGTCTGATCCCTGGAACCCAGTAGTGGAAAGAGAACTAACTCCCAAGAGTTGTCCTTTGACCTCTACATGTGCATGTCGGCATTTGTGTGCCCACACAAATAAATAAATAAATAAGTGAAGTCAGAGATCAGAGAGATGACTCGGTAGGTAAGAACACTTGCTTCATAAATCATAAAAGACCAAGCCAGGGGTGTGGTGGTGCACATCTTTAATCCTAGCACTCGGGGAGGCAGAGACAGGCAGTTCTCTGTGAGTTCCAGGCCAGAGAAACTCGGTCTTGGGAAGGGGGTGGTAGTACATGCCTTTAGGTCAATTTGGTCTATGAAGAGAGTTTCAAGATAACCAGGTCTACACAATAATACCCTTAAAGGTGCATACCTTTAAAACATGCAGGGGGCAGAAGCAGATGCATCTCTGTGAGTTCAAAACCAGCCTGGTCTACATAGCAAGTTCCAGGGCAGCCAGAGCTACACATCAAGACAGACCTTGTCTCAACAACAACAATAACAACAACAAAAAAGTAAAATCAAACAGAAACCAAACCAAAACAAGGACTGGAGGGGCTGAGCAGATAGTTCAGCTGGCAAATGTTTGTAAGGCAAGCATGAGGACCTGAATTCAATCTAGAACTCTCACACTCACATACACATACTGGAGTATTATTTAGCCCTAAAAAATGAAATTGCGTCATTACCAAGAAAATCAGCAGAACTGAGATCACATAGGTAAAATAGACTACACTCAGATAAGCAAAAACTAGGTACATGTGTGTTTTATCTTCATGTGTGCATATGTTCCACATGAATACAGTTAAGTACATCTTTTAAAAATAAGGAATATGGACTGGGGAGATGACTGCTCCTCCAGAGGTCCTGAGTTCAATCCCAGCAACCACAAGGTGGCTCACAACCATCTATAATGGGATGTGATGCCCTCTTCTGGCTTGCAAGCGTACATGCAGATAGAACACTTATGTTTGTTTGTGTTTGTTTTGGCCTTTCGAGACAGGGTTTCTATTTAGCTTTGGAGACTGTCCTGGAACTAGTTCCTTGTAGATCAGGCTGGCCTGGAACTCACAGAGACCCCGTGCCTCTGCCTCCCAAATGCTGGGGCTAAAGGCGTGCGCCACCACCGCCCAGCTCAGAACACTCATAAGTTAAGAAAATAAATACAAAAATAAATATTTTTTTTAAAAAGGAAAAAGAGGTTAAGCAATGGGCTCAAATAAGACATGTTTTCCCCTGTATGTATATCTAACTTTTTTTTTTAAAGACAAAAAAGGTACTAGCAAGATGGCTTGGTGACTCAAGGCACTTGAAGCCTGATGATCTAAGTTCCATCCCTGGAATACACATGGTGGAAGGAAAGCACCGAGTCTGAAAGCCATCTTCTCCCCTTGGTTGTGTGCCATGGCATACTCGTGACCATACACGTATAAAACTGGGCAAACGTGAAGAGTGGTGGAGTGCAGCAGAAAATGTGAACACGAGAAATGAATGTAACGTCCCTCTAATCCTAGCATTTGGGAGGCAGAGGCAGGCAAACCTGAATTCAAGGCCAGTCTGGTCTACAGAGTGAGTTCCAAGACAACAACAACAACAAAAAAAAAAAGTCGGTCTACCCTCAAAAGATAGCAGCCATTTCTTTATTTATTTTAAATATTTAATTTTTAAAATGTATTTACTTTATATGTGTGTGTGTGTGTGTGTTGTCTGTATATATGTCTTCATTACCAGAAAAGGGCATCAGAGCCCATGGGACTATAGTTACCGACAGTTGCAAGCTGACGTGTGGGTGGTGGGAATTGAACCCAGGACCCTGTCTCTTCATCTCCATATTTATCTAAGGATTTGCTTGGTGTGTGTGTGTGTGTGTGTGTGTGTGTGTGTGTGTGTGTGTGTGTGTAGGCACACACGTGCAGGAGCTCGTGTGCATAAGTCTATACACACACCTGCCAGATCCCCTGGAGCTGGAGTTGCGGGCAGCTGTGCACCACTGTGTGATGTTGGGAACTGAACACCAGTCCTCTACAAAAGTAGTGCCCAGGGGGCTGGGGAGATGGCTCAGAGGTTAAAAGCATTGCCTCCTCTTCCAAAGGTCCTGAGTTCAATTCCCAGCAACCACATGGTGGCTCACAACTATCTGTAATGAGGTCTGGTGCCCTCTTCTGGTATGCAGGCATACATGGAGGCAGAATGTTGTATACATAATAAACAAATAAATAAATCTTTAAAAAAAAGAAACAAAAAGAAAAATGAACAAAATCTATACAGAGACTGTAAGTAAATGAAACAAATATGCTTCTTTCATATGCTGAAAAGAAGCTTAAGAAAATATTCCTAGGGCTGGAGTGGTAGTTCAGCAGTTGTTCTTCCAGAGGTCCTGAGTTCAATTCCCAGCAACCACATGGTGGCTCACAACCATCTGTACTGAGATCTGGTGTCCTCTTCTGGCCTGCAGATGCACATGCAGAAGGAACACTTATACATAATAAATGAATAAAGAAAAAAAAATATTCCTATTAAACTGGCAATAAGTGGTTTAGGGCTAAAGACAGATGGCTCAGTAGTTAAGGGCATCATCCATTGTTCTTCCTGAGGACCCAATTTTCAGCACCCACATGGTAGCTCCCAAACATCTGTAATACCAATTTCAGGGTATCTGATGCCGTCTTCTGACCTCTGAGGGCACCCGGAACACACACGGTACACAAGACATACATGCAAGCAAAACATTCATAAAATAAGAATAATAAAATATTATTTGAAAAATAAGAATAATAAAGGTTGAGCCAGGCATAACGGTACATGCCTGTAATCCTAGCATTTGAAAGGCAGAAGCAGGATGGTTTCTACACACTCCAGGCCAACCCGGGCTACATAGTAAAACCCTTTTTCAAAAAACAAAAGGCTTGCAGGGCATGGTAGCACAAGGTTTTAATCCCAGCACTCAGGATGCAGAAGCAGGAAGGTCTCTGAGTTTGAGGTTATACTGGTCTACATGGGGAGTTCCAGGTCAGCCAGTGCTGAGTAAAAGAGACCCAGCCTCAAAAACTCCAATCTCTGGCCTAGGGAAACTGCCCACAAACCGTGGGTCCCATCCCTAGCATTAGAAAAATGAGGGCTGCGTCCTAATAAAGCACTTCATTAGGAAGGCATCAAGAAGTCACCAGCACTCCAACACTCTCAGCAGGTCACCAACTGATGCTTCCTCTATTAGGGCGATTTGACAGTTTATCAAGGTTTAAACAGTGCTCCTAGGAATTAACCTGCAAGATAAATATCCTCATACAACAGGGAATCTCACTGTGTGCTGCGGTAGGAGACTGCACTATCTAGCATATCTAAGCATACAACACACCCAGACCAGGCAAACGGTACACACCCCGAGAAAACGCATTATTGTTTGTTACTAGGGAGAGAAGCCAATAGACAGGGTCAAAGATAGAAAACTTGCCTTCTGATATATGTTGTTTTGTTTGGCTTTCTTGCTTTTGAGACAGGTTTTATGTTGCTTAAGATGGCCTCCAACTCGAATGCAGCTCTGTAGTGGAGGAGACCAGGACTTCCTGCCTCTTCTTCCTGAGGCTGGGATCACAGACATGTGCTACCATGTGTGGCTATCATATGCCATTTCTACTATTTGAATTTTACATATTTCTGTTTGTTTGTTTGTCTGTTTGAGACAGGGTTTCTCTGTGTAGGTTTGCCTGTCCCGGAACTTGCTATATCAGAGAGCAGACCTGTGATTCGAGGATTAAAAGTAGGATTTTAATCCTCCCAAATCGTAGGATTAAAAGTGTGCACCACTACCCAGCCACATTTCTTATTTAAGACCTTTAAATTAAGATTTCTGGACTATTTTTGACCCAGCACTAGCAACTGTTAAGTGTTTCTTTCTCTCTCAGTCCCCACGTTAGCAATGCTGTTTGACTGCTTTCTCTACTAACAGAGACACTTCATTAAATTCATGCTAAAACATAACACTGACTTGTGTTCTGTTTCACAGTCCCCTTGCTGTATCTCTAAATGCTTCATCTACAAAATAGCAGCATCGTTTCCTATTTTTCCCTAGGTATATAAATACTAATCCCAGTACTTGGAAGGCAGACAGGATCTCTGTGAGCTCAAGACTAGCCTGGTCTACAGAGCTAGTTCCAGGACAGGCTAAACCCTGTCTTGAAAAATCAAAGATTAAAACCTATGAATGTCTTAGCCTGTGGGGTAAACACATCATCACTGCTATATCTTAGAAAATAGTAGAAAGGGGTTAGCAAGATGGCACAGAAGGTAAATGAGCTTGCCGCCAAGTCTGACAACCTGAGTTCTAGTCCTAAAAGTGTCCTCTGACTTCCAAATGCACATTGTGGCATGCTCATAAGTGTGTGAGTGCACACACACAATAAGCAATTCTGCTCTTAAATATTTTAAGAATAAAAAAGATAGCAGAAAGACAATATTCAAAATTACAAAACACTATGCTGACACTAGGTCTGATACCCTAAGAACTCATTATTACCTGTTTGTCTGGAGCCACGGGGCTCTGAAGGATTAAACCACAATCATCAAACCACTGCACATTAATATCTTACACATAATTCAGTGCATTAATTTATTTTATAATTTAAAAAATATTTTAATTTTATGTGCACAGGTGTTTTACCTGCATGTATGTCTGTGTAACACTTGTATGCCTGGTGTCTGTGGAGGCCGCCTGGTGCCTATGGAGACCACAGAGGACATCAGATTCCCTAGAACTGTAGCTAAAGATGGTTGGTTTTAAGTCACTATGTGGATGCTGGGAATTGAGCCCTGAATCTCTGAAAGAGCAACCAATACTCTTAACCTCAAAGCTCTCTCTACAGCTCTTAGTTAAAAAATGTTAAGACTGGGGGCTGGAGAGATGGCTCAGAGGTTAAGAACACTGGCTGTTCTTCCAGAGGTCCTAAGTTCAATTCCCAGCAACCACATTTGTAATGAGATCTGGTGCCCTCTTCTGGCATGGAAGTGTACAGGTAGGAGGAACATTGCATACATAATAAATAAATAACTCTTAAAAATAAAGAAGTTGAATTTCATTTAAAAAATGTTAAGAGCCGGGTGGTGGTGGCGCACGCCTTTAATCCCAGCACTCGGGAGGCGGATCTCTGTGAGTTCGAGGCCAGTCTGGTCTATAAGAGCTAGTTCCAGGACAGGAACCAAAAAGCTACGGAGAAACCCTGTCTCGAAAAAAAGCAAAAAAAAAAATGTTAAGACATTACATTGTGGTATATGTATATGTGTGCGTGAGTGTGTACGTGTGTATACAAACATACATACGGTGTGCTATGTACTGTATACCTAAGGAGGGTCCAGAAAGAAGGTAAGAGAAGGCCTCTATGGGAAAAAATACAACTGAGATTCAATGAAACAGAAACTAACTGAGAGACTGAGGCACAAGAGGCTACTGCGGGAGAGAAGAACACACACAGTGGCTTCCGATGCTGAGAGAAAAAGAGCAGAGGGAAGAGAACAAAATGGAGGGTTAGGACACGGTCAGGATGTTTACCCTACTCGAAACAATGAAATAGAAGACTGGGTACAGTGGCACTTGCCAGCATCCCGCTACTCTAGAAGCTGAAGCAGGAGGACGGACAGTTCAAGGCCAGCCTGGACAAAGAACTAGAAAAAGGCTATAAGCAGAGGTGATGAAAGACCAGCACCATATGAATAGAAGGTACTAGCAGAAGGAGGAAGATTACTCAGGAAGCTGCTGCAGTAAACCTGACATCAAGAATTAGTTACCACAGAAGCAAAAGAAACAAGACTGGGTAGCTGATTACAACTGAAGTTGGTGGGGAGCTTAAGGAGATCACCCTGATTTCAGGTTCCCCTAAGATGGATAAAAATGCTAGCACCAAGCCAGGCATAGTAGTGGATGCGTTTAATGCCAGCACATAGGAGGTAGAGGTTGGAGGATCTCTGTGAGTCCAAAGCCACCCTGGTCTACACAGGAAGTTCCAGAATAGCTGGGATATATAGTGAGACCTTGTCTTTAAATTGTTTTCAAAAGATGCTATCCCTGAAAGACGGTGGAAGTGTTCTAAAAAGAGTACCAAGTCATGCGGCTTTGTTTCAGAGGGACTGGGAACAAGGCAGAGACGCTAAAAGGAAGAAAAGGCTCTTCCAGTGTGTGGAAGCTAGTGGAGGTCAAAAGAGATGGGAAATTAATACATCAAATGGGGAAAAGTAGCTAGCCCTGCAGGGTCAGCCATAAAACAGACCTATACATTCCTATTCCTCCCTACCACTTAAAACCTTTTGGATTATTTCAAAATAAGAGTTAAAAGATTTAATATGTAATACCTGGGAGAACAAAAGATTAGTATGAAAGAATTTCAAAATATATCATCGAGAGATCAGAAATTTTCCAGTGTTGACAACGAGGAAAAGATGGAGAATGCCTGTGGAGGAAGGAGGAACTGAGTGCCGGCCTGGAAGAAAGGAAGGAGAACGAAGACTGATGACTCCACTTCTCCAATTTTCACAGTTTAAGCACGTTTTATCTTCACCTCTGGACAAATGGCTGCTCTTGTCCTCGTGTGCTAAGGGAATGCAGAAATAGCGCCATACTTCAAGCCCTTATTTGAAACCATGGCTTCCACCACCCCCATGTGGTAGCAGTGAGGAACTACACAAACAGGTTACAGAACCCTGAGAATGCCCACATGAAGTTCATGGTATAATAATTAATCCATGACCAAAGACTTAAAGATTTCAGTGGCAGAGGGCAAACTGGGAATAGTGCTTGCCAAGGGATTTATCTTCTAGGCTAGCAACACACGAAAATCTATGGTTCTGCTGTTAACTGCAGATAACAAAAAATATGTCTCGGGTTTTTTTTTCATTTTAAAAAGCACATATTTAGTAATTCCAGGATACCCAGTCTGATAATGTCATTTCAAATCCAATTCATTGCATATTTGGCTATTGACGAATGTCTCAATTTTATTTTAGCGACACATACAAACAGATTCATGAACATTTTTGGCACACGTTAAAACCACATCACAAATGTTAGTAATTATCTCATTGAGCAAGCAAAATTCCCTTTGTTATCTTCAAATTAATCAACTGATTTTTCACTACCTAAAAGAACACAGTAGTAAACACAATTCAAAAACCATCAGGTTCTCAGAACTGATCTAAACAAATATGTCACTGATACAATCAACTTCACACCAGTCACACATAACACAAAAAAACATGGCGAAGGTCTAATACATCATTCCTGACAGTTCTCTTCATGGTAAGAAAACACCATTGCCCAATAGAATGATTGGCATCCTGTGCAGGATTGAATTCTCTACCTTCCTTTTAACAAACTGAAAATTCATTTATTTTCATTTATTGGTTTAAAACTGCTTGCACACATATCATTTTGACTTTGGGCTTTTTCTTTTTCTTTTTAAGGCATGGGAATTCAAAGACCAAAACATGAAATTATAGCAATAGGTATATTTTTCAAATTTCCAGTTCTGACACCGGGGTCACAGCACCATTTTTTCTTTATATTTTTGATCTTCATTTCCCCCTTCAGAAATCTAGACACCATTATCCATTCTGTCTCTGAACATCCCCAAATATTAATGATTCTACCGTTTCCCTCAATCTTTTTGGTTTTCTTTCCCATACACTCCCCAGTCAACATTTACATTCACACACATACACACACGCGCGCGCGCGCACACACACACACACACACACATACACACGAGCACGCGCGCGCACACACACACACACACACACTTTCACACGCTCATTCCTTTTCAAAATACCCGACTCTTACACAGTTAGGCGGCTTTTTTTTTTTATTTTATTTTAAACAAAATCACTCCAGCATTCCTCTTGTCTCCTCTCCTTAATTTGGCACTCTTTTCCAAATAATTTTCCACAGCTAAACACCAATGTCTTTCTTTCACAACATCAAACTGCGGAAGGGGAAAAGATTAGGAATCGGGCAAGCAAAACATTTGGGAATGTCAAAGAGACAGTGGCCTCTCCTTCGAGTGGAAAACACAACTCTCATCACCGAGCTGTCCACACAGCAGAGACTTTTCTTCGGGCGTGCTCCGGTCCACCTCCTGACCTCAACGCCACCTTCCCGGCGCTCTGCCTCCCTGTCCTCGGCTGTGTGTTCGAGGAGCAGAGCCCGGCGGCCGCCACCTTCACGCCGGCAGCCGCCCCAACTCACCTGGCAGGTGCGGCCGTCCGGAGAGCTGCACGAATCGGTTGAGCTGGCTGGTGCCCCGACCCCCGCCGGCCGCGCCGGCCCCGCTAGCCCCGCCGGCCCCGCCGGCCGCGCCTCCTCCCCGCCGGCGGTTTCGGTCCCAGCCCTGGGCAGCCGACATGGCCCGTTAACGATTGCCGCAGCCCGGTCCCGGCAACGCGAGCCGAGGCTCCTTCCCGGGCTCCTCAAGAGACCGGGGAGACAGGGGCCGGGGGAGCGCCGGACTCGCCAGCAACCAATGGCTGGCCACCTTAGTGACGGAGAACCAATGAGCACTCTCTTTCTTGGCAGGTGAAGGGAGGCGGGGAGAGACGTGGTAACCATAGCTATCGCTAGAAGAGGGCGGGGGAGGGGAGGCAAAAGCAGCCGATAATAGAGCGCATCGACCTCCCGGAGCTTGCCCGCTTCTCCCGGATCCTCAGACCAGCCAGTCGAAAACCGAGCGGGAAGGCTACGCCTGTAGAGACTCCCAGACAGGGCGGCTACCCGGGGAATGGTCGCTACTCCAGAACTCTGTCCCATAAGCACTGTATTCAGAAGTATTATATGTACACAATGCGTGTCTTTGGTGTCAGTACATCTGTCTGCAGTCCTGCAGACAGAGATCCCATCTGCGGATCGTTGGCACACACAAAGGGCTCACCGAGGTGGGGGTGGGGGGCGGAGTCAGAGATGAAGTCTAAAAACGAGATATTTCTGGGTTTCATCATTTGTTTTGTCTCTTAGTGGCATTGGCAGGACCCTTCCCCGGTATAAGCCACGCCCGAGCAAATAGCTTTAAACCTTGTTAGCAAATACCGATGGCCATTCAATCTTAAGAGTAATCATAGAAACACAAATGAAAACTCGAGTAAGAAAACCTTTCAGGCTCCTCCACATACATCAGTGAAGATCTTTAAACAACACACGGCTTGTGTGTGCTGTGCCAAGAAAAAGTTACTCTCATAGGTGACTGGTGGCCTTGTCAATGTTTTTGCTGGGAGGGAGGGGCCACACAAGCAAACTCTATCCTTTTACAATATACGCAACGAAAGACATGTAAAATTAAATAAATGACAGCAAATGCAACGGACGATATGATTTTAAAAAATCAAATGTGTAATCTCAGAAATTCCCATTGTTCCAAACGTAAACAGAAAATGTGGCTTGAACTTGGGGGAGGGGCGGTGGGGGGTTGCCGTGCGCAGTGGGAAAATGCAGTTACACACTGCTGTTTCCAAATAAGAAAAAAGGAGATAAAACTTTTCAAGGTTCTGAGATCTTCTCTGATGGACTGCTGCCCCTCCTTGATGTTTCACACAGGAGAACCTCACACGTTGGATTTTGTTTTCAAGGATTGGGAGTAGGGGAGGAGAAAGTGAAGGAATGAGAAGCATCCTTTGATCCCAGTGAGCAAATCTCATGGCACCACGAGCTCTGTGCTATCCATTATATCCCCACACCCAGTTTCTGTTGGAAAAGAAGTATTTTATCCATTATGCATTAAAAAGCAGTTTATATAAACGTTTGACATCTTAAGAAAAGGGAAGCCTGCAGTGCTAGGGTACGTAGACATCTCAGTTGCTTAAAGTGCTTGTCTAGCATACACCAAGCCCTAGATGCGGTCCTTACCATGGTCTAAAACAGCATGGTGGCACCCTTGTAATCTCAGCTCTAAGGAAACAGTAGCAGGAAGATCAGCTGTTCAAGTCCAGCCTCAGAGACATAGCAGAATAAACTCTAGTCTAAAAAAAAAAAAAAAAAAAAAAAAAAACAGGAACAGGGCTAGAAGAATAAGTGCATAGCACTGGCTGGTCTTCCAAAGGACATGGGTTCGATTCCTAGTACACAAATAGTAGTTCACATCCTTTTGTAATTCCAAATCCAGAACCAAACACTCTCTTCAGACCTCCTCCAGGTGCAGGACATGCAAGTGATGCACAGACCGGCAGACGTGAGGTGAAACACCTGGACACATAGAATTTCAGTAAATAAGAAAAGAAAAAAAGAAAAAAAAGGACAAGACCAAACAGAACTCCAATGTGATGGTGCTTGCCTGTAATTCCAGCCCAGCACTTCACTGATCAAAGCAAGAGGCTCATAAATTCAAGTTCCTTGGCTATGTAGTGAGTTTAACACCAGGCTGTGATACATGAGACTCCCTCAACCATCCCCCCAAAACAAAGTCTGTGGTTCTAAACTATGAAAACAAAATTAAGGAGTGTTAAATTGTCGGCCTTCTTTTTTTTTTTTTTTTTTTTTTTTTTTTTTTTGAGGGGGGATTTCGAGACAGGGTGTAACAGTCCTGGCTGTCCTGACTCACTCTGTAGACCAGGCTGGTCTTGAACTCACAGAGATCTGACTGTTTCTGCCTTCCGAGCACTGGAATTAAAGACGTGCACCACCACCTGGCATCTTTCCTTTCCTTTAAAAAAAATTATTTATTTATTATGTTTACAGTGTTCTGTCTGTACGTATCCCTGCCTGCCAGAAGAGGACACCAGATCTCACTACAGACGGTTGTAAACCCTCACGTGGCTGTCAAGAACTGAACTCAGAACCTCTGGAAAAGCAGCCAGTGCTCTTAACCTCTGAGCCATCTCGCTAGCTCCGGTGTTAATTTCTGTAAAGAACTGTACCACCACACTGGAGAGACAACTCAGCAGTAAAAGAGCACTGGTTGCTCTTCCAGAGGAGTTGGATTTAATTCCCAGTACCTACATGGCATCTTACAAACATCTGTAACTCCAGTCTCATTGAATGTAATCTCCTCTTCTGGCCTCCATGACACAATGCACACATAAAGTGTACAGACATACATGCACACAAAAGACCAATACACATGGGTCTTTTTTTATTAAAAAAAAAAAAAGATTTGTACCAACTGAATAAACCAATGCTACTGTAAAAAAATTTTCTTTTTCTTCTTTCTTTCTTTTTTTCTTTCTTTTTTTTGAAGGGGGGTGGGTTTTTTGAGACAGGGTTTCTCAGCCTTGGTGTCCTGGAACTTGCTGTGTAAACCAGGCTGTCCTTGAATTCACAGAGATACAATTAAAGATATGCACCACCACCACCACCCAGCTGAAAATTTTCTCTTTACAGGAGTATTCTATATAAACAAGGTATGGTAGAATACCACCGTTTTGCCACCTTTAATAGTTAAGAGGTCGTCCCCTCGAATGCCAACCCCCACTAGCACTACATGACAGAATGCACCTTCAGAACACAACACGATTATGTCATAGGTTTAAGGGAAGAAGAACAAATAACAAACAGGAAGAGCCAGTGAGGGCAGTAATGGCTCAGTGGGTGAAGGCAGAGGGGATGTGGGAGCTGAAAGATGGAAAGAGGTGCTGTGAAACGCTGCTCGCTGCTCTTGGAACTAACAGTGGCCATGGTTGCCTGCACAGGAGCAAGCTGATCAGCATTCCAGCTTGGGTACGTGGAGGAGGGGAGTGGTCGGTCACAAACTCTCCATCCAGCTGAGGAACTAGAGACAACTGACCGCTGCTGGAAGACTATCATTTTTCTTCAAGGGTGTGGCTACTGTTAGTTGCCCGTGCTCCAGTGTAGGCCCCCACACCCACACACTTGCAGGGTACACTAACTGGACTAAGTGTTTATTTTTTAAAAAATGTCTGGTTCAGCAGTTAAGAGTAGTTATTGCACCTACATCAGGTAGTTCACAATGGCCTGTGGTTCAGTTCCTCCTGCACATCTGTGGCACACGTACCTTTCTACAGACACACATATATACACATAAATAAAGATAAATAAACCTTTAAAAAGTTGCTGGACATGGCAGGACACACCTTTAATTCCAGCCACTCAAGGGGTGGATCTCTATCAAGTGGAGGCTAGCCTGGTCTACATAGTTCCAGACCAGCCAGCGCTACCTGTAGTAATAAGTGCGGCGGGGCTGCATCCCCAGCACCCGGCAGCCTGCTAGCTTATGCCCCGAAATAATTACATGGAAACTGTATTCTTTTAAACACTGCCTGGCCCGTTATCTGTAGCCTCTTATTGGCTAGCTCTTACATATTAATCTAACCCATTTTTAATCTGTGTAGCCCACGAGGTGTCTTACCAGGGAGGATCTTTTTTTTTTTTTTTTTTTG